>NW_020838008.1:5204047-5315806 GCF_003676395.1 Aethalodelphis obliquidens
GGCCACAACAGTGAGAGGCCCGCGTACCGCAAAAAAAAAAAAACAGACTCGTGAGTCTTGCCCTAGACCCACCAAATCAAAAATCTGAGGTTTGATTAATGTGCATATAGATACCATGTAACTCATATTCACTTTAAATTTGAAAAGCAATGTTTTAAAACATAATAATAATATTGATGATGATAATAGTAATAATAATACAGAAACAAAGCTTATTGGGTTTACATATTTTAGCAGAATGATTCAGATAGAAAAATACTCTGCTAGTGAAACCAATAAAATCTTTATATGTCATCGTTTTGTGTGAATAAAACCAAAGTGTATGCCCTGTAATAATACTAGTGCCTCATTGTGTACAAGCTTACTTCAGTGCTGTTTGAGAGTTACTGGTTTCTCTTTTTGGCTTGTTTTTGATCAGAGCTACAGATAGGACACAAATAATTTAGAAGTCTCTAAATATTTAACCCTGGCCTGTGCGTACTTATAAAATTTATGCTCAAATCCAAAATTAATAGTATATGTAATATCAGTATTCCCCACAGAATGCCACACTGAGAGAGTTACAGTTGGGAACCTTTCAGAAAATAACTAATGGATACATTTGTGGTCTTCAGTGTGATTCTTGTTAAGAAAAAATATATAAATAAATCTATTTTTCATAATGGAGATTGTTTTAATATCTCAAAAGAGCAGGCATATATACATGAATGAGTATGAGGAAAATCATTTCTTCTATGGTTTTGTATTTACTGTTTCTTTAAATGCAAGATTTCTTCCTTTTGGGAATGAATAAATATAAGGAAGAATAATTAGTTTGAATATACTTTAACAGTATTATTCATTCATCCATACATTTATTAATCAGAAATATTTAGGAGCTACTTATTAGTAGCTAGATTCCTGTTCACATGAATCCCACATCCAGTGAAGAAGAGAGATAATAGACAAATAAATTTAAATTATGATTATAGGTTGTGATGGGAATGAAGACACTTTGTGATATCAAGTGTCACTTGATACCCCAAACCCACTTTGGGGTTTATCATCAAAACTACTTTGGGGGGGGCTTCCCTGGTGGCACAGTGGGTGAGAGTCTGCCTGCCGATGCAGGGGACACGGGATCGTGCCCCACAGTGAGAGGCCTGCGTACCACAAAAAAAAAAAAAAAAAAAAAAAAACTACTTTGGGGTTTATCAAGTGGGATAAACCTCTTCGAGAAAGTGGCTTTTGAACTTGAGGCATGAAAAGGATCCAGTTGCAGAGCATTCTACGCTTGATTTCCTGAAAAATAATGTCCTTAGGTGCTGAAGACCATGGCTTATTAGTGGAAGAGTATGTGAGAGCCCAATAAAAAACGAAGGAGAACTGTGTAAGGTAATATTTGAGAGGTAGGCTGTAGTCAGTTCATGTCAGAGCTTGTAGGTAACAATAAGAAAATTGGATTTCAATCAGTGCAATAGAAAGCCAATGAAGAATTTTAAGCAGAGTAGTAAAATGATGAATAATGCTATCAAAAGTCTACCCTGGCCAGAGTATAAACAATGGATTATAGAATAGGTCAAGAGGAGGATCAGTGAGAATAGGTAGAAAGCTTTTGCTGTCCTCTAGGTAACAGATGATGGTGGCTTCAGCTGATGAAAGAAGAGAGCTGTATGGATTTAGCTGTATTTAGGGTGCATAATTATCATGGGAAAGGAATTTATTAAGGAGGATCCCCATGTTTCTGCCTTGAGTACAAAGCAGATGTCTCAATTTCCTAAGCAGTGGGGGAAGACCTAGGAAGGTACATCAGGAAAATCAAGAGTTCTAGTTTGGATTAAGTTTGGAAGGTAGTAGATACCTTGGCAATTAACAGAATAGGTTCTGGAAAAGGTTCAAATCCTACTTTATTGGTTATTAGTAGTGGTGGTTTAATAATTTACTAAAAGTGAGCCTCGGTTTTCTCATCTTTAAAAAAGAAGGAGGTTAATAATACCTACCTTATAGGGCTATTGTAAATATTAAGTTAGATATTTCCTCTAAAATGATAAGAACAGTTCCTGATACATTGTAAGCAACAAAATAATAATCACTATTATGATATGATATGACTATTATTATTGGTCACACAAGTGGCAATGTCAAAGAGGCAATCTGGTATAAAAGTATGATGTGTGAAGGAAAGCGATTGACATTAATTATTTTAAGAAAGCATTTCACCTCATTACACCTTTTTGAGTTAATATTCTGTCCTAGAATAGTATTTACTGTTTTTTGTCAACTTATCTTTCTCTCCTTTATCCTTCTCTCTTTTTATGGATTGCAGAGGGTTGAGTAGAGTTGGGAAGTAGCATAAGGAGAGTCGTTAGGACAATGGAAAACACATTCTAATTCTAAAAAGAGTATTTTATTTCCCTTTTTCAACTTTACAGTTACTCCAAAAGTAAATTCAAACTTTGAATTCATCGAATTTAAATTTTCCTGTATAAATAGATAATAATTATTTTTGATAATTGATTTTCAGGTTCATCCAATAATTTTTAAATACTGAAGCTACAAGGAATAATCTGTGTCTTGCATGTCGACTTCATTGTCAATTTTAACCTTTAAATGTCAGGTTTATTGGCACGGCAAAAATATTTTCTCCTTCAGATTTATTTTCTTCTTCTCTGCAAACAGCTACATTATAACAAAATACCATTTTGCCTTCCAGAGTGGAAGATTGAAAATCCTCAAATATATGAATGTATTTGAACATGAGTTTCATTCTTTCATCTGTTTAACAACAAAAAAGAAAGAATTTAATGAGTCCCTAGGTGATAGATACTTTGTCATGTTCTGAGAATTCCAAGATAAAACATGACAATATACTTGCTTTCAAGATGCAAAACCCCAAACATGTGAAGAAGTTTAATCCCTATTTTGTTTCTTTTAAAGCTTTATAAATCATGCTATGTAAATTTGAATTATTATTGTTCTGGTCATTAATATATGGAAATCCTTCTAGAAGTAAATATCATTTTTCTTTTTACATTTTTTTGGCAGCAGTCAAATAGGGTTATGAGAAGAGGTTCAGAGCAGAACACTGAAAGTGGCCACCACCAGCATGAGGATACCAACAAGTCAAATTGGTAAGTGAAAAGATGATTCATGGGTATCTCTTTTATGCGTTATTAAATCTGTTGATGCTGTTTCTCACACAAAAAATCTTCATAGCTTATAAATAAAAATGAGAATGTTTCTAAAATGTAGCCTATAAAATGTATTCTCATTACTTAGAATACCTTAGGGAGGTGGTATTAGGTGGAAAAAGTCTCCAATTCTGCTATAGACAGACAGGGATTTAAAGTAGCTATGTGACTTTGTGAAAGTTGCTTAATTCTTTCATTCATACTTTCCTAATTTAAAAATGGAGATTATGGTAGTTACCTAGTTATATTTTCCTAAGAATTAAGTAAGAAATTGCATATGAACAACCGAACATTTCCTTAGCAAAGAAAAAGCTAAAAGCTAAATGTTATGACTAATATTTATTGAATACATTCCACGTGCCAAGTACTAAATACTTTACTGCATTATTTTATTGAATACTCACAACAACCTTTAAAGATAGAAGCTATTAATATTCTCATTTTACAGATGGAGAAACAGTGCTATTAAAAGATACGTGGCCTGCCTTAAGTCACAAATTGCTCCCTGAGACAATTGTTAGAATGCAGTTCTGTCTGATGCCAGAGTTTCTGTTCTTGTATTTACTCATAAAGCCAACAAACATTTATTGGGTATCTAATAAATGCCAACCTTCTTGTAGCTGAGCTGCCATGCTATTTCCCAAATGATTTTTACTTAGACTATAACAACCATATACTTATATGAAGTCTTATAGCTTACAAATAATTTATGAATAAGTAATTTTGTTTAGTATTCACATAATCTCTATGAAAGACAAAGTAAGGACCATTGCTCATATCTTTACAGATGGAGAAATTGAGGTCCCAACAGGTTAACTGATCTACTGGATATAGCTCAGTGCTTCTCAGACCCTGTGGTTAAGGGTCAGTTTACTGTTAATTCATTTTAATCCATTACAGACTGAATGCTTTTATAAAATTGCTAAAAGTTAATTGCTAGAGAAATGAAACGATTAAAAGGTAGACACAAAATATACAAGTCCACATATTTATTATTGTCATTATCTTACAGATATATAATCACCCTAATAAATGTCTATAAAAGTTTCTAATGCTTATTCTCCATTTCCATACTCCTCATGGTGCAGACCAATTAGCATGTGCAGACTGACACTAGCCTGTAAACCAGACAGTAAATCATAGCGTCAGTAGAGCTAATATGAGGCAAATCAATCCTAGACCTTCCATCTTCTAGCCCAGGTCTTTTTATATTGCTCCATACTGCCTCAACATACAGCCAGAAGCCTGTTTTATAATCTAAGAGACAAAAAGATCAAATTCCAAATTGTTCACATGCAACCGTTGCAAGAAAACTGACAATGATAAAACATCTTAAAAGAGCTATATGAAAGAATTGACATGAAAAAAAGTGAAAAAAAAAAGTTGAAAGTTTATAGGAATGATTTATTTTAAATTTATTTATAAGAAACCAAGACTTTAGGGCTTCCCTGGTGGCGCAGTGGTTGAGAGTCCGCCTGCCGATGCAGGGGACGTGGGTTCGTGCCCTGGTCCGGGAGGATCCCACGTGCTGCGGAGCGGCTGGGCCTGTGGGCCATGACCGCTGGGCCTGCGCGTCTGGAGCCTGTGCTTCGCGGCGGGAGGGGCCCCGGCGGTGAGAGGCCCGCGTACCGCAAAAAAAAAAAAACGAAACCAAGACTTTAAAATTTTGATGTGTGATATATTGCTGATTTTCTCATGATACGTTTTTTTCTCCCTCTTCTTTTTTCTTTATGTTTATCCTTTGAAAAGAGAAGTTAAATTGTATTTAGAAGGCTGGGCTTTGTCATTTCCTGAGCAGTGTATAGACCTTGTATAATTCTAAGAGATAAAAGTGGGTCTTGACCAGCTATGAAATGAAAATGAACTCATCTCCCCACTATACTGAAAAAGCCTGAAAATAAATGTAACTCGTTTATTTCAAAAAATACCAAAGAAAATTACAGCACTTTGGGGGCAAAGTAAAATGAACACTGAGTCAGCAATGAAAAGTCACTTTGTAAGACAGTTTTGTGGCTTTCTCAGTTCTACTGAAATGGATCCAAATATTTACATGTGCTATGTTATTAATGACTATTTTGCCATCAGTGTCAAAGTCATATGGCACAGATGTTCAGGAGTGACTTTTGGTTGTGAGTAAATATTAGAGGAAGATTGAATTTTCCTCCAAATGAGGCTGGTGGGATGGTTTTTTAATCCTAGTTTACGATGTCAGAAATAGTTGTTTTTTGGAAGTTCTACCATCTTAACTGTGCTTGATGCAGCTTAAAATGACTAAAGGGGCATAGAGAAAGATGAAAATTTATGACAAAATTCAAAACTGAGACTTTCAGCCAATCTATTATTAGCTTCTGGGAAGACTCCACATTGCTAAATTGAAATTCACAGTCTGGAGTAGAACAAACCCATGGCCTTAAATAATATAGAGAGACTCTGTGTTCCTCACTTACTTTCTGCCCGCTGATTCAGAGATTCAAGATTTGTATGACTCAGAAAGCTAAGCAGCCATTGGTACCTCCCTTCAATCAATGCCTTTATATCAATATCCATTTGAGGATTATCTCTCCTGCTCCCTCTGAAAAGGCTAGAAAGAAAGGAAGGTCTTAGGGAAATACATTGTAACCAAGGAGAAAGATAGTCCCTATAGGTGACGATAGTACTGTGTGTGTGTGTGTGTGTGTGTGTGTGTGTGTGTGTGTGTGTGTGTATGTGTTGTTAAACTCTATCATATCATCACAGAACCACAGAGTGTGGAGAGAAGGTGGTCCACCAACATTCTAGCAGACGTCTTTTATTTGAATGTCTGATACCAATTGGAATTTAGGCCTGAGATTGTTCACAGTTTACTCTTCAACTGTGAAGCTTAGAGTCTTTCTACTAAAAACCATGTCATCAGTAGGACCAAGGCCTAAGGGTCAGTCTTATGACTTGTCTGTTGAAAAATACCACCCTTCATTAGATTTTATCACATTCTCAAATCTAGAAGCAAACAATAGCAACAACACAATCAAAGTCAAACGGGATCTGGATAATGATTACTTTGACATGGGAAAGGAAAGTCTCAGAGGTAAATCATACGTAGGTCAATGAGTTAATACAAAACACAGAAAAATATCTTAGAAAGTTGTTTTTTAGCCTTAACACATTCATCGATTAACTTAGAAATATAAGCCATTAAGATTGAAAAAGTTGAAATGCAAAGGATCGAAAGGAAACAGAAAATGTAATAGAAGAATTAAATCTGCCTTTGAAGGCAACAGCTAATATAATCAGATTTGTGGAAAGCAGATTGAAGGCGCCTTCTCATTGTAGAATGCAGCAGGCAAGGACAATGATGAAAATTATGAGAGAAAAAAATGACCAATAGGGCAAACAAATCAAATATATAGGTAATTATTCATGAAAAAAGAGAAAAAGAATAAATAAGAAAGAAGCCCTAATCAAAGAATCACAAGGGAAAAAAGTCTTGCTCAAGAAAAAAAATGAAAAGCACTTTTTATCACTCTAGAATTTACTCGCTAAGATCTGAGATTCTTTTTTTGGATTGTGTGGGAATTTCCTACTTTTTTAAAGTTAGGAAAATTTAGTGGTAAATCAATATGAAAGATTATTTTGGCTCTGGTAGTTTTTTTTTTTTCTTTCTTTTTTTAATGCTTCATGCTTCTACACTATAGAAGCTTGGTTTACTCAGATTTTCTTATTTTCCTTAAACAATTTTGATAATTTCTATTAACAGAAAAATTATCAGTGCTAAGTAAGTGTCCATGTATGAATATACATATAGAAAAAAAGACTTGAAGTATATGCACTAGTGGAATAATTAACTGATTTTTATTTTTCTATTTTAATCTCATCTATGTTATCTGACATAATATATATATATATCATAATATAATATATAATTGATTCATTAAAGATTTTTGTTGAAATATGCTTAATAACAGTGCACAAATAATAAGTGAACAACTCAATAAATTATCACAAAATCCACAAATATGTGTATTAACCATTCAAATTAGGAAACAGAGCATAACCAATATAATTGAAGGTGCTCTTTTTCTTCCTAAGTCACAAATCCAAACCCTCCATAAGGTAACAAGTTTCCTAAATTCAAATACTGTTAATTACTTCAACTTTTTCTGAGTTTTATATAAATGGAATAATAGAATATGTATTAATACTTGTTTTTTTGTGTGTGGCCTCTTGTTCTCAATATTACTTATGTGAGACTTCTATGTGTAATAGTAACTTACCTTTCAATGTGATATACTATTTTATCATGGCTACTTTGTGGCTCTTACTTTCTTATACTTGTCTTTTGGGGCATGTATGTGCACATTTCTGTTGGATATGCAATTAATTATATGTTTCTTATATGCTCACTTTTAGTAGGTACTGCTACTTTCCCAAACTGGTTGTGCTAATTTACATTCCCACTGGCAGAGTGTAAGAGTTGTAGTTGCTTCACATCTTTACCAACACTTGGCAATTATCAGGGATTTTAATTTTAGCAGTCTGGTGGGTGTGTTATAGTATCTCATTATGGTTTTAATTAACATTTCCATGATGTCTGAGAAGGGTGGTATTGCTATCTCAGATCAACAATTCCCTAGGTACCCCAAAATTAAAAGGCAAGTAGAAATTTAGAGGAAGTATTAAGAAAGGTGGTAACTTTATTAAGCTACAGTGAATGAACATTCAGTCTAAAGGATTCTAAAATTCCGCTTTACATTAGACAATGAAAAATTGTATAAAAGCATGTCATTAAATATATGCAAGCCTGGCAATCTCATCCAAATTAAAAATTCAGCTTATCAAGAGATTGACCAAGATGGCAGAGTAGAAAGACCCTGAGCTCACTTTTTCTCATGAGCACACCAAAACCGCAACTATTTTCAGAACAACCATCAATTAAAAAAGGCCAGAACTTCCCTGGTGGTGCAGTGGTTGAGAGTCCGCCTGCCGATGCAGGGGACACGGGTTCGTGCCCCGGTCCGGGAAGATCCCACATGCCGCGGAGCAGCTGGGCCCGTGAGTCATGGCCGCTGAGCCTGTGCGTCCGGAGCCTGTGCTCCGCAACAGGAGAGGCCACAACAGTGAGAGGCCCGCGTACCACAAAAAATAATAAAAATTAAAAAAATTTTTAAAAATTAAAAAGGCCAGAACCTACCAGAAAAGATCTACTTTTTTTTTTATAGCATCTTTATTGGAGTAAAATTGCTTTACAATGCTGTGTTACTTTCTGCTTTATAACAAAGTGAATCAGCTATACATATACATATATCCCTATCTCCTCTCTCTTGCGTCTCCCTCCCACCCTCCCTATCCCAGCCTTCTAGGTGGTCACAAAGCACCGAGCTGATCTCCCTGTGCTATGTGACTGCTTCCCACTAGCTATCTATTTTACATTTGGTAGTATTTATAAGTCCATGCCACTCTCTCACTTCGTCCCAGCTTACCCTTCCCCGTCCTCGTGTCCTCAAGTCCATTCTCTACGTCTGCGTCTTTATTCCTGTCCTGACCCTAGGTTTTTCGGAACCAATTTTTTTTTGGATTCCATATATATGGGTTAGCATACAGTATTTGTTTTTCTCTTTCTGACTTATTTCACTCTGTATGACAGACTCTAGGTCCATCCACCTCACTGCAAATAACTCAATTTCGTTTCTTTTTATGGCTGAGTAGTATTCCATTGTATATACGTGCCACATCTTCTTTATCCATTCATCTGTCCATGGACATTTAGGTTGCTTCCATGTCCTGGCTACTGTAAATAGTGCTGCAATGAACATTGTGGTACATGACTCTTTTTGAATTATGGTTTTCTCAGGGTATATGCCCAGTAGTGGGATTGTTGGGTCGTATGGTAGTTCTATTTTTAGTTTTTTAAGGAACATCCATACTGTTCTCCATACTGTTCTCATCCATACTGTTCTAGTGTCTGTATCAATTCACACTCCCACCAACAGTGCAAGAAGGTTCCCTTTTCTCCATACCCTCTCCAGCATTTATTGGTTGTACATTTTTTGATGATGGCCATTCTGACTAGTGTGAGGTGGTACCTCATTGTAGTTTTGATTTACATTTCTCTAATGATTAGTGACGTTGAGCATCCTTTCATGTGTTTGTCGTCAATCTGTATATCTTCTTTGGAGAAATGTCTGTTTAGGATTTCTGCCCATTTTTGGATTGGGTTGTTTGTTTTTTTGATATAGAGTTGCATGAGCTGCTTGTAAATTTTGGAGGTAAATCCTCTGTCAGTTGCTTCATTTGCAAATATTTTCTCCCATGCTGAGGGTTGTCTTTTCATCTTGTTTATGGTTTCCTTTGCTGTGCAAAAGCTTTGAAGTTTCATTAGGTCCCATTTGTTTATTTTTGCTTTTATTTCCCTTTCTCTAGGAGGTGGGTCAAAAAGGATCTTGCTGTGATTTATGTCATAAAGTGTTCTGCCTATGTTTTCCTCTAAGAGTTTTATAGTGTCTGGCCTTACATTTAGATCTTTAATCCATTTTGAGTTTATTTTTGTGTATGGTGTTCAGGAGTGTTCTAATTTCATTCTTTAACATGAAGCTGTCCAGTTTTCCCAGCACCACTTACTGAAGAGGCTGTCTTTTCTCCACTGTATATTCTTTCTTCATTTATCAAAAAGGGTGACCATATGTGCATGGGTTTATCTCTGTTCTTGTGCGATTACCATACTGTCTTGATTACTGTAGCTTTGTAGTATAATCTGAAGTCAGGGAGCTTGATTCCTCCAGCTCCGTTTTCTTCCTCAAGATTGCTTTGGCTATTTGGAGTCTTTTGTGTTTGCATACAAATTGTGAAATTTTTTGTTCTGGTTCTGTGAAAAATGCCAGTGGTAGTGTGATAGGGATTGCACTGAATCTGTATATTGCTTTGGGTAGTAGAGTCATTTTCACAATGTTGATTCTTCCAATCCAAGAACATGGTATATCTCTCCATCTGTTTGTATGATCTTTAATCTCTTTCATCAGTGCCTTATATTTTTTTGACTACAGGTCTATTACCTATTTGGTAGGTTTCTTCCTAAGTATTTTATTCTTTTTGTTGCAATGGTAAATGGGAGTGTTTCTTTAATTTCACTTTCAGAGTTTCTATCATTAGTGTATAGGAATGCAGGAGATTTCTGTGCATTAATTTTGTATCCTTTTACTTTACCAAATTCATTGATTAGCTCTAGTAGTTTTCTGGTAGCATCTTAAGGATTCTATAGTATCTTTAGGATCTATAGTATCATGTCATCTGCAAACAGTGACAGCTTTACTTCTTCTTTTCCAAATTGGATTCCTTTTATTTCTTTTTCTTCTCTGACTGCTATGGTGAAAACTTCCAAATCTCCCTTGAATAAGAGTGGTGAGAGTGGACAACCTTGTCTTGTTCCTGATCTTAGAGGAAATGGTTTCAGTTTTTCACCACTGAGAACAATGTTGGCTATGGGTTTGTCATATATGGCCTTTATTATGTTGAGGTAAGATCTCTCTATGCCTACTTTCTGGAGGGTTTTTATCCTAAATGGGTGTTGAATTTTGTCAAAAGCTTTTTCTGCATCTATTGAAATGATCATATGCTTTTTCTTCTTCAATTATATAATATGGTTTATCACATTGATTGATTTGCATATATTGAAGAATCCTTACAGTCCTGGGATAAACCCCACTTGATCATGGTGTATGATCCTTTTCATATGCTGTTGGATTCTGTTTGCTAGTATTTTGTTGAGGATTTTTGCATCTATGTTCATCAGTGATATTGGCCTGTAGTTTTCTTTCTTTGTGACATCTTTTTCTGGTTTTGGTGTCAGGGTGATGGTGGCCTTGTAGAATGAGTTTGGGAGTGTTTCTCCCTCTGCTGTATCTTGGAAGAATTTGAGAAGGATAGGTGTTTTCTCCTCTCTAAATGTTTGATAGAATTTGCCTGTGAAGCCAACTGGTCCTGGGCTTTTGTTTGTTGGAAGGTTTTTAATTACAGTCCCAATTTCAGTGCTTGTGATTGGTCTGTTTATATTTTCTATTTCTTCATGGTTCAGTCTCGGAAGGTTGTACTTTTCTAAGAATTTGTCCATTTCTTCCAGGTTGCCCATTTTATTGGCATAGGGTTGCTTGTAGTAATCTCTCATGATCCTTTGTATTTCTGCAGTGTCAGTTGTTACTTCTCCTTTTTCATTTCTAATTCTCTTGAGTTGGGTCTTCTTTTTTTTCCTGATGAGTCTGGCTAATGGTTTATCAATTTTGTTTACCTTCTCAAAGAACTGCTTTTTGGTTTTATTGATCTTTGCTATCATTTCCTTCTTTTCTTTTTCATTTATTTCTGATCTGATCTTTATGATTTCTTTCCATCTGCTAACTTTGGGGTTCTTTTGTTCTTCTTTCTCTAATTGCTTTAGGTATAAGGTTAGGTTGTTTATTTGAGATGTTTCTTGTTTCTTGAGGTAGGATTGTATTGCTATAATCTTCCATCTTAGAACTGCTTTTGCTGCATCCCATAGGTTTTTGGTTGTCATGTTTTCATTGTCATTTATTTCTAGGTATTTTTTGATTTCCTCTTTAATTTCTTCAGTGATCTCTTGGTTATTAAGTATTGTATTGTTTAGCCTCCGTGTGTTTGTATATTTTACAGATTTTTTCCTATAATTGGTATCTAGTCTCATAGCATTGTGGTCAAAAAAGATAATTGATACAATTTCAATTTTCTTAAATTTACCAAGGCTTGATTTGTGGCCCAAGATATGATCTATCCTGGAGAATGTTCCATGAGCACTTGTGAAGAAAGTGTATTCTGTTGTTTTTGGATGGAATGTCCTATAAATATCAATTAAGTCCATCTTGTTTAATGTATCTTTTACAGCTGTGTTTCCTTATTTATTTTCCTTTTGTATGACCTGTCCATTGGTGAAAGTGGGGCATTAAAGTCCCTTACTATGATTGTGTTACTGTTGATTTCCCCATTTATGGCTGTTAGCATTTGCCCTATGTATTGAGGTGCTCCTATGTCTGGTGCATAAATATTTACAATTGTTATATCTTCTTCTTGGATTGATCCCTTGATCATTATGTAGTGTCCTTCTTTGTCTTTAATAGTCTTTGTTTTAATGTCTATTTTGTCTGATATGAGAATTGCTGCTCCAGCTTTCTTTTTTTTTTTTTTTTTTGCGGTATGCGGGCCTCTCACTGTTGCGGCCTCTCCCGTTGCAGAGCACAGGCTCCGGACCCGCAGGCTCAGCAGCCATGGCTCGAGGGCCCAACCGCTCCACGGCATGTGGGATCCTCCCAGACCGGGGCACGAACCCTTGTCCCCTGCATCTGCAGGCAGACTCCCAACCACTGCGCCACCAGGGAAGCCCCTCCAGCTTTCTTTTGATTTCCATTTTCATGGAATATCTTTTTCCATCCTCTCACTTTCAGTCAGTATGTATCTCTAGGTCTGAAGTGGGTCTCTTGTAGACAGTATATATACAGGTCCTGTTTTTGTAACCATTCAGCCAGTCTGGGTCTTTTAGTGGGAGCATTTAATCCATTTACATTTAAAGTAATTATCAATATGTATGTTCCTATTACCATTTTCTTAATTGTTTTGGGTTTGTTATTGCAGGTCTTTTCCTTCTCTTGTGTTTCCTGCCTAGAGGAGTTCCTTTAGCATTTGTTGTAAAGCTGGTTTGGCGGTGCTCATTTCTCTTAGCTTTTGCTTTTCTGTAAAGATTTTAATTTCTCAGTTGAATGTGAATGAGATCCTTCCTGGGTAGAGTAATCTTGGTTGTAGCTTCCTCCCTTTCATCACTTTAAATATGCCTTGCCACTCCCTTCTGACTTGCAGAGTTTCTGCTGAAAGATCAGCTGTTAAACTTATGTGGATTCCATTTTATGTTA
Organism: Aethalodelphis obliquidens; assembly: GCF_003676395.1. Classification (NCBI taxonomy): domain Eukaryota; kingdom Metazoa; phylum Chordata; class Mammalia; order Artiodactyla; family Delphinidae; genus Aethalodelphis; species Aethalodelphis obliquidens. The sequence continues at coordinate 5,217,099 of NW_020838008.1, forward strand.
TTTGTTGTTTTTCCCTTGCTGCTTTTAATATTTTTTCTTTGTATTTAATTTTTGATAGTTTGATGAATATGTGTCTTGATGTGTTTCTCCTTGGATTTATCCTGTATTGGACTCTGTGTGCTTCCTGGACTTGATTGACTATTTCCTTTCCCATATTAGGGAAGTTTTCAACTACAATCTCTTCAAATATTTTCTCAGTCCCTTTCTTTTCCTCTTCTTCTTCTGGGACCCCTATAATTCAAATGTTGGTGTGTTTAATGTTGTCCCAGGGGTCTCTGAGACTGTCCTCAATTCTCTTTATTCTTTTTTTTTTTTTTTTTTTGCGGTACGCGGGCCTCTCACTCTTGTGGCCCTCTCCCGTTGCGGAGCACAGGCTCCAGACGCACAGGCTTCGTTTGCGGACATGCAGGCTGCATTTGCGGACACGCAGGCTCAGCAGCCATGGCTCCCGGGCCCAGCCGCTCCATGGCGTGTGGGATCCTCCTGGACCAGGGCACGAACCTGTGTCCCCTGCATTGGCAGGTGGACTCTCAACCACTGCGCCACCAGGGAAGCCCTATTCATTTTCTTTTTCTGCTCTACAGTAGTTATTTCCACTATTTTATCTTCCAGGTAACTTATCTGTTATTCTGCCTCAGTTATTCTGCTATTGATTCCTTCTAGAGAATTTTTAATTTCATTTATTATGTTGTTCATCATTGTTTTTTTGCCCTTTAGTTCTTCTAGGTCCTTGTTAAACATTTCTTGTATTTTCTCCATTCTATTTCCAAGATTTTGGATCATCTTTACTATCATTACTCTGAATTCTTTTTCAGGTGGACTGCCTATTTCCTCTTCATTTGTTTGGTCTGGTAGGTTTTTACCTTGCTCCTTCATCATCTGTGTATTTCTCTGTGTTCTCATTTTGCTTAACTTATTATGTTTGGGTCTCCTTTTCACAGCGTGCAGGTTTGTAGTTCCTGTTTTTTCTGGTGTCTTCCCCCAGTGTGTAAGGTTGGTTCAGTGGGTTCTGTAGGCTTCCTGGTGGAGGGTACTAGTACCTGTGTTCTGATGGATGAGGCTGGATCTTGTCTTGTTGGTGGGCAGGACCATGTCCGATGGTGTGTTTTGGGGTGTCTGTGAACTCATTATAATTCCAGGCAGCCTCTCTGCTAATGGGTTGTGTTGTGTTTCTGTCTTGCTAGTTGTTTGGCATAGGGTGTCAAGCGCTGTAGCTTGCTGTTTGTTGAGTGGAGCTGGGTCTTAGCATTGAGATGGAAATCTCTTGGATAGCTTTTGCTGTTTGATATTATGTGGAACTGGGCTGTGTCTGGTGGACCAATGTCCTGAACTCTACTCTCTCACCTCAGAGGCACAGGTCTGACATCTGGCTGGAGCACCAAGACCCTGTCAGCCACACGGTAGTTCTGTGATCTTGGACCAGGCAGTTAACATCTCTGTTCCTCAGATTTCCTTTCATGCAGCACCTCCTTGCCCCAGAGGCCCAGTCAGGTGCAAGAGAAGGACTGTCACTCACATGCTGTGCAGGGAGGAAGCCCACAAGGCTGGACAATCCAGATGTTTTAAAGCCTTGCTCTACTGAAAGGCTGAGTTTTCAGTATTGGCAATCATGTTTTAGTTGGTATTGGCTGTATTTTTCTACTAGTTCTCGGGTAGTTTTGCAGATATACCAATCTTTCACTTACCTTTAAGTGATTGATTTTTGGACCTGACTAAGATTCTAAAAGGATTATGAAATTTAAGAACAGATATAATACCTATGTGGGTTTTGCTCTTATATTAAGCATAATTCCAACTGATTCTATTGTCTGTTTTTCTAGACTACAGAAAATTAGAAAGAGGCAGAGAGTCCATTTAAATCAGGTATACTGGCAGTGTCCAAAAGGGACAGCTGACAGAATAGCAATAGATAAAATAAAAGACACACTCAAAGATACAGATTAGAAAACTTAGAAAAATGAAATTATTGTTATATTGAAGTAAATTCCTTAGACACAGGAAAATACGTTTATGTCCAGTTTATTATGTTTAAGAAAGATAAGAATGTGTGATAAATCTTAAAAATGAACTTTTGCAAGTCACTTGCTGGTTTCTATTGGATATATTCCTTCATGTTTAGAAGTTCTCTTATATGACTTCAGCAGTTGTTTTCTTTGGTAACAACAATATGCAAACATATTTTCTTCACTGAAAATTACAAAGCACATAAAATAGTATTATGATAATAGTAAAGACACTTGTAAATCCTCTAAATATTTCCAGGTGACCCTCTTTTAAGAACGTCAGATGATAATTTTTCCTTTGGTAAATACAGTATTTCCTGAGCATCTTCTATGGACCAGGAACATTGTCTGATACTAAGAGTGCAGCTGTGAACAAGACATGAATCCTAACCTGGAGGAACAAAAGGCTACATATGACCTGGGTCCATACTAATATTCTTACCGAATGTCCCTTTACCCACTTAAAACTATTAAATGAAATAACAAAGACGGAACTTTGTGACAACTGAGAAAGACTCAGTCAGTGTTTGTTGATATTGATTCAACTCACAGTTCCATCTGTTCTTCTCAACAACCCAGTGAGGCTAAAATTACCACCATCCTTGTTGACCTTCAACTTGTTGCTAAATCTCTTGAGCTCAGATTCATTAACTGTAAGGTAGGTATACAAACACCTAACATTTGGGGTTATTGTGGAGATTCAATAAAAAAATTTATATGTGAAATACACAGTACGTAATTTGTATTGAGTATTCTCCTTCTTATCATTTTAAATGCATATTTTCAGAGCATCAGATGAAAGAGCCAGAACATCATGGCAGAATATGTTTTGTTTGCTTTTTGGATTTCAGTTATGCCATTCTCATAATTTAAGCACCATTTACTCTTTTTGCAAATTAATGCAAAATAATTTTGTAGTGTCCTGTTGGGAGTGTTGGAAAAGAGCGTACACTCAGTGGTGCTAGGATGTTATTTTATGGGTGATTATTAAACAAATCCATGCTATCACATTGGACTCCTGTAATGCAGAATCATAATTCACATTTGGGCTCCATGTCTTGTTAGCAGCTTGTTAGTTAACCTCTGTATCCAGAGTCCCCTAAAATAGGCATGTACCGCTTTAGACACTTCATAGTTTCTTTTGGCTTTTGCTCTTTTCCAGTTTTTAGAGTATCTAATTTGGGGGCAGCATTCAAGATAAACAATGTGATTAGTGTGTATAGCTAAGGCAGACTTTCAAGGGCGGGTAGTTGATCAAGGAAGGTTCAAGAGTAGGACAGGGGAATCTAAAAAAATGGTACAATGAATTTATTTACAAAACAGAAATAGAGTCACAGATGTCAAAAACAGCCTTATGGTTCCCAAGGGAGAAAAGGTGGGAGGGATAAATTGGGAGATTGGGATTAACATATACACACTACTATATATAAAATAGGTAACTAATGAGAACGTACTGTATGGCACAAGGAACTCTACTCAGTACTCTGTAATGACCTATATGGGTAAAGAATCTTAAAAAGAGTGGATATATGTATATGTATAACTAATTCACTTTGCTGTATACCTGAAACTAACACAACATTGTAAATCAGCTATACTCCAATAAAAATCAATTTAAAATAAAATAATCAAAAAACAATCAAAAGGCAAACCACAATCAGGAAAAGCATTTGCAATATGGAAAGGATATCCTAATATATGAAGAGATCTAGGAAAAATAGAATTGGCAATGGGCATAAGCAATTAACTGAAGAAACAATACAAATGGCAAAAAAATTTTTGAACTTTTCTATTAATCAAAGAAATAAAACAATTTCCCATTAAAAATAAAGGGTAGGATGGAGGAGAAGGTGAGGGTTTGTCTATGAAGAATTAGGTGAGCCTGGCAGTGGTCATCACACAGGTACCAGAAGCAACAGATCAGAAAGCAAGTGACAAGGACCCACTTAATGGCAAATGGATTTTGGAGAGGGAACTTCAGGTTTTAAGAGGATCAGTGGGAGTAAGATAGAGTTTTAGTTACAAAGCCTATCAAATTCTTGAAAATATTTCCAGATATGAAAAAAGATTCAGATAGGGCTTCCCTGGTGGCGCAGTGGTTGGGAGTCCGCCTGCCGTTGCAGGAGGCGCGGGTTCATGCCCCGGTCCGGGAAGATCCCACGTGCTGCGGAGCGGCTCGGCCCGTGAGCCATGGCCACTGAGCCTGCGCGTCTGGAGCCTGTGCTCCGCAACGGGAGAGGCCACAGCAGTGAGAGGCCCGCGCACCGCAAAAAAAAAAAAAAAAAAAAAGATTCAGATGTATTAACAGTGATTCAGTTAACATAACTGAACTGCAAGGCATTACTCATGATGAATAAGATAAGAGTTTGTCACAGGAAAAATAACAAAGCTGAAATGAGAACAATAGGACATTTAGTTAATCAGCAAGTGGTTTTTGAGTTCTAAACATACGTCTCACACTGTATTAGGCCCAGAGAGGTACAAAAGTATAGTAGAACATTGACCGCACCTTCAAGAAATTTATAATAAAGTTGCAGAAGTATCATTCTTCATTATAGAGGAATAAAACATTAAAAAAAAATTCAGGGAATTATTTGTGACAAATTGTTTGCTCCTGAGGTTATGACATCTGGTGCATTATGTGAACTAAAGCTAAAAGAGCAATTTGTTGTTCATCTCTTCAAAGTAATCTTGCCAATTCATAAATTCACATCAAGTAAATTTTCCCAGTAGTTTTCTCCTTACGTACTATAAACCTGAACCTAAACGGCATTGAGAGAAATTGATAATTATAGTCTCTGTCATTTACCTTGTAAAATATTCTCATTAAGATTCACTTTGTGGTACCCTGTCTGGATTGCTAATTTTTTTCAGTGAGAATGCTTGGGCTGAGTTGTTATTATTCAAAACATATGCCTCCCAGCAACTTTTTCTTTGAGGGACAAAGAAAGTAGTGATGACTCAAGAGAAAAAAAAAAAATTAATTTGAAACCCGTATGCAATGTTGCTCTTTTGTTTTTGTTTGTTTGTTTGTTTTTTCCTAGTGGGAAAAGTAGTTTTATATTCCTGGAACTAGTGTTTACATAATAATTTTCTTCATGACTTGGTGACAATATTGAGGATTTAAGATTTTGGTACATAATTTAGTCTCATTAATATATCTTAAGACTTCACTGTGTGCCTTGCCAGCATTTCAGTCCTCTTTGAAAAGGCCTTTATTTTGCTATGTGATGAGATTTGTAACTGGTCCTGGTCGAGATAAAAGTTTCTGTTTTCATGAAAGAGAACTATCATACACAGAGACCATGAGAACTTTTTTTTTTAACCATTGTGACAGGTCAGGATTTCTTCCTCATCTCTCCAGCTTTTTGTGTTCCCATGATACACTGCTTGACTGTTTTGCATCTGGAATTAGCTCTGCAATAGATCCTGTTCACTTATGATTTTAAGTGGCTACTTAACAGCACTTCAGCAATTTCAGGGAGGTGCCCTCTCTTCATAGATTGTAGAAAATGATTCTTACTCCCATAGTTCTGGAAGCTCCCAAACTCAGGAAGTGATGAAAACGCTTTTAGAGTAGAGACAATTAAACATTATTTTAAATAAATGCCTATGAGGAATGGATACAAGATGATTCATAACATGTGTGTGTGGTAACACTGCTGATCCTTCATAATGGAAGAAGTAGTTTGCCCCAAAAGAATCTTGTTCCAGATCACTTCTTTTATTTTTCACAGACATTCCTTGAATTAGAAGCTTTAGATTAACAAATATTACATATGTCTGTGTGTCCAGTTTGTGCCATGCATATCAGAGAAAAGAATCTTCATGGGTCTCCAGAGTGATACTTTGGGATGGAGAGAGAAAGATGACCCTGGTTCCAGTGTGTATATCACTGGACAGTTTCTCACAGAACTTCTAAAACACTCACTTGTCTGTACTCTGGAAAGGGAGCAGTCAGAATTGAGCAAACATCTGACATCAAAGGAGACTTCAGAAAGTGCAAATTTCTCTTTTGGTGTTCTCCAGATTTTTTATTTATTTCTCTTCCTCCTCATTTTATGCATGTGGAAGAAATGTACTACCATGCCTCTGAGGTAGAAGACATAGACAGGATGGAGACTCACAGAAGAGTCTTGCAAGGCTATAAGTGAGGCCACCTACTATACATGTAACTCTTGGGTTAGGGGTAGAAGTAAATAAATAGGCTGAGGAGTGGGGCCAGCCCCTGTAACCACACGTGTGTTGAATATTGGTCTTAGCACAAATCAGCATGTGACTTCAGTAAGTTATTTTTGTTTGCTTATCTGTAAACTGGCAATAATAATAGTACTTACTTTAATAAATTTGAAGTAGTGATTGAAAAGCATAATGCTTGTAAAGCACTTAACATAGTACCCAGCATCAGAGAAACACTCAAAAATTACTAACCATTGTCACATGAATGAAATGTACTAACAAATGCTCGTTATTATTTGAGAAACAAAGAATCAGAAGATAAAAATGAAAGGGAAGAAGATGCATGGGGAATATGGGATGTGGAAGTACTAATATGTTGAAGTGAGTCCTTCAGGATGAATGTGTCCATCTGGCACATAAGGATACAGGGCCGTCCAGATACAGGGGTCAGCATATGCAGAGAGAATAGCACATGGGTAAAAGATTCCAAGGTGTGGGTAGGGAACTACAAAATCGTTAGTACTGCAAGAGTGTACTGTGGAAGGCAGGGGGAGGTGGGAGATAGAATTTCAGCACTAGGTAGAGACTGTCTCATGAATAATGTTTTATGTAAGTAGTCTCTACCTGTCCCTATGTACAGTAGAATGCCATTGATGGATTGTAATCAAGAGAGTAACATGGCTTTTTCTTCTAGGCTGTTATGAGAGCAAAAATTTAAATAATAAATAAGTTATTCTTGGTGTAGTCCCTTCTTGAAATGCTTTAACTGTGCTATTATTATTATTTTTTATCCACTTTGGTATTTACACCCATCTTTTTCCCTCTTAGGCTCCTGACTTTAATTGATCCTGTACTTGTGCATTGGTTTTGATTATATGTCTTCATTGTTTGTCATTTAACAGCAAACATGTTTGGGTTGCTTATTATATGATTATAATTTTCCTGGAAGCATATTAGAGAAAGGATAGGTTTGTCTTCACACAAGCATTTAGATAGGAAATGATGCTCATGTTCAGATGACTTTGTGAATCAAATTTTTCTTATGAAAATATTCGAATTGATATTAAAAATGTATTCACTCTTTTTTTTGGCACTCAAGATTTTATTTCTATCTATATAGAGTGCACTAGAAAATCTTCAATCAGATAAGGTTTTATGAGAGTACAGCAATTATGCTGGATATAGAATCAATGTATGAAAATCAATGTATTACTTTATATCAGGAACAAATAGTAATCTAAATTTGCAAAAAATATTATTTACAAAACAAGTTAAATGAAAGCTTATCTAACAAAATCACCTTTATGGGAAAATAATATTTTATTTAAAAACCTCTAAACAAGATCTAAACAGTTGGAAAGATATGCTAATATGAAAGAAAAGACTTTTCTTCTGTCAAGATATCTATTCTCCATTAATTGAACTATGAACTAACTACAGTTTGAATAAAAATCCCAACAAGATTTTTCATGGAACTTGAAAGGTGATTCTAAAATTTTCTTGGGAGAGCAAAAGACCAAGGCTATCTAAGACAATTTTTTTTTTGATTGCATGGCATTCATGTTTAATCCAGTGTGTTTCCATAGACTGAACTGTACACAAATCCAGGGTCAGCCACTATTAGATGTATGGCATTGTACTAATTATTGATACTTAACATCTTATGTGATATAGCCTTAGTTCCTTGCATAAAAGATATATACAAAGTGCCATGCATCATGCCTGGCATATACTAGGTACTAAGTGAAACACACATGTATACATATACAGTCTTTAGAATGTACATTCAATGAATAGTTTTGCATTGATTTTTTTTTTCAATGCTTTTGGGTGTTTATTATTTTTAACATCTTTACTGGAGTATAATTGCTTTAATGTTGTGTTATTTTCTGCTGTATAACAAAGTGAATCAGCTATACATATACATATATCCCCATATCTCCTCCCTCTTGCGTCTTCCTCCCACCCTCCCTATCCCACCCCTCTAGTGGTCACAAAGCACCGAGCTGATCTCCCTGTGCTATGCAGCTGCTTCCCACTAGCTATCTATTTTGCATTTGGTACTGTATATATGTCCATACTACTCTCTCACTTTATCCCAGCTTACCCTTCCCCATCCTCGTGTCCTCAAGTCCATTCTCTAGTAGGTCTGTGTCTTTATTCCCGTCTTACCCCTAGGTTCTTCATGACCTTTTTTTTTAGATTCCATATATATGTGTTAGCATACTGTATTTGTTTTTCTCTTTCTGACTTACTTCACTCTGTATGACAGACTCTAAGTCCATCTACCTCACTTCAAATAACTCAATTTTTTTATGACAGAGTAATATTCCATTGTAAATATGAGCCACATTTTATTTATCCATTCATCTGTCGATGGACACTTAGGTTGTTTCCATGTCCTGGCTATTGTAAATAGAGATGCAATGAACGTTGTGGTACATGACTCTTTTTGAATTATAGTTTTCTTAGGGTATATGCCCTCTATTGGGATTGCTAGGTCATATGGTAGTTTTACTTTTAGTTTTTAAGGAACCTCCATACTGTTCTCCATAGTGGCTGTATCAATTTACATTCCCACCAACAGTGCAAGATGGTTCTCTTTTCTCCACACCCTCTCCAACGTTTACTGTTTGTAGCTTCTTTGATGATGGCCATTCTGACCGGAGTGAGGAGATACCGCATTGTAGTTTTTTTTTGTCGTTGTTGTATGTGGGCCTCTCACTGTTGTGGCCTCTCCAGTTGCGGAGCACAGGCTCCGACGTGCAGACTCAGAGGCCATGGCTCACGGGCCCAGCTGCTCCGCGGCATGTGGGATCTTCCCGGACAGGGGCATGAACCCGTGTCCCCTGCATCGGTAGGCGGACTCTCAACCACTGTGCCACGAGGGGCTCCCTCGTCATTGTAGTTTTGATATGCATTTCTCTAATGATTAGTGATGTTGAGCATCCTTTCATGTGTTTGTTGTCAATTTGGAGAGATGTCTGTTTCTTCTTTGGAGAAATGTCTGTTTAGGTCTTCTGCCCATTTGGGGATTGGGTTGCTTGTTTTTTGATATTGAGCTGCATGTGCTGCTTGTATATTTTGGAGATTAATCCTTTGTCACTTGCTTCGTTTGCAAATACTTTCTCCCATTCTCAGGGTTGTCTTTTCGTCTTACTTATGGTTTCCTTTGCTGTGCAAAAGCTTTTAAGTTTCATTACATCCCATTTGTTTAGTTTTGTTTTTATTTCCATTTCTCTAGGAGGTGGGTCAAAAAGGATCTTGCTGTGATTTATGTCATAGAGTGTTCTTCCTATGTTTTCCTCTAAGAGTTTGATGGTGTCTGGCCTTACATTTAGGTCTTTAATCCATTTTGAGTTTATTTTTGTGTATAGTGTTAGTGAGTGTTCTAATTTCATTCCTCTGCATATAGGTCTCCAGTTTTCCCAGCACTACTTATTGAAGAGGCTGGCTTTTCTCCATGTGTATTCTTGCCTTCTTTGTCAAAGATAAGGTGACCATATGTGCATGAGTTTATCTCTGGGCTTTCTATCCTGTTCCAGTGATCTATATTTCTGTTTTTGTGCCAGTACCATACTGCCTTGATTACTGTAGCTTTGTAGTATAGTCTTAAGTCAGGGAGCCTGATTCCTCCAGCTCCATGTTCTTTCTCAAGATTGCTTTGGCTATGTGGGGTCTTTTGGGTTTCCAAACAAACTGTAAAATTCTCTGTTCTAGTTCTCTGAAAAATGCCATGGGGATTACATTGAATCAGTATATTACTTTGGATAGTATAGTCATTTTCACAATATTTATTCTTCCAATCCAACATCATGGTAAACCTCTGCATCCATTTGTATCTTCTTTAATTTCTTTTACCAATGTCTTATAGTTTTCTGAGTACAGATCTTTTACCTCCTTAGGTAGGTTTATTCCTAGGTATTTTATTCTTTTTGTTGCAATGGTAAATAGGATGGTTTCCTTAATTTCACTTTCAGATTTTTCATCATTAGTGTATAGGAATGCAAGACATTGCATTAGTTTTGTATCCTGCTACTTTACCAGATTCATTGCTTAGCTCTAGTAGCTTTCTGGTAGCATCATTAGGATTCTCTATGTATAGTATCATATCATGTACAAACAGGAGAGTTTTAATTCTTCTTTTCCATTTGGATTCCTTTTATTTCTTTTTCTTCTCTGATTGCTGTGGCTAAAACTTACAAAACTGTGTTGAATAATAGCAGTGAGAATGAGCAAGCTTGTCTTGTTCCTAATCTTAGTGGAAACGGTTTCAGTTTTTCACCATTGAGAACGATGTTGGCTGTTGGTTTGTCATATATGACCTTTATTAGGCTGAGGTAGGTTCCCTTAATACCCACTTTCTGGAGAGTTTTTATCATAAATGGGTGTTGAATTTTGTCATAGGCTCATTCTGCATCTATTGAGATTATGATATGGTTTTACCCTTCAGTTTGTTAATATGCTGTATCACATTGATTGATTTGTGCATATTGAAGAATCCTAGCATTCCTGGGATAAATCCCACTTGATCATGGTGTATGATCCTTTTAAAGTGCTGTTGGATTCTGTTTGCTAGTATTCTGTTGAGGATTTTTGAATCTAAGTTCATCAATGATATTGGTCTGTAGTTTTCTTATTTTGTGACATCTTTGTCTGGTTTTGGTATCAGAGTGATGGTGGGCTTGTAGAATGAGTTTGGGTGTGTTCCTCCCTCTGCAATATTTTGGAAGAGTTTGAGAAGGATAGGGGTTAGCACTTCTCTAAATGTTTGATAGAATTCACCTGTGAATCCATCTGGTCCTGGGCTTTTGTTTGTTGGAAGTTTCTTAATCACAGTTTCAATTTCAGTGCTCATTACTGGTCTGTTTATTTTTTTCTATTTCTGATGGTTCAGTGTTGGAAGGTTGTACTTTTCTAAGAATTTGTCTATTTCTTCCAGGTTGTCCATTTTGTTGACATATAGTTGCTTGTACTAATCTCTCATGATCCTTTGTATTTCTGCAGGGTCAGTTGTTACTTCTCCTTTTTCATTTCTAATTCTGTTGATTTAATCTTCTCTCTTTTTTTCTTGATGAGTCTGGCTAATGGTTTATCAATTTTGTTTATCTTCTCAAAGAAGCAGCTTTTAGTTTTTTTGATCTTTGCTATTGTTTCCTTCATTTATTTTTCATTTATTTCTGATCTGATCTTTATGATTTCTTTCCTTCTGCTAACTTTGGGGAGTTTTGTTCTTTCTCTAATTGCTTTAGGTGTAATATTAGGTTGTTTATTTGAGTTGTTTCTTGTTTCTTGAGATAGGATTGCATTGCTATAAACTTCCTTCTTAGAACTGCTTTTGCTGCATCCCATAGGTTTTGGGTCATCCTGTTTTCATTGTCATTTGTTTCTAGGTATTTTTTAATTTCCTCTTTGATTTCTTCAGTGACCTCTTGATTATTTAGCAGCATATTGTTTAGCCTCCATATGTTTGTATTTTTTACGGTTTTTTTCCTGTAATTGTTATCTATTCTCATAGCATTGTTGTTGGAAAAGGTACTTGGTACGATTTCAATTTTCTTAAATTTACCAAGGCTAGATTTGTGACCCAAGAAATGTTCTATCCTGCAGAATGTTTCATGAGCACTAGAGAGGAAGGTGTTCTCTGTTGTTTTTGGATGGAATGTCCTATAAATATCAATTAAGTCTATCTGGTCTAATATGTCTTTTAAAGCCATATTTATTTTATTTTGGATGATCTGTCCATTGGTGAAAGTGGGGTGTTAAAGTTCCCTACTATGATTGTGTTACTGTCGATTTCCCCTTTTATGGCTGTTAGCATTTGCCTTACATATTGAGGTGCTCCTATGTTGGGTGCATAAATATTTACAATTGTTATATCTTCTTCTTGGATTGATCCCTTGATCATTATGTAGTGTCCTTCTTTGTCTCTTGTAATAGTCTTTATTTTAGAGTCTATTTTGTCTGATATGAGGATTGCTACTCCAGCTTTCTTTGATTTCCATTTGCATGGAATATCTTTTTCCATCCCTTCACTTTCAGTCTATATGTGTCCCTAGGTCTGAAGTGGGTCTCTTGTAGACTGTATATATACAGGTCTTGTTTTTGTATCCATTCAGCTAGTTTTTGTCTTTTGGTGGGAGCATTTAATCCATTTACATTTAAGGTAATTATTGATATGTATGTTCCTATTACCATTTTCTTAATTGTTTTGTGTTTGTTATTGTAGGTCTTTTGCTTCTCTTGTGTTTCCTGCCTAGAGAAGTTCCTTTAGTATTTGTTGTAAAGCTGGTTTGGTGGTGCTGAATTCTCTTAACTCTTGCTTGTGTGTAAAAGTTTTAATTTCTCAGTCAAATGTGAATGATGTGATCCTTGCTGGATAGAGTAATCTTGGTTGTAGGTTTTTGCCTTTCATCACTTTAAATATGTCCTGCCACTCCCTTCTGGCTTTCAGAGTTTCTGCTGACAGATCAGCTGTTATCGTATGGGGTTTCCCTTGTATGTTATTTGATGCTTTTCCCTTGCTATTTTTAATATTTTTTCCTTTGAAATTAATTTTTGATAGTTTGATTAATATTTGTCCTGGCATGTTTCTCCTTGGATTTATCCTGTATGGGACTCTCTGCACTTCCTGGGCTTGATTGACTATTTTGTTTCCCATATTAGAGAAGTTTTCATCTATAATCTGTTCAAATATTTTCTCAGTCCCTTTCTTTTTTTCTTCTTCTTCTGGGACCCTATAATTCAAATGTTGTTGTTCCAGAGGTCTCTGAGAGTGTCCTCAATTCTCTTCATTTTTTTTTTCTTTATTCTGCTCTGTGTCAGTTATTTCCACGATTTTATCTTCCAGGTTAGTTATCCATTCTCCTGCCTCAGTTATTCTGCTATTGATTCCTTCTAGAGTATTTTTAATTTCATTTATTGTTTTGTTCATCATTGTTTGTTTGCTCTTTAGTTCTTCTAGGTCCTTGTTAAATGTTTCTTTTATTTTTTCCATTATGTTTCTGAGATTTTGGATCATGTTTACTATCATCATTCTGATTTCTTTATCAGGTAGACTGCCTATTTCTCTTCATTTGTTTGGTCTCGTGGGTTTTTACCTTGCTCTTTCATCAGCTGCATATTTCTCTATTTTCTCGTTTTGTTTAACTTATTGTGTCTGGGGTCTCCTTTCACAGGCTGCAGGTTCATCGTTCCCATTATTTTTGCTGTTTGCTCCCAGTGGGTGAGGTTGGTTCAGCGGCTTGTGTAGTCTTCCTGGTGAAGGGGATTGGTGCCTGTTGGGTGGGGCTGTATCTTATCCTTCTTGTAGGCAGGGCCACATCCAGTGGTGTGTTTTGGAGTGTCTGTGAACTTAGTATGACTTTGGACAGCCTCTCTGCTAATGGGTGGGATTGTGTTCCTGTCTTGCTAGATGTTTGGCATGGAGCATCCAACACTGGAGCTTTCTGTCCGTTGGGTGGAGCTGGGTCTTAGCATTGAGATGATGATCTCTGGGAGAGTTCTTGACGATTGATATTACATGGGGCCAAGAGGTTTCTGGTGGTCCAGTGTCCTGGACTTGGCACTCCCACCTCAAAGACTCAGGCCAACACCCGACCCGAACACCAAGACTCTGCTAGCCGCACAGATCTGAAGAAAAAGAAGAGAGAAAAAAAAATACAAAAAGAGAAAAATGAACAGACAGAACCCTAGGACAAATGGTAAAAGTAAACCTATACAGACAAAATCACACAAAGAAGCATATACATACACACTCACAAAAAGAGAAAAAGGAAAAACTATATATATATATTTTAAAAAAAAGAGAGCAAACAAACCAATAAACAAATCCACCAATGATAATAATACACTAAATACTACACTAAGGTAAACATAAGACCAGAAACAAATTAGATGCAGAAGGCAAACCCCATGTCTACATTTGCTCCAAAAGTCTACTGCCTGAATTTTGGGAACATTTGTTGTCTATTCAGGTATTCTTCTGATGCAGTGTTTATCAAGTTGATTGTGGGGATTTAATCTGCTGCTCCTGAGGCTGCACAGAGAAATTTCCCTTTCTGTTTGTTTGCACAGCTCCTGGGGTTCAGCTATGGTTTTGGCCCTGCCTCTGAATGTAGGTCGCCCTCAGGTGTCTGTTCCCTGCCCAGACAGGAAGGGGTTAAAGTAGCTGCTGATTAGGGCTCCCTTGCTCTCTCAGTCTGGGAAGAGGGAAGGGTAAGGTAATCATAATTGGAATGTGGGGCGAGCCTGAGGCGGCAGACGCCAGCGTGATGTTGCAACAGCCTGAGGTGCGCCGTGTGTTCTTCCGGGGAAGCTGTCCCTGGATCTCGGGACCCTGGCAGTGGCGGGCTGCACAGGCTCCTGGGAGTTGGGGTGGGGTGGGGCGGGTGTGGATCCTGCGCTTGCACACAGGATTCTTGGTGGCAGTGGCAGCAGCCTTAGTGTTTCACGCCCATCTCTGGGGTCCCAGCTGATAGCCACGGCTTGCGCCCTTCTCTGCAGCTCGTTTCGGCAGTGCTCTGCCTTCTGTGGGCACATTGGGAAGGAATCCCCTCTCCTTGTGCACCCCGAAACAAAGGTCTCTTGCCTCTCTGGCAGGTCCAGACTTTTTCCCAGACTCCCTCCCGGCTACTTGTGGCGCACTAGCCCCCTTCAGGCTGTCTTCATGCAGCCAACCCCAGTCCTCTCCCTGGGGTCTGACCTCCAAAGCCCAAGCCTCAGCTCCCAGCCCCTGCCCACCCCGGCGCGTGAGCAGACAGGCCTCTCAGGCTGGTGAGTGCTGGTCGGCACCGATCCTCTGTGTGGGAATCTCTCTGCTTTGCCCTCTGCACCCTGTTGCTGTGCTCTCCTTTGTGACTCTGAAGCTTCCCCCCTCCCACCTCCCCTGCCCTGTCTCCGCCAGTGAGGGGGCTCCTGAGTAGGGGAAACTTTTCCTCCTTCATGGCTCCCAGAGGTGCAGGTCCCATCACTATTCTTTTGTTTTTTCTTTTTTCTTTTGTCCTACCTAAGTACATGGGGAATTTCTTGCCTTTTGGGAAGCCTGAGGTCTTCTGCCAGCGTTCAGTAGGTGTTCTGTAGGAATTGTTCCACCTGTAGGTGTATGTTTGATGTATTTGTGGGAAGGAAGGTGATCTCCATGTCTTACTCCTCTGCCATCTTGAAGGTCCCCCTCAAAAAGAATGTATTCACTCTTATCTATAGTGTCGAGCAGTTAAGACAAAGATAGAACTACTTTGATAGTCCAGTACACAATAGCAGACACGCAATCCTCGTATTCAGGAAAAACTGTAAACTCAGAACCACTTCAAATGTTAATGTCTTTTGTTCCTAAACCAATGTCCCCACCATAACTCTCCTATAACTCATATTATCTCCATGTGGCAAGCATGATAATTTCCTATAAGCCAAACAAAAGGAAATTTAAACTTCAGGAAATGGAAAAGCAATATAGAAAGTTAGTGAAGGGCTTGAAAAGTATACTAGGAACATCAAGGATAAGAACAAAATGATTTGGGGAAATCCTTAGTTTTTGTTCTTAATACTAATGCATTCTGAAATTGAGCTAAGGAAGATGAGAGGTATTGAAAACGTTCCACATTGTGTTCTAGCAGATGGTTAAGTAGTGTTTTTTTGTTAACTCATTCATCTAAAGCTCCTTTATCTGTATTAAAATTGTCCCAAAGGGAAAAAGTAGTTTCAGAAATGTTTGTGATCCTTTATTATGGGGGAAGAATCCATTTTCTATGATTTCTGTCAAGTGCAAAAAACCTATTTAAAGGAATTAACTGTGATAATTCACTGCTTTGAATTCATTCCTTTTGCAGTATTGCTTCCCACACTTTCATTTTATGTCATTTAATTCAAGTATCTCTATCTTGAAGTTTCATGATCAAAAATCTATACAAAGTGTGTGTGTGTGTGTGCGTGTGTGTATCTCATGTGTGCATTCTAAATAACAAAAATCTGTTTAAAATGCAACATTTGAGCACCTACTTTTGTTATAGGCTCCCTCATCTCTACTCTGCCAGCTAATGCCCATTGTTTGCCTGCTCGTTGATTGTCAGATACATTTTTCTGCAGGGATTGTATCAGTCCTTGTCAAAATTCTGAGTTCACTTTTGAAGGTGCTCTTTATGTCTGTGTTTTTTTTTTTCTAGGGGGAGGGGTAACAGACACTGCTTAAAATTAAATACAAGTGCTGAAAAGCAGTTTTAGCAAAGTATCACAAAAGGAAACTGACAAATACAAGGAAAAGAAAATTGGCTTGTATTTTTATATACTGAAATTTATTATTTGTGAATTTGGGGATCTGAGAGTTAATAAAGGGAAATAAGAAGACTAATGTCTTAACTGGAAATTGTGCATCCCACCATGTTTGTTTTTCTAAGTAACATCTTTAAAAGGCTGTTCTTTACTTCCAGTGACTCTCTTATTACTCAAGAATGATTTTCACATGTGTTGTCAACAGCCTAGTCCCAAGCCATTAGTCCACCTTAGTCTTTTCAGTCCTCTAATTTTATCCATCCTGCCGTGAATGCAGACAGACTGCATAATAGCTGGAGCAAAAATGGAAAGGCATGGGTCAATATTCAGTATCTACATGGTTCAGAAGAGCCATCTGAAGGATAAAACAAAATGGCACTAACAGCACTGATGCTCAACACAGAATCAGGAAGCTATTTAAATAATGTGCCATGGGCTCTGAAGGTAGTTGCCAAAGAGGAGTTCCTAAAATATCTTGAGTAACAGGAGCATCAGTAAAAGAGAGGACTCAACACACATTTGAATGAGTATATTCTAGTGTTAGCAAGAAATCCAGTACGATTTTCTAGAAATGTGGATTGGACTTTTTTATTTAAAAAAAAAAAACATTCAGAGTTTCCCCCGTCATCTATATAGTGATTTAAAACTTTTTAAAAGTAAATATCTCTAAAATCAAAGAGGAAACAAAAATGAAATTTCTTTGTATTGGAATTAAAATTGCATCTGAGTGTTTCATTCATTCATAATTTAATAGACTGTATTCACATTTTTACTTTCAAGCAGAACAGATAGACCAAAAATTCATACCATATTTCTCCTCTATATTTTAATAACAGATTGATATTACCACCAACATTCATATATCCATCCATTTCACACACCCAGAAAATATTAATTGAATACCTGCTATAAGTACAGAGAATTAAATGATGAAACTGTACCTCACTATTTTTTATACTCTTATGTGACTACCTCTCCCAATAAGTTTAATTTCTTGAGAGCAAGGACTCTTTATTATTCACTCTCATATCCTTAATGACTAAGCATACTGCTTAGAACATAGAAAATACTGAGAAAATGTTGAATAAATAAAAATGTTTTTTAACAACAATTTATAAAAGTTTATAGTACATTACATATTGCCTTTTGAGTTCTTATTCCAGTATCATCTTCCTCAAATATACTATGTATATTTTATGAGTCATTGATCTTGAATGCAAATCCCAAACTCTCCCCCGTTTTCTATATTTGGCAGATATCTGGTTTTCCGTATTTTGCACAATAAAGTGCATGTCTTTATGGAGACATGTAAGGCCTATGATTGTCTTATGCCTGTTATTTTAGTTTGATCTCCTACTGCTCCCCCTCACCCCACTACATTCCATTTTGTTTCACAACTCTGGGAATTTACACATGCTCTTACATTTTGCCCAGACTCTTCTTCTCTCTCTTGGGTGTAGCAGACTTCTACTCATTTTTTAAGACCCACCCCAGTCATTTCCATGTTTATGAAAGTTTATTGATACCCAGATGTAACCACTTCACCTTGTATGTCGTCACTTTGCCTAATTTATACTTCTATTGAAATACTCCTCAAACCAAGTTCCAAGGAAACTGCTTCTGTAGGATACAATAACAAGTGTTATTGCAGGAGTAAAGGGAGCAGGGACTATCCTCTAGTCCAAAAAAAATTGAGAAATTGTATATTATATAAAATTAAACAGGTGTTTTTATTCCAGGAATCATCAGAGCCTTTTCAGTTCTCATGTTCATTGTGAATATAAGAGTAGCCTCTATAATATACAGGGTTTCCCGTATATATTTCTCTGTGAAACCCATTTTTCACACAATACAGAGAGTCCCATGGGACTCATGTATTCTACTAATTGTAGTTTGTGAAAACTTTGTTCTATTATTTTATTTTTTATAACTATTTCCTTAGAGCCTGGGGCTCCTTGAGATCAGGGTCTGTGTACTATGTGTTATGATTTACTCTTTACTTAGTTAAATGTGGATGATTGTTTGAAAATAGACTTAGTTTATAAATGAAATATCCTAAATCACATGTCAATATAAAGATAAGAATAGTAATTTTTTCATCTCCCTTATTTGTTGTGATTGTGTTTGACATAGTACATATAAGCACTGGATAAATTAGTAATTAAGTGAAGCATGTAAATAAGATGAAAATACAGATAAAATAGAGGGCTCAACACACAATTGGATGATTATATTCCAGTGTTAGCAAGAAATCTGGTATGATTTTCTAGAAATGTGAATTTGAGCTTTTACCCATTTGAAAAGAAATTCAGAGCTTCCCCTATAATCTATGTAGTGATTTTAAACTTTTATTTTTCTTATACTCTACCTTTTAGAAGTTAGGGTTTTTCATCTGTTGAATTTAGTCATTGCAGTATACGTTTATTATTACAAAAATTTAAAGTTAATATACACAAAAATTACATGTTTTGTAAATATATAAAGTATTTAATGTTGGTAATTACTTAATGATGTTCATTACTTTGGACAGTTTCAGTTGGAATTCTATAGAAAATGGCTAAATCATTTAAGCTATATTTAAACCTATATTTATAATATTTAAAAGGCATAGATGTCTCTACTTTGAACTCTAAAAGAAATCTCTTTATGGTATAAGATAATAACAGCAAAATATTCATACAGATGAACAGCAAAATTCTGCCCAGGTGCAAACATAGACATATACATTTACATTTAGCTCTCTTCCATCCTGAGACACCGTTCTTGTTGCTGATGAAGGTTTGTTCTCATATGTATTTAATGAGCATCTGGTTTAAAATGAGACTGAGACCCTTGCTACTCAAAATCAACCCAGTTGGTGGCAAGATAAAGATTTTAATATTAAAAAAACTTGAGTTTGGTGAATATTAAGTGATTTGAAGGACTTTCTTTGATGGTTTTATAGAATTCACTCTTTAATTCAATTAAAAGAAATGAAAATTTGGCGAAATTGTTTGTGTAGACATTCTATCCCTCCTTTTAAACATTATTTTCCAGTAGTTAGACCATAGCCTGAGAGGACAGATAAGCATTCCATTATCATTTCTCTTCTTTATTCCCCTCTATAATATAATTGTTTTTCTTGAGTTATTACTTTTAAAATACTGAGGGAAAATAATTTTGACAGCAGTGTCCTTAAGGAACATTATCAAGTGGATCATTGAAACACCATTCCAAAATAGAGTAGCTATGAAACATAGAGGAGCATTAAAGGCCTGGAACTAATGATTGATCCTTATTGGTTAGGTACATGGATCTATATTTTTATTAAACAATTTGACACAATTCCACGTGTCCATTAAAAATTTGTGTCTCTTTTCACTTTGAAGTTATACTCGTCTCCTAAACTACTCTCCAGATGCCCTATTCAACACATGAAAATTTCATAAGACCATTTCTACTCAAAACAAAGGATAGGACTCAGAATTATTCATACTGTTCACCTCAATTAAATGACAAAATCAATGAGGAGAATGGGCCATTCAAATACAAGTATTAATCATTCATTTTTACATGGCTTAACGTGTTTTTCAACAAAAAAGAGTATAAAATAAAAACATCCAGAATATCTTCTAGCAGAGTTAATAAACATATTTAAACATTCATGAAAACATAAAAGTTGTGTTTGTTTAATAATAGCACTTCAACTGACAGTCCTCACTATGCTATCCACATAATATATGGATTTATGATAGCAGAAAAATAATGTTCTTGAAAGAAGACAATCAAATAGGCAACAGGTACATGAAAAAGTGCTCAACATCACTAATCATCACAAATTAAAACCACAATGAGATATCATCTTACACCTGTTAGAATGGCTGTTATAAAAAAGACAAGAGGTAACAAGTACTGGTGAGCATGTGGAGAAAAGGGAACCCTCATGCACTGTTGGTGGGAATGTAAATTGGGGCAGCCTCCGTAGAAAATAGTATACAGATGATGGTGTAATGCATGAGTGATGTGGAATGGTGGTCGCTGTGTATCTAGGGATCAAAAACAGTCCCAACCCTCCTTCCTTCAACCCAGTGACCAGAGGAGTAAGGAAAAGAGATTCAGCCACAGCCAGTTTTCTAAGACAGGCAGAAACTGCTAGACATTTCAGCTGGTTATATAACGTAATTTACTTCTCTATAATCAATATCAGAATTGAGACTTCTCCCAGTCAAGATTGTAGCTCTTAAATATGTAGCAAGACTTTGACTCTTCAAACATATGTACATTTATATATATGATCACCATTGCCCACAAAATAAGTTCTATCTCCTTGACATGCCATCGATGGTTTTTACTACTAGTGGAATTGCTTTTCTCTGTTCCCTTGCCACTTCCTTTGACTTGCCCTACATTTTAGTTGAACTGGATAACTCACCATTCTCAAACTCACCATATTTACTACTGCGGCCATACTTTTCTCACACTCTTTCTTCTATCTGGCATACTATTCCCTTCGTGTCTAAGCCTACCAGTCATTCAAAGTGTAGGGTAAATGTCACCTCCACCTGGGAGTCATCTATTCTTCATAATCAGAAGGAACTAAATCTTCTTTTCAATATCAGTCTGTTTAGCTTCCCCTTCTTTTCTGATTCTCTTTTCTCATTTATGTTATGGTTATCTGCATTTGGATCCTCTCCTTTTTGAAGCTGTAAATACCTTGGAATCAAGAACTATGTTTTTCCCCTCTTGAAGTTCACCTTAGCATCTAAGTTTGTATGTGCGGTAAGTATGCGATACATTTTTTAATGGCTGTCCTTCCCCTTCTGCATGCATTTTAACAAAAAGACTTTTAAATGTGAAACTTGAAATTTTGTAGGCAAAATGCTTTCCAACTCTGTACATGCTTATATGTCTATTAATAAATCTAACATTGCGTTATGGTAGTTTTAAACTGATTTTTTTTTTATGGCTGCTATTTAAATTTTACCACGAGTCACATAGGTAACCATTAAAAGCTGTAGGTTTTCTCTAATTCCAGCTTCTATTTACCCAGGCAAGTCCTTCCAACTTTGTATTTGTACAGCTTTCAAACCCATGCAGCATTTTAATGCTATTTTTAATTGTTGTCCTTTAGTCTATCCTTTCAAGTTATTTTTAGATCTTAATCAATTCTGCCAATAAATAGACTAGCTATCTCCCTCCCTGCCCCCACACCCTCATCCTCAGCTCCAAGCAATATCCTCACAGGAGAAGCTTCGTTTCTCTGTCTTTGAGGAATTTATTAATAAAAACAGGACAGGGACTGGAATAGAGAACTCTCTTCTGATCGGCATCAGTTGAAATCAGCACATTATGAATCCACCAGTATGACCATAATCCTCTATCTTACCCACAAAAATGTCATGAGAGACACTTCACTGTCTTACTGTAATCAACATGTATTCTTTTTATATTTCTCATGTGATATCACAATAAAAAGAAGTGATTTCCTAGACCAATCAAGTAACTTAAAGCATTGTGTTATAAACCAGTTTACATTTTTTGGTAATTTATATAGTTCTCCAGTGTTAGATATACATTTATATTTTAATCAATACTAATATAGAAGGCCCTATTAATTCTTTCAAAAATAGTAAAAACTGATAGTTTTGATCTACTATGCTAGGTATATAGCAAAAAGGTGACTTGCTTCTAAGTATTTATTTATTTATTTTAAATTTTTATTGGGGTATATTTGATTTACAATGTTGTGTTAATTTCAGGTGTCCAGCAAAGTGAATCAATTGTACATATACATATATCCACTTTTTTAGATTCTTTTCTCATATAGGCCATTACAAAGTATTGAGTAGAGTTCCCTGTGCTATAATAGGTGCTTATAATAGGTTCTTATTAGTTGTCTACTTTACATAGTGTGTATACGTCAATCCCAATCTCCCAATTTATCCCTCCACCATATCGCCTGGTAAGCATAGGGTTTCTACATCTGTGACTCTACTACTGTCTTGTAACTAAGTTCATTTGTACCCTTTTTTTAGTTTCCATGTGTAAGCGACATCATATGATATTTGTCTTTCTGTGTCTGACTTACCTCACTCAGTATGCCAATCTCTAGGTCCATCCATGTTCCTGCAAGTGGCATTATTTTGTTCTTTTTTATGGCTGAGTAATATTCCATTGTATATATGTGCCACATCTTCTTTATCCATTCCTCTGTTGATGGACATTTAGGTTGCTTCCATATTTTGGCTATTGTAAATAGTGCTGCAATGAATATTGGGGTGCGTGTATCTTTTTGAATTATGGTTTTCTCTGGCTATACGCCTAGGAGTGGGATTGCTGGGTCATATGGTAGTTCTATTTTTAGTTTTTTAAAAACCTCCATACTGTTCTCCATAGTGGCTGTATCAATTTATATTCCTACCAACAGTGTAGGAGGGATCCCTTTTCTCCACACCCTCTCCAGCATATAATGTTTGTAGATATTTGATGACGGCCATTCTGACCAGTGTGAGGTGATACCTTATTATAGTTTTAATTTTCATTTCTCTAATAATTAGTGATGTTGAACATCTTTTTATGTGCTTTTTGGCCATCTGTATGTCTTCTATGAAGAAATGTCTATTTAGATCTTCTGTCCATTTTTTGATTGGGTTGTTTGGTTTTTCTGATATTGAGCTGCATGGGCTGTTTGTATAGCTTGGAGATTAATCATTGTCAGTTGCTTCATTTGCAAATATTTTCTCCCATTCTGAGGATTGTTTTTTCATCTTGTTTATGGTTCCCCTTGCTGTGCAAAAGCTTTTAAGTTTAATTTGATCCCATTTGTTTATATTTGTTATTTTCATTACTCTAGAAGGTGGATCAAAAAGACTTGCTGTGATTTATGTCAGAGTATTCTGCCTATGTTTTCCTCTAGAGTTTTATAATGTCCAGCCTTACATTTAGGTCTTTAATCCCTTTTGAGTTTACTTTTGTGTATGGTGTTAGGGAGTGTTCTAATTTCATTCTTTTATTTATTAAAAAAATATTTTTTCCCTTTTTTTAAACATCTTTATTGGAGTATAATTGCTTTACATTGTTGTGTTAGTTGCTGTTGTATAACAAAGTGAATCTGTTATATGTATACATATATCCCCATATCCCCTCCCTCTTGTGTCTCCCTCCCAGCCTCCCTATCCCACCCCTCTAGGTGGTCACAAAGCACTGGGCTGATCTCCCTGTGCTATGCGGCTGCTTCCCACTAGCTATCTATTTTACATTTGGTAGTGTATATATGTCAGTGCCACTCAGCTTACCCTTCTCCCTCCCCATGTCCTCAAGTCCCTTCTCTACATCTATGTCTTTATTCCTGTCCTGCCCCTAGGTTCTTCAGAACCTTTTTTTTTTCTTCTTAGATTCCATATATATGTGTTAGCATATGGTATTTGTTTTTCTCTTTCTGACTTATTTCACTCTGTATGACAGACTCTAAGTCCATCCACCTCACTACAAATAACTCAATTTCGTTTCTTCTTATGGCTGAGTAATATTCCATTGTGTATATGTGCCACACCTTCTTTATCCATTCATCTATCAATGGACACTTAGGTTGCTTCCATGTCCTGGCTATTGTAAATAGTGCTGCAATGAACATTGTGCTACATGACTGTTTTTGAATTATGGTTTTCTCAAGATATGTGCCCAGTAGTGGGATTGCTGGGTCATATAGTAGTTCTATTTTTAGTTTTTTAAGGAACCTCCATACTGTTCTCTATAGTGGCTGTATCAATTTACATTCCCACCAACAGTGCAAGAGGGTTCCCTTTTCTCCACACCCTCTCCAGCATTTATTGTTTGTAAATTTTTTGATGGCCATTCTGACTGGTGTGAGGTGATACCTCACTGTAGTTTTGATTTGCATTTCTCTAATGATTAGTGATGTTGAGCATCCTTTCATGTGTTTGTTGGCAATTTGTATATCTTCTTTGGAGAAATGTCTATTTAGATCTTCTGCCCATTTTTGAATTGGGTTATTTGATTTTTTGACATTGAGCTACATGAGCTGCTTATAAATTTTGGAGATTAATCCTTTTTCAGTTGCTTCCTTTGCAAATATTTTCTCCCATTCTGAGGGTTATCTTTTGGTCTTGTTTATGGTTTCCTTTGCTGTGCAAAAGCTTTTAAGTTTTATTAGGTCCCATTTGTTTAGTTTTGTTTTTATTTCCATTTCTCTACGAGGTGGGTCAAAAAGGTCCTTGCTGTGATTTATGTCTTAGAGTGTTCTGCCTATGTTTTCCTCTAAGAGATTTATAGTGTCTGGCCTTACATTTAGGTCTTTAATCCATTTTGAGTTTATTTTTGTGTATGGTGTTCAGGAGTGTTCTAATTTCATTCTTTTACATGTAGCTGTTCAGTTTTCCCAGCACCACTTATTGAAGAGACTGTCTTTTCCTCATTGTATATTCTTGCCTCCTTTGTCATAGATTAGGTGACCATAGGTGCATGGGTTTATATGTGGACTTTCTATCCTGTCCCATTGATCTATATTACTGTTTTTGTGCCAGTACCATACTGTTTTGATGATTGTAGCTTTCTAGTATAGTCTGAACTCAGGGAGCCTGATTCCTCTATCTCTGTTTTTCTTTCTCAAGATTGCTTTTGTTATTCAGGGTCTTTTATCTTTCCATACAAATTGTAAAAGTTTTTGTTCTAATTCTGTGAAAAATGTCATTGGTAATTTTACAGGGATTACATTGAATCTGTAAACTGCTTTGGGTAGTATCATCATTTTCACATTATTGATTCTTCCAGTCCAAGAACATGGTATATCTCTCCATCTCTTTGTGTCATCTTTGATTTCTTTCATCAGTATCTTATAGTTTTCTGCATACAGGTCTTTTGCCTCCTTAGGTAGGTTTATTCCTGGGTATTTTATTCCTTTTGTTGCAATGGTAAATGGGATTCTTTTCTTAATTTCTCTTTCTGACCTTTCATTTTTATTGTATGCTTCTAAGTATTTAAAGTAATTCATTTTGTCTTTTCTTCCATACTTTTGATTATTATTACCTAAAAAAGTAAAAATAAATAAATAATGTAAGTTGTACCATCACAGGAACTGACAGATATTTAAAATTCTATTAGGTAAAAAAGCAACAAATTTAGAGTGTTTACTTTGTGAAAGGCACTATGCTCCGTGCCTTAGGCATGATATCTCATCAATCTTCATTAAAATCCTACAAAATAAACATAATTATTATTATCATTCAATTCCACAGAAGGGAACCTGAGGTTCAGAGTTCAACTCATTTATTCAACAGTTATTGAAGAACTGCCTGTTATTTCCTTTGCAGAGTCGTTTAATCCCACTGAATTTACATTTTGATGGGGTGTGGAATTTCCATTAATTCACTGGTGAAATCCTATGAAGCTAATTAGAGAACAGATCAGTTGGTTGCAATTATGACACGTGCTACAGAGAAATCCAGAGCAGTATGAGATTATAGAACAGACAAACCTGATCTAGTCTGGAATTTCAGTGAAGGTTTCTGAGTCCTGCAGAATAAGAGACAGTCAAGGAGAGGTTGGCAGTGGTTCGGGGAGGGTGAGGATAAGTTATTTGTAGGCGAGAGAGGAACATCTGCAAAGGTACTGAGATGGGAAAGGAGTCTGGCACATTTTGGAAAAATCAAAGGCAGCTAGTGTGAGTGCAGTACAGGTAGAAGGAATAGAGAAAGGAGACTGTGGACCATGCTTGGCCTTCCTGCAAACCACCTATTAATTTTAGATTTTAGCCTAAAGGAAAAGGGGAGACAGAAGGGTTATTTACTTATTTGTATTTTGTTTGTTTCTTTTAATTGGGTGTAAACTGGAATCAGATTTGCACTGTAAAAATATCACCTTGGTTGCTGCTTAGGGAATGGACTAGAAAACAACACCAGAGGACGGAGAGGCATCAGTTAGGAGGCTTTTGCAGGAGTGAAGGAGAAAGATCACAGTGCCTTGGAGCAGGTAATGACAAAAATGACAGAGACAAGTGAATGGAGTTGGGAAGTTTAGGAAATAGAATTGGCAAGACTTAGTAGTTGAGTGAGCGAGATAATGAGAAAAAAAGAAAAAGCCAAGGCTTGTCTGACTGGGTGGATGTTAATTAAACAGTTGCCTAAGGACAAACAGCTAATGAGTGTTAGGGATTTGGACCTTGTTCAAAATTTGTGTTTTTAACATTATGACCTCTGCAACACAGCTTACAATGGTCAAGAGTTCCATTATTTGAAATTCTACAGTATACTTTTTACAATATAAATACTTGGATATGTGTGACAACATACTGGAGAAATAGTGCAAAAAGGACTGCAGAGAAGATTCAGTTTCTGCAGTCCAAAATTTTCTATTCTGACTCTTCAGAGTAGCTGCAAGATATGGGTTTCTTTCACTTGTGTTTCATTCTGTAACCTAGTGCTAGCAATAATAATCAAAATGAGTTTATTCAAGATAAAATTAAAAGTATGCATTCCCTAGGATCCTTGGATGAAAGAAAAACTCTTTTCCCAATTCATAAAATCATGTATTTTCCATATTACTTTATATCTTACTCTGTCTTATTGAATAATACTAAAATTTCAACATGTCTTGTCAAGTACTATGTATTTGTACAGATCACAAATACAGAATTAATCACATCTGAGATCAAGTAGAATATCTCCTTTTTTGAATGCAAATACCTTTAGAAATGTGAGGTAGTAAGTCATAACCCTTAATCATGGTCTTTCTCCTTCTGGGTTAAAAGATAATCAAGAAAAGAATTGTAGCCACAGGATTTCATCTTAAAAAATGTTGCCACCAAGAGGTAACTTTGTCATTAGGCAGAAGCTGGTGCATTTTTTTCCCCTTCACATCCTTAAATTTTTGTTTGAGATTTGCCTCCAAATTGTGAATTTCAAGTTTCTTGGACAGCTCAGAATACTGTTTCCTATACAGCGTATTATATTTTTTAGATGTAATTGCATGTGGATACTACACATTTTATTGAGATGAAACTAGTGAGCAATAAAATATTTAATTATTTTAAATGTTTCTAGAGCACCACAGATGGTGACATAGTTTCGTCTCCTTCACAAGCCTACTACTGTGTACATAGTTATTTCTCCAATTGATTCCTTTTCCAGCAGAGCCAAATCCAAACTATGCCAGATTATGCTGTGTCTGTGTCTGTGGAGCTCAATCTCTGGCTTTAACTGCAATCCTCAGCGTGGTCAGGATGAGGTGCAGGGACCGTGAATCTCTGTCCCTGGGGGACATTGGAAGGAACATGGTAGATATCAATTGAGAAATAGTAAGTTGTTTTGCATAAAAGAAACTCCATCATCCCTGTGGACAAGGGGCTCAGAATTGAGTGAATCAAGAACTAATGATAGTTTCTGAAAGTAGAGGCTAAGAAGCAACATTTTTAGAACATAGATTATTATTGATAACATTATCACAGTGGGGTGGTTTAGAGCACAGGCTCTGGATCCTGACTGCCAGGGCCATCACTTACTACCTCTGTAACCTTGGCTAAGTTACTTAACTTCAATGAAGTAATCGCAGGGTTGTTGGGAGGATTAATGACATGACTCCTAAAGTTCTCAGTACAGCGCCTGGTACATGCTTAGCACTGGAGAAATGTTAGCTGTTATTATTATTATTGTTACTGTAATTCACTTACCCAGCCAGACCCTTTAATAAGCAGTGATAGAGGCTTGGTAGGAGAAACAGGGCTATAGGTATAGGAGCATACCTTCTTGTTTTGTCTCTTCTCTTTTGACATTTTGTCTCTTCTCTTTCATATGCACATCCAATGTCTATTTGACTTATTAACATGCTCTTCTTTCCTACATGTGCACATGCCATGATCCATCTAAAATTATAACTGGGATAGTTCTTACTTTAAAACTTATCAGTACATACATGTTGGGATCACCTCTTTAGAAATCCTCAGCTTGTTAAAAACAAGATTGTTCAGGCTCATAATCAAGGACATTGAAAATATATACCATGTAATGAAGCTTCGCCAAAGGAAACAAATTCTCTACCACAAGATTTATGTGCCTTTAAAACCATGGGATTGTGATCTCAACTAATGAAAGACTGTGAATTGTAATGAGAATATATATCACTGACAGAAGAATGTACATAAGAGTGACAGTGATCAGACCCTAAAGAACTGTAGACGAGCCTCATTACTCAGCAGAGGACCCTTGCTCCCTGAACAAAATCTCTTGGTTGCCTTTTCGAGAAGAGTCTATGTTTAAAAAAAAGGAAAGAATGTAAATGCATCTAACTGAAACATTTGCTCCTTTGACTCTAAAAACAGGGAGCTGGCAAGGATATGGAGAAAGGGGGGCCCTGGTGCACTGTTGCTAGGAATGTAAATTGGTGTAGCCGCTATGACAAACAGTGTGGATGGAGGTTCCTCAAAAACTTAAAATTAGAACTACCTTATGATCTAGCAATCCCGCTTCTGGCATATATCCAAAAGAAATGAAATAACTATCTGGAGGAGGTAGCTACACTTCTGTGTTCATTGCAGCATTGCTCACAATTGCCAAGACATGAAAACAACCTATGTGTCCATCAGTAGACAAAGAGATGATGAAAATGTGAGAGGTGTGTGTGTGTGTGTATGATGAAATATTATTCAGTCATATAAAAGGAAGAAATCCTGCCATTTGTATAGCATAGATGGACTTTGAGGTAGCATTATGCTAAGTGAAATGTCAGACAGAGAAAGACAAACCTTGTATGATCTCACTTACATGTGGAATCTAAAAACATCAGACTCATAGGAACAGAGAATAGGTTGCCAGAGGCTGGGGGTGGGGCTGGGAGAAATGGGGACATGTTGGTCAGTGGGGACAAATGTACAGTTGTAAGAAGAATAAGGTCCAGGGATCTAATGTAGACTATAGCATGATGACTAGAGCTAACAATACTGTATTGTATACTTGAAAGGTTCTGTGAGAGTTGATTTTAACTATCCTCACCGTAACAATAACATCAAAAAATAAGGTAATTATTTGAGGAGAAGGATGTATTAACTAACCTCGTTGTGGTAAACATTTTGTAATCTATACACGTATCAAATCATCACAGATGTCCACCTTAAACTTATGCAGTGTTATAGGTCAGTTATATCTCAATAAGCCTGGAAGCACCAACAACAACAAAAGAGGGAGGATAACACAGAGGAATAGCTGGTAAGCATTGAAGGAGGAAACAGGTGAAAAGGAAAAAAGCAGGTTACAGAGCAGATGTAGAACATTGATCTGTTTGTTTTTGTTATTTTTCTTCTAGTTTTATTGAGATATAACTGGCATACAACACTGTATAAGTAAGTTTAAGGTGTACAGCATAATGATCTGACTTACATACATAATGAAATGCTTATCACAATAAATTTAGTGAACATCCATCCATCATCTCATATAGATACAACATAAAAGAAATAGAAAAATGTTGTTTTTCCTTGTGATGAGAACTCTTAGGATTTACTCTCTTACCTTTCATATATATCATACAGTAGTGTTAATTATACTTATCATGCTTTTTTATTTTAAAAAATTATGTGTACACAGGATAAACATTCTACAAGTATATAATAGAGGCCAAAATTTAACAGTGATTATATCTTTGTGGAAGGATTTGGGGGTGGTCATTCATTTATTCATTTTTTTGCTATTTTTCAATTTCTATACTGTGTATTTCTTATGTTTTTAAAGAAGAAACAAACAGAAATGCAAAGGAAGCTGACCAAATGGCAATAAGTAAGGTCCATTTATTTTTATAATCTGTAAAACTGAACAATGTTTTTATTATGTTCAGGAAATGTCTCAGAGGTTCCCAGGGAAAATAAGAGAGCTCATAGAATTCAAGTCAAATAGAAAGAGATACACTTACAAAGGCATTGCCAGTGGCAGGAAAGTCTTTATAAAACATTAACAAAATGGTCTAATCAGTGTAAAGTTTGAAGATTATTCTCAGTAGGAAACAATGGATGAAGTTAGGGGTGTCTGAGTTCAAAGAAGTCAGAGGCAATTCACACAATCTTAAATACAGTAAGTTATAACAGTCTAATTTTCACAATCACAGAATTTCTAAGGAGTTATTTGCTTGCCAGAAATGTCAAATAATATGTAACTTGAATAATAAATGTTTACTCATCTAATGAAAAATGAATAGTTTACTCTTCATCAAGGAAAATAAATCAATAGGATATGTTCTTTTCTTCTTTGTTGTTAGAGAAGAGGATTTTATAGGAAGCATGTTCACTAAAAATGCATGATGAAAATGGACAAAATCAATGTCCAATACCTTTGTAAGGGCTCTGTCTTGGGTATGTTTCTCAATGGGTAATGAGTAGACTTGCATTAGAAATAACCTGAGAAGTTTGACCTCTGACCACCAAATCAAGCTCTTTGGAGTCACGGAGGAGGCTGCATTTTCAGTAAGCGCCCAAGGTAAATTTGATGTTCACTGAAATTTGAGAACACTGAATGTAAACTGTGGGCTAAAATCCATCAAAGATTAGCAAAGATTTCACTCTTCTATAAAAGCAAAGGGCTTCTTTATTTAGCTGAAAATTGTTTTAATGGTAAACTTCCTGATGAGAATGGGCTAATATAGCACAAAAAGGTCAATGAGTTTATAATGCTGTGCATGTACACAGACTTTTTGAGATATAGCTCTAGATCATTTTCATTTAAATTGTTTCATATATTCTGAATTAATATGTGAACTGGGAAAACCTTAAAATACCTTGTTCTCATTTGCATAACTGATAGAAATAAAATATTCTTGTTAATCACTGAGGCATATGTAGTATGTTTCAGCTGATTAATTTTGTTTTAATGTGATCCGTGTTTTTTTCTCCACTCCATAGAACAGTCATGGTTGAAACAGAAAATCATTCTCTGAGATATTTATGTCCCTTTAGTTATTATATTCAGAGCTAAATTACTTTTATTTTCAGAGTTTTTTGTTTTCTTGTTCCCCTCCTATGGTATTTCTGAAAGACTTAACTTCAACTTAAAAAAGCCCTAGAAGGTTTAAGAAGCAAAAAAAAAAAAAAAAAAATAGGAAGAACTCATGAGACCAATAATATAGGAATATCAGAGGTAACCTTCCAACCTCATAATTTGGGGATTTGATTTTCCAGAGCGGGAATATTTCCAAATTCCTCTGAGGAACTATAAGACATTTTTCTAGGAACACACTTTTAGAAATGTCCTTGTGTGTTCTGCTAATAGCATGCCTGTTACTTTATGTAATGACACCATTCACACCATTTTTTGTATCTTTGACTTGTGAAATATAAAATAATCACTTAAGTGTGAATGTTTAATATTCCAGAAATTTCTTGAGCCTTCCACATCCCAGATATATCAGTTCACAAAATGCACATGCTCCTGAGTATATTTTTGGTCTTTAAAAACAAGATAGTAAAAATCAGGGTTTGGAGGAAATCAAGGTGTCATTGTGTAGA
Source organism: Aethalodelphis obliquidens (assembly GCF_003676395.1). NCBI lineage: Eukaryota > Metazoa > Chordata > Mammalia > Artiodactyla > Delphinidae > Aethalodelphis > Aethalodelphis obliquidens. The sequence goes on from NW_020838008.1 coordinate 5,249,025, forward strand.
AACAAGATATTAGTGGTGTAAATTAGTCCCCTGAGGATTGGTATTAGTTCGTATGGGCTATGTAATGCCATGGTAACAAATAACACCAAATTTCAGAGTCTTGGAAACAATTGAGATGTATTGCTTGCTGATGGCATATTTGCATCAAGTTATACTCAGTTCAGGATCCTGGCTATCAGAGAAGTCACTATCTGGAACATTGCTTAGTACCGTTACGGGGAGAAGGAGATAACAGTATGAATCATGCATTGGATTTTAAAGTTTCCTCCCATAGTTGACACACATTGTTGGACAAAGCAAACCTAACCATAACCTAACCACAATGGGCAAGGAAATACAATGGCACCACATGTCTAGGAGAGCCACAAATATTTGATGAATAGCACTATGACTATCCCAAGGATCCTGGCTTACTGGGCATTGACTACCTCAAGGATCATGGCTTACTGGGCATGGCTTCCTGGGCATTTGTATGATAGTTTTCTTTCTTCTTTCCCAGACATCAAAATTATCTTCCATACTTGGCTTTCTGAAATGTAAGGGAAAGGTATTGGGCTTTGATAAACTTCAAGGCATTAGTGAAGATTTATAAGCTTAAATCATCATCACTATTCACTGATAGCTGGTTTGGGAGAGAAAAAGACTAGATAGGCGATCTCATTTCTCAATAGCTCTAGAGGTTAATATGACGAGAGAGAGGACCATCTTGAAAGCCCTAGGCTTTGGTGAACAAGGAAAGGAGAAAACTAGATTAATGGAACCAAAGTCAATATTTCCAACTTTATAATGTTGCCCATATCCCTAAATTAATTCTCATAATTCTTTTATGAAAAAACCCTTTTTTATTGTATTAAATATATTTGAGAAAGGGGGAAATAGCTCTACAGTGTTAGCAATGAAAATTTAAACTGTTAAAAATGAATTTACAGTGCCTGCCAGAGTTTACTATGCTGCCTTAACAAATTATGAAAGGATCTTCTGTGCCAAATATGTTACGTTTGTCCTCTAGAACCCCTCTTTATTCTTCCCTACCTTTCTATAAACCCTAGAAGGCTGACATGTGTGGTTCCCTTTCCCTTTGGCTTTCTAAGTTTAGACAATGAAGAAACCATCAAGATATGAAAAGGGAGAAGAGTGAGGTTGGGATATTTAATCCCCAGTTCGCTTTCTGCCAGTTCTTCACAGGGGGGGTTTATCTCTTTACTAAAGGCTACAGCTCCTATCAAGTGGGCCTGTTCATAGAGGCACCTATGCTTTCAACGTCTCAATAACCATTTCTTAACCTTTTCCTTTGGGAAAAGTCTTGTGTAGTAAGGAATTCCTGCTCTTGCTAGCCCTCAAGTGCTGCACTATCCCTTGTTTGTTCCTCACACCTTGTCACACATCTATAAATATTTTTTCTTATTTATTTCTCCCATCAGACCATCATGCCTGTTTCCTGCCAGGGGCCTGACTAATCCACTCACTATCCAGGTGCTATGACAAATGTTTAGATCCAAAGCTAATAATCAAAACTACTAGGTTACAAAGGTCTTGGCAGAAATGAATCTCCGTTAAAATTTCATATTCTTAGGCTCCCAAAAGTTCCTATAGAGATCAAGATGATGAGAGAGGGGGTCATCATGAATAGGGACCATCACTATTACTTGAAGACTGAATTTAAGTCCTGACTTTACAAAGTTAAAAAAGAAATATTTGAAGTCCTTGCAATTGCAGGTTGTTTATATGGATAATTCATTCAAAAGTTTCTGAGATACCATAAAGTGGGCTATTTATTGTTAAGAACAGAAAGAGGAACTAAGCATTAATAAAACTCCAAGTTGAGAAACTTGGTAGCTGCTCTCTATGGTGGATCACTGCTGACAGACACAGACAGAATCCTTAAGGATAAAATAAGTGGCAAGAATGTTAAACAACCTGTCAGTCAGACACTAAGTATTTACTCCTCTAAAACCTCACATGCTCCCAGTCCACTACTTCTATTGATTTATCCAGAACTTTTCCAAGTTTTGTGCCTTCTATTACCTTTTATATTGATTTTTATTACTCTCTATTGACCCTATTGCACATAATGGCTGCAATATTACTGGTCTTTTGTTGTATTTTCTCCTTAGTCATTGCTCCATTCTCCAAGGAGTGAGCCATTCCATGCACAAAAGATCATTAGTCTTCTGCAGAAATCTTGAAGTGAGATGGAATGACAACTGGACATAAAACTTCATGACTGAGCTCATCAGAACATTTGTGGGCAACTCGTGTTTTATCCATTGTCTCATTTAGCATTTTGTTAGACTTGGAAGATGAGGCATCACAACTTTTGCTAATTTAGGGATTTTCTTGGATAGCAAAGCACAATAGCCCTTCTTCTTATGTATAATGGTATCCCTGTCGTAGATGTGATAGATATGATTCTTAGGTTATATAGTTCTAAAAGTTCAAGATCACCAAATTATGACATGGTTAAAGTAATTTATGATAAACAATAGTTAAGTTATTTTACAATAAAAGTAAAAGTTTTTCCTTTAATTAATAGCTTTTAGTGCTTATACCCTGTAGAATTTGGTCTCTAGTGCCTAACTCTTTTCCTTAGTGACTTTGTTTTAATATTTATGTATTGAATGCTCACTCTGTGTTTTTTACTGTAAAAAAATCTCCATGTGATATACTTCTTTTTGCCAAAAGTTAAATCTGCCAAAGGGAAAAAAAAAGTGGGCATTTATAAAGGGAAATTTTTTTTTAAGTGAGTGGAAGTATGAGAAAAGAAAAATGTAGAGGTCATACTGGCTTAGGAGAGAGCATGGGGTAGGTCTAAGCTATCCACAGGATAGTAAAATATATTCTTGGTAGGTTAGCTCAATGATTTCCCCCCCTTATTTTTCTTTTGTTTCTTTCATGTAAATGTTCTATTCTTTATAGAACATTTGCATACAAAAAAAGGCCATTAAATGTTTCAAAAAGGAAAGAGAAGAATGGATATCAAAGCTATGAATGAAAGTAGAGAATAAAATAGAGATGGTTTCAAATGACGGATTAGAGAAGGAAGAGAAGAGAAACGTTCATATCTGTTTATTTTAGTTTTCTCATTTGAAGAAATTATGATGATAATTTTGGACCAAAGAGCAGAAGAGAATAAGACATTTATGGAGAATGTTGAAACCGAAGACCTCCAGCTTGAAGAAGCTCAATGCAGGAAGGAAAAAATGGCATTTCTCAGGTCTCTATTTGAGATTTTCCTATCCCCTTTAGAAATATGTCTCAAATCTCTTCCCTCCTTTTCATCAGCATGATTCTAGGCTTAATGAGATCTGTCTACTCATACTGGGTCATAAGACCTTAGGTAAAAGGGCCATTTTTTATTCATCTGCTTTTCTGACATATAGAAACTTTGCAAATGGTATCTGTGGGATGATTAAAAAAGGAAGTGACTTTAGAGACTAGTCTCTATCCTGTGGTCTGGATCTTCCCATTTATATAGGTGTGGAGGATGGTAGCTGGGAGGGGAGGAGAGGGATTCCTAGCTTGGATTTTTTTAATTGAGGAAGTCTGTCTTCTAGATCATATATTATATACTTTCCCAACTCTAAATTGTATGTAGTGATGTCTTTTCACCACACCATCCCTCCTTTTACTTATTCCACCTTTTTTATAATCCACCTCTTTTCAGAGAGATGATAGCCATTTTGAATGCTAAAAAGTTATGTCTAAGAACGCTAAATTATGTCTAGTCTTTCTGACACCAGATTATTTCAAGAAAACCCAGGATTGGAATTTTTAAAAGTGCATATTTTAATTGGGTTATATAATGTCATGTCACACTCATTCCAATTCTCCCTAGAAATTAAAATAAGACTTCATACAACATTTGTTTTCTATGGATGGAATTGTGATTAATTTTCAGTATATTTGGTTGATAATAAATTGAAAATATAGTTAAGCTGAAGTTAACGTTTTTTTAACTGCAGTGTTCTATTATGGAAATTAATCAGAATTAAATACAAACGTCAGAATCTTTTATCCTAAAAGTGCAATTAATACAGTCAAAGTGTATCATATAACAACATTTTTTCTATTCTAAGTTCATGATTAATGTGACCATAAATGCAAAGAAAATGGAAACAGAATTCAGGTCTGAAAGCATTCAAACTGTCCTTTATTAGTTCTGAAGCTGGAATCAAATTAACTCATGTGAATAAATGTATTGTTTGTACATTTTAATTGCCACAAAATCAATCACAATTAAGCTGAACTAGAAACTATTGAATATTACAGTTGCCTCTCTGAGCAGTGACAGGGAAAGTTTTGCTTTGTGATTCTTCCATTACTGCTTCCTTTTCTTTTTCTTGAAATTGCAGTTGAAATGCTCCTAATTTATTTTGTTATTTTAAAAATTAAATTGATGCTCATTAGGACAGAATAATTTATTGAAATCCTATACAACTTCAGGTCAAATGATGTCTTTTAATGTCAAAGTGGGCTGTTAGTAAAATTAAACAAATAAGTTTCAAGAAGTCTGACCCGTAACTAAATTATCTTCCTCCTATGACTTGTTTCTTTTAAGAAATATGGCAAACCATTGCATACTTTCTATCTCATCATTAAAAGTCTATATCATGTCTCATCTGTTGCCTTCTGACCTCTTCCAGACAGAGCTGATCACTCCTTTCCTATGATCCTACAGTATTTTGAATATTACATTCACATTATAGTATATTCACATTATAGAATGGTTATGTCATACTGTATTATGGTTATTTGATTGCATGCCAAACTGTATGTACATATACTGGATTCTGAGAGCAGGAACCAGATTTTAATCAGTTGTGTTTTCACCTACATGTTTAAGGAGAGAGCGAAGGAGGGAGGGAGGGATGGGCTGAGAGCTATATTTCAAAGGGAAAAAATATCATATCAAGTATTTTAAAGCAAGAGACTTGGCACTTCTCCATTTTACATTTGAGGAGAAGTCAGCCTAAATTAGAGTTTGCTTTGGATACAGCATTTAAGAGAGCCCATTTAAGATAATTGAACTTCTGTTTATTACATAAAACTGCATGTCAGTGTTGCAGCTATAGGGCCTTTTGGTCACAAAATATACCACAAGGAGCCTCCATGAACTAGGAGAATGAATAAAATTGGTCTTTATGTTTCTAACTTCAGAAATTCTTTTCCAGACCTATATAACAGTGTTAAGCTACAAATTCTTTTTTCGTTAAATGTCGTAATCAAATATCACATTGCTAGAAATTCCATGTAATTTCAATCTTGGCTAAGATATTAAAATTGTGTTTATTTCTTCCAAACAGTAGTTTTATAGATTGGTCATTTCCAGTTGTTTAAGGGATTTAATTTATAATTTGACTTCGATGGCTCTTACCTTTTCTTTCTCCTCCCTCTCTTCTTCCTTTCTTCAGTGTTTACTGTGCCGGATACTAGGCAGATGATAGGGAAACACAGAGCAGTTAATTGTGGTTTCAACCCAGTTAGGGAAGATACTGAATGTGATAGGCTGACTGTTAGATGATTTGCAGTGATTCCTGACTCAGTATTCATGCCCTTGTGGTATCTCTTCCCCATAAGTATGGGCTGAACTTACTGACTTGCTTCTAGTAAATAGAATCTGACAGATATGATGAGATGTCACTTCCAAGACTGGGTTATTAAAAAGACTGTGGCTTCTGCCTTGGGGTTTCTCTCTTTCTCTTGCATCACTTGTACTGAGGTAATCAAGTTGCCAGTTGTAAGAAGCCCAATGGAGAGGCTCACTGCTATGGTGGAGAACCAGGGTCCTCAGTCCAATGACCTTCAAGAAACTGAGGCCTGACAACAACCATATGAGTGTGCTTGGGAGTGGAACTTTCAGCTCCCATCAAGTCTGGCAATGACTGCTGTCCCACTTGACACCTTGACCACAACGTGATGAGTCACCTTGAACGAGAACCATCAACTGAGCCAGTCCTAGGTTCCTGACATAAAGAACATTCGTTGTTTTAAACTATTTAGGGCAGTGTGTTGCCCAGAAATAGATCACTAATATGATATTGAATATAAACAACCCCCTTTATTATACCAGTTTGCTGAAGTCCTCTATGGGATAATATGGGGAAACAAAAGAAGTCAGATCTATTTAGGATGTAGTGATGTCAGAAGTCTTTTGAGTTCAAACTTGAAAGATAAAGAGATTTTCTCTAGGAGAAAGATCTTAGAATGAAAGGTAAATTATTCCAGGAAAAGGGAGTTGTGTGAATAGAGGCTTCAAGATGTGAAAGAGTACGGCACGTAAACTGCAAGTACTTTGTTGTTCTTGTGTGCTATGCCGGAACATATGATGCAATATGGAATGCATCTTTTATGGCATACTAGTAAGCTTGAATTTCATCCTGTGGGCCCTGGGATGATACACTGAAAATGCAGTTGGTGCTTTTCCCCCACCTTGTTTATATGGCTGACCCTCTGACCAGGGCCCTCTTCTGTCAATCCTACAAACAACCTCAGGGGCTTATTTTACCCTGTGCTCCAGGCAGCTGTTATCAATCGACCAGCACTGGAATAAAACACATGCATATGAGTCTTTGAGAATTGCAACAAACTACCTAAAATCTCTCTCTCACACACACACAGAGGCACTGGAGGAAACCACCTTCCCTCCTCTCCCACCTTGGAGACAATTTACTCAAGGTCCTTTCTGGTGGTTTTTGGAAATCAGGCATATATATCTAACTCAGTGTGAACAATTTGAAGATATATTTACCTCATCTTTGTAGGTACCTCAGGGGGTTGAAAAAGCAGTGATTCGATACATATTTGTTGAACTGCAAATCTTGTTCAGCCCCATCTAGGCTAGCCTCAGTTTTTTGCTTCTCTCCCTCTTTATTTCACTTCTCAACTTAAAAGCATGAACTCAGGGACAGCTGAACACCATAAGCAGCATCTTTGGTAAGCTTAAGAAGTCACCAAAGAACAGAGAGAGAAATGAAAAAGCGGAAGGCCTTTAGTGATGGTGGGAATAGTCATTACCAAGTTTTGTGTAAGAACTTGAAGACTATTTTTACCATCGATTTCTACTCTAAAGCTAAAGGATTCCTTGGGTTATTGCAATTTTCTAGCATTTCCAAGCTCCTAATTGAAAAAGGTAGGGAACATTGGCCTACAGAGGCATCTCCAAATAATGTTATCAGTTATGCAGTGCGCTATCGTATTAGTTTGCCACTGCATATTACAGAACGCTTAAGGGGAGGTGTATCTCATCCACCCAAGTGAGAATGTTGTTTCTCGATGCAACTTTTTCATCTGATTCATAACTCAAGGTCATATCTCTGGAACTAATGCATTGCCCTTAGGCCATAGTGGGAAGAAACGGCTTTATTATTACTCTATCACATTTTTGGTCTAACATTTAAATCTTCTGTAAGGTTTTGGGAAGAAAACATCCAGGGTACACAATAGATTCTTAATTCACAGTGCCTTTGCAGTACGTTCTGCAAGCTTGCAGAGGCAGGATAATAGCAGAGTACTCTCTATTTCTATCTCATTTTTCTTTAAACAGATAAAAGTGCTAACCCAACATTAAAAACTTACTGAGCTGTTAAGATGATTTATTAGAATAGTACTGTTTCCATTTTCCACTGCTGTGATACAATTGTCAGTAAAGTATGTAAGTAAACAGTGTGCTTTGTTTCAACCAAAGTTATTTAACGAGTTAGACAGAAAGTTACGGGAAGATAAAGAGTCATGTTCTCTCCAGCTACCTGTTCATATTGCCTTTATATCGCAAGGATAATAGAGCAGAACTAGGATGTACTAATAGTTTACTACTTAATACTACTTTACGTTCTCCCTATGTGCAGTAGATATTAATTTCATTACTATGCAGATGAGGGAACACATCCTTGAAAAATTCAAGTAAGTTGTCAAAAGTCATTCATAGGGCTTCCCTGGTGGCGCAGTGGTTGAGAGTCCGCCTGCCGATGCAGGGGACACGGGTTCGTGCCCCGGTTCGGGAAGATCCCACATGCCGCGGAGCGGCTGGGTCCGTGAGCCATGGCCGCTGAGCCTGCGTGTCCAGAGCCTGTGCTCCGCGACAGGAGAGGCCACAACAGTGAGAGGCCCGCGTACCGCAAAAAAAAAAAAAAAAAAAAAAAAAAAAAGTCATTCATAGACGACAGAGGTGGTTTCAAATCCACATCTGATTCCAAAGATTGTGTTCCTTCTACTATAACCAATGGCAACTACATTTGAGTCCATTGTGACCCCGATGAAAAGCAGAGTCAAGCTTTGTAATAGCCTCACTGCTCTGATTAAAGCTGAATAAATCACCCATTTTTGAGTCAATTGAGGTTGATAACTGAAAACCCTTCTGCACTGCCAAGTAGTTGGTGAGGTCCAGTCATTTTGATCAGATGACTTTCTCAGCAATTAACCATTCGGATGAAACAGAGAATTGATTAGACACCTACTTTTGGAAAATGAAAACACTAAAACAACCTCATAGTTTCCTGCTTCTACAGAGAAGCAGAAGTTCTGCTTTATCAACCAGAGGGTGAAGGCAGACAAGATCCCATTCCTCCCTCTGTTATTATTCACATTGTGATTTTCTTAAACACTTTTCTCAAAGATTAGCCAAAGAATCCTCTCAAATATCAGAAACCCTTGTTCCTGATCCAGAGATGAAATATAAAAACAAAATGGATGGCTGTTTTGTTTATTGTTCTGTGAAATTACATTATTAGGAGAGGCATCATTTTAAATTAGGAAGTGATGCATGGCTATAACTGGTTTCAACCCGTTACCTTTTTATGATTAAGGAATATTTTGCCATGTTAAAAAATCCTGGGGAAACGATAGTATATGTTTCTTGCTGCTCCTGTCCTGGGTGTACCTGATTATATTATACACACACAGTCAGTGCAAAGGAAGCACAGATGTAACATTGTTTGGGGGAATGTAGAATAAGGTTTAGAATGTATTATTATGATACTTACCTTGGACTGACTTTGCATACACGTAAAAAAAAAATCTGTGGAATAGGATCATGATATGCTTGGCAAGAAAGCAACTTTAGGGTAGAAACTCATAGCGGAGGCTTTAAGAATGAAACAAACCTTTGCAAAATCAATCTCTGTCACTTATTAGTTGTATGAATTTAAGCAAATGACTTCATAAATAAGCAGTCTCAGTTTCCTAATATGCAAAATGAAGATTATTACCTCATAGGGTTATGGTGAGGATTAAGAAGAGAGTCTGTATCAAGTGCAAAGTACATAATGGATGTTCCATAAATACTAGTAGCTCTGTGCCTGAGTGGTGAAGAGATATTCACTCACATCAGCCTACGTATCTCCTAAGAAGGAACATGTATGATAGCAGCTGGGCTACCTGACTTGCAAGAAACCCACCCCAGGTTCCTGCTATTCACCAATAGCAGAACCCTGAGAAGAAGGGAGCTCTTAGTGAGTTTGTCTTCTCCTCTGGACTACATACGTCTTTTGGTACCTTTGTGTCCCTTGAGTATCTAGCATAGTGTCTGGCATATAGGAAGGATTCTTTTGTAGATTTTGAAATGAAAGAGAAATAAATACCGAAGTGAAAGAAGATTCCTTTGAAACCCAAAGCATCTGAGAGATAAGGAATCACAGAGCAGTTTTTCTAAAGTGCCTCTTTTGTGCCGTGTCCCAGTCTTTGGTTACTTATTGCAATATGTGAGAGCTCCAAAGACTGCTGATAGGCTACTCTGGACCCCACTCCCCTGCAGACAGAGCATACTTTGACGTGTCACTGAGAGTCTTTACTAGTTAACATTGTTGGGCTGGATGATGGCAAGAGGCAGACTCTAAACTCACTTGCTGATATTCTTTGTCTCCAACTCCTAGGATCACGTGAACTGATGCCCCATTTTGTAGATCCGTCAACCATGCAGCATTGTCCTCAGAGTTTTCCTCAGTCTTTATTCAGCATTTACTGAGGTCCTACTACACAAAACATTCTGTGTTAAAATAATAGGCATGACATTCACTCAGCACTTCAGTCATGGTGATTTTTTTTTCCTATTTTCTGATTATGCTGTACCTCACCAACAAGCCTTTAAACACATTTTTTCCCCCCATTCATCCTATAAACCTCACATGAAGTGTCCCTTCTTCCAAGAAACCTTTCTTGAGCCCTCTAATTTCATATTAAGGGTTCTCCCTTATATGACCTCTTAGCACTTCACTCTTCATAGCATATGTAAGGTAATACAGTAATCATATATGTACTAGTCAGTGTTCCCAACTAGATACAATGGCTCTTTATAGTAGAAGTTGTGCTTTTTTTAATTTTTGTATCATTAGTCACTGGTATATTATCTGGTTTATAGTAGGTGCTCAACAAATATCTGTTGAATAAATGGATGAATCAATGAGGTGAAAATCTGATGACCTTTCCCTTTGAAAGGATACTAATATTGAAGAGAGAGTGAGAGTGAAAGAGCAAGAGCTAGGATACCTTTTAAAAGATAATTATAGCAAGACATAATAAGAGTTCCAATAAAAATCTGGACCTCATGCTCTTAGGTCATAGAGGAGAGAGGGGACAAAGTAACACTGAACTGGATCTTGATTGTTAAAGAGGAATTTGGCAGGTCAGTGATGGTCTGTGTGCTTCTTGTTGCAATTAACAGAAACAGTCCAGGAATGAAAGCAAGGAAAAAATGCTTGGTACATTTTCCCTTCATTCAAACACCTTCAGACTTCATCTTTGAGCCTCATCCTTTTGGATGGACCTGAAACCTCCATTTAAGCCCCATGCCTCTCAGGAGCAGCTTCTCTGCTCTCATCTTTTATGAATACGTCAAAGGATATACAAACATCATTACAATATACTATATATTTTAAAACTTCTATTGATAGCACTCCTTCAAAACTAACACACAACAAAAACAAAGCTAAATATTATCTGGAATTATTTTTCTAGCAATGGTGGAAGAATTGTGCTATTCCATACAAAATATTTGCCATCTTTTCCACTTTCCAAATTAATGTGGTTGTAAATGCAACCTTTGATTCACTGAACTTACTATTTTACTTAAAAACATCAATTAAAAAGTTACTTATTTTTCAGATATATGAGATCAGTCCTGGTATTATAAATCCCATGTATATTTCAAATGATGGTTTTTTTCTTTTAATAAACTAGGCAGTTACTTATCCACCAGAAATATAGAGTAAATAGACTTTATTCTTAGATTTCAAAACTGTCACTTATCTGATTTTTAATAGCTCTCACACACCACTGTAACTGACCGTCTGAATTTAAGAACAACTGTGGTTGCAAAGTTCAGTTTTAAAAATTAGGAGGAGGTGCTTTGAATCCCTGAGTAGAGCCAGCTTTTCAGGTATATTTTCTATCTAGCTAGCTAGTTGCCTATCCACTATTTTATAATAAATATTCACATGTATCACATGTTTTAAGACGCATTATGTGTTCATATATAGTCATATAAGTGTAGACACTTTGGGGGGGATGTTTTATTTAGTTTTTAAAATGTTTACTGATAGGATAAATTTTTATTATTGTATTACAGTGTTTGTGTATTAGTCTTCCGTTTGACCTTAATAATGGCAAAAAGAAGAATTTTGTTTTAAGTAGTTGATTCAGTGATACAGTTCAAGGTACCTTAAATGTGTTCAACTTCAAAACAAATGATTTTATCTCCTCTAAAGTAAAGCAAATTATACTTATAGATGAATTTAATCTTGAAATGAAAATACAGCTAAAGTGTATCTCAAAAAAAACCAGGCTGAATAGTCATTTCAAAAAGAAAGTAATTTATCTGCATTTAACAATAACAAAAAAACATAGTCAGACTCTAAAGAAATTGCTCTTTGAAGGAGTTCCTGTTTTGGCGTCTCTGTCCAGCCCTCATGTTGTGAAAATACATTTGATTAACACAGGTTGTAGACAGCTGGTACACTGGGTATTAAGACATCACTACTACCACCCCCATTCCAAAAAATAAAAAAACAAATAAAAAGGCTATAATGTTGTATTACACCCATATCAATATGATCACATGATGGGAATGTTCCAGATCATGATAAAAGGAAAAAGACCTGCAGTCCCACACAGTATTGAGAGCATCTACAATAGTTTCTTCCACATAGTGGGCTATATGAGGGTTTTTTTTTTTTCATTATAAAGATACAGAATATAAAGACATTTAACAAAAAAAAGCTATGGGAATTAAAGGGGTTGGAATAATATATTAATTATACATTAATCAAAAAACATCAAGGTCACTTCAGTGTGCTAGAAAATTTTAAAATAAATATCCATTAAATACCTACTACTCGTGAAACATTAAATATGCTATTTTCTTCTCACTACAGCTTTATAAGGTAAATGTTATTATCCTTATTTTATAAGAAAAAATGGAGAAATTTATTTATTCATCTAAAATCAAAGAATCAGTATGTGGTGGGAAGGGCTCAGAAGAAAGTGCTAGGACCTGAACACTTAACTACTGTATTATGCTGCCTCTTGTGTAACCCCAGTCTTTACATGTGGAACACATTAACATGAGTATAGGTATATTTAGTGCCTGATTTTACAAAGCATGTAAAAGAGAAATCTAGCCTGGTTGTAATAACTGGGATACTAGTTGAAATTATCGTACAAAAATATAGTAATTAGTTTGGTAGCACACAGATGTGCTAAAATGACATGGAGTTCAGGGTCAGTTATTTATTGTTCCATAAAATAGTACTCCAAAATGTTGTGGCTTAAAAGCAGCTACCATTATTGTAGTTCACAATTCTTCTGAATAGTTCTGTCGATCTTGGCTGGGCTCTGCTGATCTTAGTGGGATTGATCATATGTGTACAGTCAGTTTGTATGTTAAATGGGGGCTTACTAGTCTCAGATGATTATCATTCTCATGTATGACAGTTGGCTGGCTGATGGCTGGGGGACCTTGGTTCTCTTACACTTGGTCTCTTTTCCAGCAGTCTAACCTGGGCTTATTCACCAGGTGGCAGCAATCCAAGAAAGGGCTGTTGAGGTCTAAGGTCAGGATTCATACAACTTCAGTTCCTTCACCTTCTTTTAGATAAAGTAAGTTACAAAGGCAGCCCAGTTTCATTGGTGAGGCAAGACATGCCTCTTCTTGATGAGAGGAGCTGTATAAAATATTGTCGTTCTTTTTGCCATCTAACCACGGCTTATATGGAGGTGATAGTACAAAGTGGCTTAATTTCCTTAGAAGTTAGCATGGTAGACAATGTGGAAAAGAGGAAAGCAATCGATGAAAATTAGTGGCATGAGTCCATGGTACCAACCTTAACACTACTGCCAGAGATCTAGAAAAGAGAGTCCCCCTCTGACCAAGGTTTTCTATATTTCCATTGAAACCTAACCTGGGAAATAGAGCAGTTGATAAACCTGCTTTTGAAATTAAAACTTGGAAGACAAGAGGAGAAAAAGAGTACATTATGCTATTTCTTTGAATTATATCCCGAAAAGGAACAAATAAGTAACTATTCTACACCTTATTTGCCCAACCCAAGAAGAACAACTATTAAGCACTTAAATTTTAGTCGTGAGATTAGTCCTCTAAAACAGATACCCTATGTTTGTAAAAAACAATAGAAAAAAATGAAATATTGCCTAATTCAGCTTTCTTCACATGTGACTTTTTTACGAGTATGCATTATTAAAACAAGATTTATCTCCTTTCATAATTATCTCCGGGAATTTTAAACCATGCCACTAGTCATCCTAGAAATTTTATTCTAAACAGTGTGTCAATTAATTTAGTGACAGAGAGCATCATTAATTGATTTAATTGTCAAAATGCATATGGAATTATTTAAACATAGCTGAAAAACAACAAAAAAAGTATTCACTGATAGTTCAGTTTCATGAAATTTTTTTCCTTTAAAAAATTTTTTAGATTGTCAATGATTAACTTAATATTTTATTTCTTTTCCATTGTCTCAGGACAATTTGGAAAATATGGAATCTGTTCTGACATTCAGAATCTTAGGATATTTTATTAATATTGCAGGATATACTTTATTTCAAGCTGTACTCAGAAAGGTAAGCTTTTACAAAGATTTTATAGGTTGCTAATCATCTCCAAATTTTCTCAAAATTCTGCACTTTTCTATATCCATAATTACCTTTACTCCATAGTGATCAGGAAAATTGGAACAGAAGAAAAGACATTTGACATTTGCCCTGAGAAGTCTTAAATTTTAATTTGTTGAGGTATACTACCACCAACTGTATCATCTTCAACCATTATAGAACATTTGAGACATGCTTAGTGTTTTTAGTCTTTTTCTAGCATTCATATCACAGCATCTTGTGATGCAGTTCACAGCATCACAAGAATGATAAACCATCTGAGGGTGAGGATGTGGATTTGTTTTTTTTTTTTTATTTTTTATAGTAGGTCCTTTTTGGTTATCTATATTAAATATAGCAGTATTTTTAAGAAAGTCTTGAAGTTGACATTTGAGTAGGGTTTTTGGAGGTCAGTTAGAGTTCACCATGAAGAATGAAATAGCTTAGCAATTTTTTCAGGGAACTATAAACCATTGGTTACATAATTAAGAGAATTTTTTCTTACCTTACAGAATATCATCCCTTAATAATCTTGTAATATATACATTTCTACATTATGAGATCATTTTTCAGGCCAATACCACATTACAGATATAATTAATTATCACTGATAGAAAACACAAATAAAATGCATTAAAGTGACCTGCTTTTATTTTATTCATTGTGACATTTAAATATAGCACCACATTAAAAATAAAACATGTTCTACAATATTAAATATAAATAACTAGATCACTAATATGTCTTCAGTTGCCATTGAATATAATTATTGAATTTAAGATTTGTAAGGGATATAGAAAGATGTCATTGATTTCCTTGATTATGGGTAGATAACAAGTTGCTAAAAGTCATTCAATCAAGAAATAAGCAGAGGAACTTGAACTCAAATCCTTTTGTTCCCTTTTATCTCTTCTTTTTCTTTGGCAATACCTAACCCTAGCTCTTATATTTAATAAAATTTAGGATTATAATATACAGGAATATTATAAAAACATAATCCAAGAAGAAAATAATGGAGAGTGCTTTTAAAATATGTAATTAATGCTTCAGCACTTTATCATTTTATATGTAACATACATGTAATTACTGCTTCAGCACTTTATCATTTTATGTTAAAGAGAGAAGATTTAGCAAGCTGCAAGTGCAATAGACACAAGTCTGTAATAGTAGAGATGACTTTCCCCTTACAAATGTTTGCCACTAAACTGGTTTACTTAGAAAAGCTAAGTGAGGGAAGAGAGCAGTGTTCAAGTGTGATCTGTGGACCATTACATCAGAATCACCTGAGCTGATGCCTGTCCTACCCAAGGTCCACTTAATAATTTCTGAGAATGGAACCTGAGGATTTTAATGTCTATAACACCATTGGGATGGATCTTTCCTTTGAAATCTTCATTTACTTTGTGTCAACTGTATGTAAATGTGTCCACTTTCTGGGTATGTACTGTGTCACTTGGTGATGTCTCCATAAGCTCAACTGGAAGTTACTCCGAGCCATGCAGGTGGACCTTGGCAAAACCATCTCTGTCTTTTCAAGTATATTCATTCTTTTTTCAAGTACCTTATTCTTCTCTTTATATCAAATTCCCTATTGTACATTTCCATTTGAAGGCATTGAGCCATTTACTATACATAATAAATAGTCATTAAAAGGATGGTGATGAGGACTATGGTTCTTTAGAGCCTTCCATTTCATTTCTTTTCGTCTTGTCCACAAATGAACTGGTCCACTATCAAATCATTACTCGTGCTTTCTTCCATGTAGAACTTAAACGAAGTATTCGTTTCTTTTTCAGTTTCTCTTGTGGCTAATCTTCAAGTTAATCTCACTATTTACTCTCTTCCATTTATTTGGATCTCTTTTTATCAATTTACCCCCTCTTCTACTTGGGAAGGAAAAAAGAGGGTGGAGAGGGGAAGGACAATATATGAAAAATATGAATGTCAGAAATCTCTGCATATTGGTGATTTAGCTACTTCTTAGATCAGTCTGGGAGTTTTACATCTGAAATCTGTATTATACAGTCAAAGCCTTAGGATACCAGCTATATTTTATTTATTATCTTATATGGTACCAAACTCCAAAATAGCTGAGTCGAGTGTTGGCCCACTGGCATTTGTAAACCACCACCAAGTCTTGAAGATGTCAGTGAGGATGCTGTGACATCTCTGTGAGCTCCATGACAATGAGAGTTAGCTATTTTAAAAATTATAAATTTCTTTACTAATGGTGAAATCCAAAGAAGAGGAAAGATATGAGAGTATCATATCAGAAATTTTATTTTTTCCTCTGTCATTCTTGGAATCACTGAAAAGGGATTGCATCCCACTCCTTGGCAGTCCTCCCTCTCTAACTTTCTTTCTTGCTTGGGATGAATACTGAGACAGTGGAAGTGTTTCTTCACCAAGTGTGTAATTGCATGGATACATCTTTGCTATCACCTCAACTAATACTGTTTGCCCCTTTAAGGACCTTGCATAAATGACTTTATGCATAGCAACCCTATGGGAACATTTTAACTCTTTTCTCCCTCCATTGCTGATAACTTACTTCTTAGTTCTAAGTTTATACCTGAAATTCATCTTTCCAGACTAATTCCAGATTCCAATTCACTACCTCATTATGTGGTACCCTGAACTATAATTATCTTTTTATATTTACATCTCTTCCTGTGAGACTGGAAACTCCTGCAGACCAGAGTTGGAGACTTATTTGTCTCTATAGACCAAAGCCTAGGACTATGTGACGTTCGTGGTTTGTCTTTTAAAGGAGTGGGGTCAAACTCCACTGAGCTACAGCCATTCCTAATAGAGCTTAGTTTAACCTACCCCACTGACCTGAAATTTCCTTCCCTAACCATTCCATCCCTAGAAAATCAAGGACAATTTGGCCTTGTCAGAGTCTTTCACAGACTGATCATTTTCCCAACTGCCTCTTTTCTATAAATCTTACATCAGTACATAATTGAAACACTCTGTTTATCTGAACCTTTTACTATATAGCAAAAGAAAATTTCTTTCAGCAATGATTACTTTCCCTGCTAGGTCAGAGTTACAGTTGCAACCTACCCACTTATATACTTGATACTTGTAATGAATTGTGTGCTCATAAAGGGCTATTGGGGTATATAAATACATATGTGTATGTCCATGTATTTCTTTTATCAGTACAACTGATTGAGTACGTGCATATAATCCCAATCTCTGAAGGGACAGTAGGAAAATATGTGCATTAAATTTAAAATACAAAGAACTTTATGGTATACTACCTGCCTTTATCTTAACATTCACAGCTTAAATATACTCTAATAAAAGCAACTTCATAGACTATACAGGTCTCTGAGCAAAACCACTCCACTGTTCATTGCTTTTCAGACAGGTTCTGACCTTTTCTAAGATACTTACAGTAAAGAGATAACATGTCAATTTTTTTTTTCTTGATACACATGTTGAGGGTCTCTCATAAGGGATATGGAGCTGCATATGCTGGGATAGGAAGCATCCGCTCATTATAATTCATCTGGAACACTTTGTAATCTTGAGTTTCCCTATCTCTCTTTAAAAATAATTAATACTTCACAAAAGGTAATATCTCTTGAAGCAGATTTAATTTAAAAATCTGTTTTAAGTGATAGTGAGGTGATAACACACTTTAGTAAATGGTGGATGTGCAAAATGTTCAGAGAAACAGGGTGTGTGTGTGTGTGTGTGTGTGTGTGTGTGTGTGTGTGTGTGTGAATGCTTTAAATTCAAGAACAACCACAAAGGAAAGAAACCATAGCAACTCTGTTCTTTTTCAGGAATGCTGTTGATTATAAAGAAAACTCCTGTCCAAGCTTATTAATCTAGAATCTTTAATTAAAGTGGATAATGATGAAGTATATTTATTTAACAGGAAATGTTTAATATTACGAAAAAGAATATAATTTTATGGCTTTACTTTTGCAAACAGAGAAGCCAGATTTTTTATATATTTGCTGTAGTTCCTGAGAGCATTGTGATAAGCATTTTGCCTATGATTTTCATAAACTCATTAAACAACATGAAAAATCCTCAATATTTAAAATCACTTTTTTGGATAAAGTAAAAGCTATACAGATAAAAGGAGCTAATTTTGTTTAAGCCTTTGATTTAATAGGGTGTATTGTATTCTACAAAAATTAAAACCTCAACAGTGTCTTAAACCATTGTTGATCTCTCTGATTGTAATAGAAGTCACAACCATAGTTCATTTGACTATACCAAAAATGATAAGATTTTTCTTCATGAATTCATGTAACAGTTGTTTTTGTTTTTTTTATAGCCCCACTCCAGGGGCAATGTTTATTCTCCCTTGTGAAAGAGGCACAATTAGTTTACTCCTTTTTTTTTTTCCAATGCAATCCGTTCTGTTTTTTTTTTTTTTAAACACCTTTATTGGACTATAATTGCTTTACAATGGTGTGTTAGTTTCTGCTTTATAACAAAGTGAATCAGTTATACATACACATATGTCCCCATATCTCGTCCCTCTTGCATCTCCCTCCCTCCCACCTTCCCTATCCCACCCCTCTAGGAGGTCATGATGCACCAAGCTGATCTCCCTGTGCCATGTGGCTGTTTCCCACTAGCTATCTATTTTACATTTGGTAGCGTGTATATGTCTATGCCACTCTCTCACTTCGTCCCAGCTTACCCTTCTGCCTCCCCGTGTCCTCAAGTCCATTCTCTACGTATGTGTCTTTATTCCTGTCCTGCCCCTAAGTTCTTCAGAACCATTTGTTGGTTTTTTTTTTTTTTTCAGATTTCATATATATGTGTTAGTATGCGGTATTTGTTTTTCTCATTCTGACTTACTTCACTCTGTATCACAGACTCTAGGTCCATCCACCTCACTAAAAATAACTCAGTTTCGTTCCTTTTTATGGCTGAGTAATATTCCATTGTATATACGTGCCACATCTTCTTTATCCATTCATCTGTTGATGGACACTTCAGTTGCTTCCATGTCGTAGCTATTGTAAATAGAGCTACAATGAACATTTTGGTACATGCCTCTTTTTGAATTATGGTTTTCTCAGGGTGTATGCCCAGTAGTGGGATTGCTGGGGCGAATGGTAGTTCTATTTTTAGTTTTTTAAGGAACCTCCATACTGTTCTCTATAGTGGCTGTATCAATTTACACTCCCACCAACAGTGCAAGAGGGTATCCTTTTCTCCACACTCTCTCCAGCATTTATTGTTTGTAAGTTTTTGCTGATGACCATTCTGACTGGTGTGAGATGATATCTCATTGTAGTTTTGATTTGCATTTCTCAAATGATTAATGATGTTGAGCATTCTTTCATGTGTCTGTTGGCAATCTGTATATCTTTTTTGCAGAAATGTCTATTTAGGTCTTCTGCCCCTTTTTGGATTGGGTTGTTTGTTTTTTTAATATTGAGCTGCATGAGCTGCTTGTAAGTTTTGGAGATTAATCCTTTGTCACTTGTTTCATTTGCAAATATTTTCTCCCATGCTGAGGATTTTCATTTCGTCTTGTTTATGGTTTCCTTTGCTGTGCAAAAGCTTTTAAGTTTCATTAGGTCCCATTTCTTTATTTTTGTTTTTATTTCCATTTCTGTAGGAGGTGGGTCAAAAAGGATCTTGCTGTGATTTATGTCATAGAGTGTTCTGCCTATGTTTTCCTCTACGAGTTTGATGGTGTCTGGACTTACACTTAGGTCTTTAATCCATTTTGAGTTTACTTTTGTGTATGGTATTAGGGAGTGTTCTAATTTCATTCTTTTACACGTAGCTGTCCAGTTTTCCCAGCACCACTTATTGAAGAGGCTGTCTTTTCTCCACTGTATATTCTTGCCTCCTTTATCAAAGATAAGGTGACCATATGTGTGTGGGTTTATCTCTGGGCTTTCTATCCTGTTCCAGTGATCTATATTTCTGTTTCTATGCCAGTACCATACTGTCTTGATTACTATAGCTTTGTAGTATAGTCTGAAGTCAAGGAGCCTGACTCCTCCAGCTCCATTTTTCTTTCTCAAGATTGCTTTGGCTATTCGGGATCTTTTGTGTTTCCATACAAATTGTGAAATTTTTTGTTCTAGTTCTGTAAAAAATTCCAGTGGTAGTTTCATAGGAATTGCATTGACTCTGTGTATTGCTTTGGGTAGTAGAGTCATTTTCACAATGTTGATTCTTCCAATCCAAGAACATGGTATATCTCTCCATCTATTTGTATCATCCTTAATTTCTTTCAGCAGTGTCTTATAATTTTCTGCATACAGGTCTTTTGTCTCCTTAGGTAGGTTTATTCCTAGATATTTTATTCTTTTTGTTGCAATGGTAAATGGGAGTGTTTTCTTAATTTCACTTTCAGACTTTTCATCATTAGTGTATAGGAATGCAAGAGATTTCTGTGCATTAATTTTGTATCCTGCTACTTTACCAAATTCATTGATTAGCTTAGTAGTTTTCTGGTAGCCTCTTTAGGATTCTCTATGTAGAGTATCATGTCATCTGCAAACAGTGACAGCTTTACTTCTTCTTTTCTAATTGGGATTCCTTCTATTTCTTTTTGTTCTCTGATTTTTGTGGCTAAAAGTTCCAAAACTATGTTGCATAATAGTGCTGAGAGTGGGCAACTTTGTCTTGTTCCTCATCTTAATGGAAATGGTTTCAGTTTTTTACCATTGAGGGTGATGTTGGCTGTTGGTTTGTCATATATGGCCTTTATTAGGCTGAGGAAAGTTCCCTCTATGCCTGCTTTCTGGAGAATTTATATCATAAATGGGTGTTGAATTTTGTCGAAAGCTTTCTCTGCATCTATTGAGATGATCATATGGTTTTTCTCCTTCAGTTCCTTAATATGGTGTATCACGTTGATTGATTTGCATATATTGAAGAATCCTTGCATTCCTGGGATAAAACCCACTTGAACATAGTGTATGATCCTTTTAATGTGCTGTTGAATTCTGGTTGCTAGCATTTTGTTGAGGATTTTTGCATCTATGCTCATCAGTGATATTGGCCTGTAGTTTTCTTTCTTTGTGACATCTTTGTCTGGTTTTGGTATCAGAGTGATGGTGACCTCGTAGAAGGAGTTTGGGAGTGTTCCTCCCTCTGCTATATTTTGGAAGAGTTTGAGAAGGATATGTGTTAGCTCTTCTCTAAATGTTTGATAGAATTCGCCTGTGAAGCCATCTGGTCCTGGGCTTTTGTTTGTTGGAAGATTTTTAATCACAGTTTCCATTTCAGCACTTGTGATTGGTCTGTTCATATTTTCTATTTCTTCCTGGTTCAGTCTCAGAAGTTTGTGCATTTCTAAAAATTTGTTCCTTCCTTCCAGGTTGTCCATTTTACTGGCATATAGTTGCTTGTAGTAATCTCTCCTGATCCTTTGTATTTCTGCAGTGTCAGTTGTTATTTCTCCTTTTTCATTTCTAATTCTATTGATTTGAGTCTTTTCCCTTTTTTTCTTGATGAGTCTGGCTAACGGTTTTTCAATTTTGTTTATCTTCTCAAAGAACCATCTTTTAGTTTTATTGATCTTTGCTATCGTTCCCTTCATTTCTTCTTCATTTATTTCTGATCTGATCTTTATGATTTCTTTCCTTCTGCTAACTGTGGGGTTTTTTTTGTTCTTCTCTAATTGCTTTAGGTGTAAGTTTAGGTTGTTTGAGATGTTTCTTGTTTCTTAAGGTAGATTGTATTGCTATAAACTTCCCTCTTAAAACTGCTTTTCCTGCATCCCATAGGTTTTGGGTCGTCGTGTTTTCATTATCATTTGTTTCTAGGTATTTTTTGATTTCCTGTTTGATTTCTTCAGTGATCTCTTGGTTATTAAGTAGTGTGTTGTTTAGCCTCCATGTGTTTGTATTTCTTACAGATTTTTATCCTGTAATTGATATCTAGTCTCATAGCGTTGTGGTCGGAAAAGATACTTGATACAATTTCAATTTTCTTAAATTTACCAAGGCTTGATTTGTGACCCAAGATATGATCTATCCTGGAGAATGTTCCATGAGCACTTGAGAAGAATGTGTATTCTGTTGTTTTTGGATGGAATGTCCTATAAATATCAATTAAGTCCATCTTGTTTAATGTATCATTTAAAGCTTGTGTTTCCTTATTTATTTTCGTTTTGGAGGATCTGTCCATTGGTGAAAGTGGGGTGTTAAAGTCCCCTACTATGATTGTGTTACTGTTGATTTCCCCTTTTATGGCTGTTTGTATTTGCCTTATGTATTAAGGTGCTCCTATGTTGGGTGCATAAATATTTACAATTGTTAAATCTTCTTCTTGGATTGATCCCTTGATCATTATGTAGTGTCCTTCTTTGTCTCTTGTAGTAGTCTTTGTTTTAAAGACTATTTTGTCTGATATGAGAATTGCTACTCCAGCTTTCTTTTGATTTCCATTTTCAGGGAATATCTTTTTCCATCCTCCCAGTTTCAGTCTGTATGTGTCCCTAGGTCTGAATTGGGTCTCTTGTAGACAGCATATATATGGGTCTTGTTTTTGTATCCATTCAACCAATCTGTGTCTTTTGGTTGGAGCATTTAATCCATTTACATTTAAGGTAATTATCGATATGTATGTTCCTATTACCATTTTCTTAATTGTTTTTGGTGTATTATTGTAGGTCTTTTCCTTCTCTTGTGTTTCCTGCCTAGAGAAGTTCCTTTAGCATTTCTTGTAAAGCTGGTTTAGTGGTGCTGAATTCTCTTAGCTTTTGCTTGTCTGTAAAGGTTTTAATTTTTCAGTCAAATCTCAATGAGATCCTTGCTGGGTAGAGTAATCTTGGTTGTAGGTTTGCTCCCTTTATCACTTTAAATATGTCCTGCCACTCCCTTCTGGCTTGCAGAGTTTCCGCTGAAAGATCAGCTGTTAACCTTATTAGGATTTCCTTATGTGTTATTTGTTGTTTTTCCATTGCTGCTTTTAATATTTGTTCTTTGTATTTAATTTTTGATAGTTTGATTAATATGTGTCTTGGTGTGTTGCTCCTTGAATTTATCCTGTATGGGACTCTCTGTGCTTCCTGGACTTGATTAACTATTTCCTTTCCCATATTAGGGAAGTTTTCAACTGTAATCTCTTCAAATATTTTCTCAGTCTCTTTCTTTATCTCTTCTTCTTCTGGGACCCCTATAATTCGAATGTTGGTGCATTTAATGTTGTCCCAGAGGTCTCTGTGACTGTCCTCAATTGTTTTCATTCTTTTTCTTTATTCTGCTCTGCAGTAGTTATTTCCACTATTTTATCTTCCAGGTCACTTATGCGTTCTTCTGCCTCAGTTATTCTGCTATTGATCCCTTCTAGCGAATTTTTAATTTCATTTATTGTGTTGTTCATCACTGTTTGTTTGCTCTTTATGTCTTCTAGGTCCTTGTTAAACGTTTCTTGTATTTTCTCCATTCTGTTTTCAAGATTTTGGATCATCTTTACTATCATTATTCTGAATTCTTTTTCAGGTAGACTGCCTATTTCCTCCTCATTTGTTAGGTCTGGTGGGTTTTTGCCTTGCTCCTTCATCTGCTGTGTGTTTCTCTGTCTTCTCATTTTGCTTAACTTACTGTGTTTGGGGTCTCCTTTTCGCAGCCTGCAGGTTCATAGTTCCCCTTGTTTTTGGTGTCTGTCCCCAGTGGCTAAGGTTGGTTCCGTGGGTTGGGTAGGCTTCCTGGTGGAGTGGACTAGTGCCTGTGTTCTGGTGTATGAGGCTGGATCTTGTTTTCTGTTGGGCAGGTCCATGTCTGGTGGTGTGTTTTGCAGTGTCTGTGGCCTTATTATGATTTTAGGCAGCCTCTCTGCTCATGGATGGGGTTGTGTTCCTGTCTTCCTAGTTGTTTGGCATAGGGTGTCCAGCACTGTAGCTTGCTGGTCATTGAGTGAAGCTGGGTCTTGGTGTTGAGATGGAGATCTCTGGGAGATTTTCGCTGTTCGATATTACATGGAGCTCGGAGGTCTTTTGTGGACCAGTGTCCTGAACTTGGCTCTCCCACCTCAGTGGCACAGCCCTGACACCTGGCTGGGGCACCAAGAGCCTGTCTTCCACACGGCTCAGAATAAAAGGGAGGAAAAAAAGAAAGAAGAAGATAAAATAAAATAAAGTAAAATAAAATAATATAAAGTTATTAAAATAAAAAATAATTATTAAGAGAAAAAAAATTTTAAGTAATTTTAAAAAAATACAAGAAAAAACGGACAGGGCTTCCCTGGTGGTGCAGTGGTTGAGAGTCCACCTGCCCATGCAG
Organism: Aethalodelphis obliquidens; assembly: GCF_003676395.1. Classification (NCBI taxonomy): domain Eukaryota; kingdom Metazoa; phylum Chordata; class Mammalia; order Artiodactyla; family Delphinidae; genus Aethalodelphis; species Aethalodelphis obliquidens. The sequence continues at coordinate 5,273,357 of NW_020838008.1, forward strand.
GGGACGTGGGTTCGTGCCCCGGCCGGGAAGATCCCGCATGCCATGGAGCCGCTGGGCCTGTGAGACATGGCCGCTGAGCCTGCGCGTCCGGAGCCTGTGCTCCACTGCGGGAGAGGCCACAATAGTGAGAGCCCCGTGTACTGCAAAAAAAAAAAAAAAAAACGGACAAATAGAACCCTAGGAGAAATAGTAAAAGCAAAGCTATACAGACAAAATCACACACAGAAGTATACACATACACACTCACAAAAACAGAAAAAGGGGAAAAATATATATATCATTGCTTCCAAAGTCCACCTCCGCAATATGGGATGATTCGTTGTCTTTTTCAGGTATTCCACAGATGCAGGGTACATCAAGTTGATTGTGGAGATTTAATCCTCTGCTCCTGAGGCTGCTGGGAGAGATTTCCCTTTCTCTTCTTTGTTCGCACAGCTCCTGGGGTTCAGCTTCGGATTTGGACCCGCCTCTTTGTGTAGGTCGCCTGAGGGCGTCTGTTCTTCGCTCAGACAGGACGGGGTTAAAGGAGCAGCTGATCACTCAGGCGTGGGGGAGGGAGGGGTAAGGAGTGCGCAGTGCGCCTGCGGCAGCAGAGACCGGGGTGACGTTGCACCAGCCTGAGGCGTGCCGTGCGTTCTCCCGGGGAAGTTGTCCCTGGTTCCTGGGACCCTGGCAGTGGCGGGCTGCAGAAACTCCCGGGAGGCGAGGTGTGGACAGTGAACTGTGCTTGCCCACAGGCTTCTTGGTGGCTGAAGCAGCGGCCTTAGCGTCCCATGCCCGTCTCTGGGGTCCGCGCTGATAGCCGCGGCTCGCGCCCGTCTCTGGAGCTCCTTTAAGCGGAGCTCTTTATCCCCTCTCATCGCGCACCAGGAAACAAAGAGGCAAGAAAAAGTCTCTTGCCTCTTTGGCAGCTCCAGACTTTTCCCGGACTCCCTCCCGGCAAGCTGTGGCGCACTAGCCCCCTTCAGGCTTTGTTAACGCCGCCAGTCCTCTCCCAGCGCTCCAAACGAAGCCCGAGCCTCAGCTCCCAGCCCCCGCCCGCCCTGACGGATGAGCAGACAAGCCTCTCGGGCTGGTGAGTACTGGTCAGCACCAATCCTCTGTGCGGGAATCTCCCCGCTTTGCCCCCCGCACCCCTGTTGCTGTGCTGTCCTCCATGGCCCCGAAGCTTCCCCCACCGCCACCCACAGTCTCCGCCCGCGAAGGGGCTTCTAGTGTGTGGAACCCTTTCCTCCTTCACAGCTCCCTCCCACTGGTGCAGGTGCCGTCCTTATTCTTTTGTCTCTGTTTTTTCTTTTGCCTTACCCAGGTATGTGGGGAGTTTCTTGCCTTTTGGGAGGTCTGAGATCTTCTGCCAGCGTTCAGTGGGTGTTCTATAGGAGTTGTTCCACATGTAGATATATTGCTGATGTATTTTGGGGGAGGAAGGTGAACTTGACGCCTTACTCTTCCGCCATCTTGAAGGTCTCCTCATTAACAGTTATTTTTAGCACCTAGTATGTGCCCGCCACCGTATCATAATGAGTAAAAGAGGCATGATTACGACTCACATGGAACTTACTGTCTAATACTTTTTCTCCAAAGGCTAGACAGACAAATAAAATTAAAACCGATTAAGGTGTTGTTATAGAAAATGATATAGGCTATATAGCATGGCCTGCTTTCGCTGAGATTGTATGTCTGAGGAAATGTCATTTAAGCTGGAACTGGAAGAAAGAGAAACTAGAGAATATTTCAGGGAAATGGACAGCATATTCAGAGGCTCTGAGTTGGGGAAAACTTGGACAAATGTTAGTGTGACAGGAGCTGAGTGAGCTCCAGGGAGAGCATCATGAAATGAAAGAGCAGACAGGTGCAATGGTGTTTCATGCAAGGCCTTGCAGTCCATGATAAATTGATGGGATTTACCATCAATGTAATGGGATGCCATTTTGCTAAGTGTTAACATCCAAATTTCATTTTAAATGCGTCATCCTGGCTGCTGTCTTCAGTAAAGTTTTTAGTATGTTGAAGTGGAAACAGGCTGGAGGCTAAAAACAGAAAGAATTAGCATGTGAATTGATGTATATTCTAAATGCATTTTGAAGAACTTGCTATTATGAGGGATTTTGGTGCATATTTAGATTTTCTTCTGTTCTCTGTTTATCACTATCTCCTGTTATCTGTAGTGTGCTGTTGACACTTTACAGTAAAATTAATGCCTAACCTCCATGTCATTAAATGGCATCCTACAATGTCATATTTAAAACACAAATTTTCAGAGTTTAGACATACTATACATTTATTTAAATAGCTCCTTATTCTGGGACTCTGGAGTTGTTTCCAAAGCCATGCTATAGTAAATAACTTTTCAATAATCCTCTACTCACAAAGTCTCAATGCATATTTTTAATGACCTTCTAAGGATATATTATTGGTGTAAATGCATCGCTTTCTCAGAGATAAGCATTCATCATTTCTGTGCCAAACTCCACAAAACAGTGAGGCTGAGCAGAGATGAGGCTGTAGTACAGTCACCTTGGTTCACTCATTAATAAATGGTTCACTGCCATGCATCAGGGATGCCCCCACCCTCTTCTCCCTCCACCTCCATCAAAAGATGATTCCAATTCAGCAGTCTAATAGATTGTTACATGTCAGGGACCATCAGGGTTTTTAGCAAATAGTTAGAACTGCAAATATCAAATCCACAATTGTTAAGGTGCACTTTCTCTGATCTCCTTATTCTAAACCAGCTCATGGTTTGGAAAAACATTACCAAACACCAGCCCCTTCGTTGCTGCAATGTACTGAATATTTGTGTCCCCCCCCCCAAATTCATATGTTGAAACCCTAATCCTAACATGATGCTATTTGGAGGTGGGATTTGGGGGTGGTGGTGGTAATTAGATCATGAGGGTGGAGCCTTCATTTATAGGATTAGTGCCTTCATAAGAAGAGGTCAGGTCAGAGAGCTAGCTAGCACTCTTTCCACCATGTGAAGACACAGCAAGAAGACAGCCCTCTATAAACCAGAAACTGGTCATTAACTAAGAACCTGACCAAGCTGGCACCCTGATCTTGGACTTATACCTTCCAGAACTGTGAGAAATAAATGTTTGTTTTTAAACCACCCAAACTCTGGTAAATTGTAATAGCAACCCAAACTGCCTAAGGCAGTTGCAGCAGATTTTAAAAGCTAGAAAGAATATGGCAAGGGAAATAATTTTGAAACATCTCTATATATTTATCTATAAATGTGTGTGTTTAAACACACACTCATGCATACACACACATAACTATATATATAAAAGATGTTTCAGCTCATCAGTTGTTTTATGAGTTTCTATCTGCTTCAAGGGCTAGATCAGAATAAATAGGGGTTAACTAAACAGTCTTGTGGACCTTAGACATAAATAAAATTCTAAAAAATCAGGGACTGTCCCCCACCCCAAAATATAAACAAAACATAGTTTTGAAAGTCATTATTTTTAATTTTGATAGCTGGAAGTCTAGAATGGGAAACTGGGGGGTAAAAGTTCATGGAGTCTGTTCCCCTCACTTGGAAAAATATATTGTGTAAAAAAAAGACAAGATGCTCCTTTGCTTATGTGTAACTCTGATTCAGTACTAATATATGTCTTGGAGGAGGCAGTTTTGTGATTCACTTTATTAAGAGACACGTTTAATATTGGGATCAGATAATTATTATTAAGTTAATGCTGATTAAATTATAATATTAATACTTCTTATATTTTTAAAAGCCTCTGTTCAAAGCACTAGACCTTTTGATCATTATAATAACCAACAGTGGCAGAACCCTGACTTCAAATGAATCTTATAATTGAGTATCAATTTATAACCCAGACATAAGCTTAGCCTCTGCAATGAAGTATATGGGAATAAGAAGGGGCAGTCCAAGCTCTACCTGCATAGTAATTGCCACCCCAAACCTACCCACATCTGAGCCCCCAGTTCTCAATTATTGTCCCTGAAGTAATCTTCTGAACTATTCAGCATAGTGGGGCATAGCTAGAGAAACACTGTGGCAACCTGTGTAGGCCAGATGAAACTAACAGAGTCCCCTCTATGTTTTTTCTCTGGATAAGGAAAATCAAGCCCAGTGAGAGCAATGATTTGTCCATTACCACAGAACTACTGAGAAGGAGGGCTAAAGCAAAAAGTGGTTTATGCCTAATAGAGTTCTCTTTTCACTATTCCTCAATTATATTTATATGCAGTTGTATGTATGAATTTCATGGGGAGGGAAGCAGGTAGCATAGAATATGAATAAAGACCTAGCTGTGAAGACTGGGGCAAGTCACTTTCCAATCATAAAATGGAGGCTCAAATTGCAGAGAAACCATAACATATCTAAAATTAAATTATTGTATTTATCATTTTAAGAAAAAGACAAAAATGAATTAAAAGTTTATTATGAAAGTTATATTTTAAATGACAAATCAAAATTTCTAATGCATATTTTGATGTTATTTCCTCATTTTTGCCTCCAAACATATTTTTGACATAAATTCTTAAAAAGCCAAGAAGCTGTTTTCTTAATTTCCTTTTTGGATTGTTCATTGTTAGAATGTACAAATGTAACTGATTTTTTTGTATGTTGACTTTGTATCCTTCTACTTTGAATTCACTTCAAGCTGAATTCACTTATTAGTTCTAAAAGTTTTTTTTGTGGAATCTTTAGGGTTTTCTACATATAAAATATCAACATAAAATCATGAGTAGACACAATTTTACTTCTTCCTTTCCAGTGTGTATGTTTATTTTTTCTTTTCTTTTTTTGTCTAATTGCTCTAGCTGAGAATTCAATACTGTGTTGAAAGGAAGGCAAAATTGAGCATCCTTGACTTTTTCCTGATCTTAGAGGAAAAGCTTTCAGTCTGTCATCTTTGAGTATGATATTTGTGGTGGTTTTCTTGTATATAGCCTTTATTATATTGAGGTAGTTTCTTCTATTACTACTGTGTTGAGTTTTTTTATCATGAAAGGGCATTAAATTTGTCAAATGTTTTTTTCTGCAACAGTTGAAATTATCATAAATCTGTTTTTCCTTCATTCTGTCAATGTGGATTATTTTACTGATTTTTTTCATATGTTGAACCATTCTTGAATTCCAGGAATACAGCCCATTTGGTCATGGTGTGTAATCCTTTTAATATGCTACTGAATTCAGTTTTCTTGAGGATTTTGCATTGATGTTCATAAAGGATATTAGTCTACAGTTTCTTATAGTGTCTTTATCTGGCTCTGGTATTGGGGAAAGGCTGGACTCATGGAATGTGTTAGGAAGTGTTCCCTTCTTTTCATTTTTTTGGAAGATTGTTGTTAGTTGTTCTTTAAGTGTTTGGAAAATTCACCAATTAAGCCATCGGGTGCAGGGCTTTCCTTTGTTGGGAGATTTCTGTTTACCAATTAAGAAAAGCTTCAAAAAAAAAAAAAAAAGGAAAGAAAAGCTTCATTTATAAAAGCATCAAAAAATAATAAAATACTTAGGAATTAACTTAACCAAGGAAGAAAGACTTATACAATTAAAACTACAAAGCATTCCTAAAAGGAATTAAAGAAGACAAAAATGAAGACATTCCATGTTCATGTATTGTTAGAATTAAAATTGTTAAAATGCCAATACTATTCAAAGTAATCAGCAGATTCAGTACAATCCCTATCAAAATCCTAATGGCACATTTTGCAGAAATTTAAAAATTCATCCTAAAATTCAAGGGACTTCAAATAGCCAAAACAATGTTGAAAAACAAGAACAAAGTTGGAGGACTCACTCACACTTCCTCATTTCAAAACTTACTACAAACTGTGGTAACAAAAACAGTGTGGTACTGGCATAAAAACAGACATATATACGGATGGAATAGAATAGAGACCCCAGAAACAACCCCTTGCATATATGGCCAAATGATTTTTGACAAAGATGCTAAGACCAATCAGTAGGGAAAGAACAGTTTTTTCCACAAATGGCACTGGTAAAACTGTATATCCATATGTAGAAGAATGAAGTTGGACCCTTACCAAACACCATATATAAAAATTAACTCAAGTTGGATCAAGAACCTAAATGTAAGACCTAAAACAAAATTCTTAGAAGAAAACATAGGGCAAAAGCTTCACAACGTTGGATTTGGCAATGATTTCTTGGATATGACAAAAAAGCACAGGTAACAAAAGAAAAAATATACAAATTGGACTTCATGAGAACTAAAATATTTTGTGTATCAAAGGCTACTATCAATAGAGTAAAAGGCAAGCCACAGAATGGGAGAAAATATTGCAAATCACGTATCTGATAAGGGATTATTATCCAGAATATATAGAGTACTCCTAAAACTCAACAACAAAAAGTCAACCTGATTCAAAAATGGGCAAAGGACTCAGTAGACATTTCTCCAAAGAAGATATACAAATGGCCAGTGAGCAAATGAAAAGATGCTCAACATCACTAATCATTAGATAAATGCAAATCAAATCCACAATGAGATACCATCTCACACCCATTAAGATGGCTACTATCAGAGAAACAAAATAACAAGTGTTTGTGAGGACATGAAGACATTAGAACTAGACATTGTGCACTCTTGTTGGTGATGTAAAAGGTACAGCCATTGTGGAGAACGGTACGGCAGTTTCTCACAAAAATTGAAAATAGATTTACCATATAAGCCAGCAATTCCACTTCTGGGTATATACCCAAAAGTATTGAAAGTAGGGTCTCAAAGAGACCTACCCAACACTCATGATCACACCATTATTCACAATAGCTAAAATATGCAGGCAACCCATGTGTCCACGGACAGATGACTGGATAAGCAAAATTTGGTTTATACATACAATGGAGTATTATTCAGCTTTAAAAATGAAGGAAATTCTGACAACTGTTACAGTATGGATGAACTTTTAGGACATTATGCTTAAGTGAATTAATCCAATCATAAAAGATAAACACTATGTGATTCCATTTAAATGAAGTACTTAGAGGAATAAAAATCAGAGAAACAAAAAGTAGGATGGTGGTTGCTGTGGCTGTGGAGTAGGGAAAATGGGAAGTTGTTTAATGTGTAGAGTTTCACTTTTGCAAGATGACACAAATTCTGGAGATGGTAGGTAGGGTTGCTTGCACAACAATATGAATTCATTGGTATCACTGAACTGTACACTTAAAAATAGTAATATGTAATTAAAATTTACTGAGGGTAGCTCTTATGTTAAATCTTAACACACATGTACAGACACAGACACACACACACACACACAGACACACACACACACACACACACACACACAAAGAGTAATAAAGGGAGCAGGAGAAAACTTTGGGAGGTGATGGATAAGTTATGGTCTTGATGATGGTGATGGTTTCACAGGTATATACTTATCCCCACACTCACTGAGTTGTTGTATACATTAAATATGTACAGCATTTTACATATCAATAATATTTCAATAAAGTGGTTTAAAAAATACCTAAGATGGTCAACTTTACATTATATGTATTTAATCACAATAAAAAATTTGGGGAAAAGAAGCCAAGGAGAAAATTCTTTTGCCCCTTTGGGTCCCTGTTAGATTTTGAAATAAAACTAAAAAAGAGCATGTAGTTCATTAAGGAAAGTCTGGTCTTTAAATAACTGATTTTAGCATGTTTCTACATAGCCAGTTATAAAATTCATACATTGTTTTAGAACACTCTCCTCAAACACCTGATTTATAATGATGTGTTGGCATATTTAAATAAAAAAAAGAAAATTCCTAGAAATAAGCAGCTTGCATTGAGAATTTGTTTTCTCAGCTAGCAGCCTTCAGAGGGGTGTGTCTGTGAACTCTCTCTTGTCAACTTCTTGAATCACAGCCAGTTTTGGTTGTCTTGCATGTGACACTGAGGGGAAAGCTATTTGTAAGAGAACCAGACCTATTTCATCAACTAATTGCTTGTGAAGCAGTGCACATTTACCTCATTTTCAAAAGTGTTCTATGACAAATGTTGAAATTGTTGCCCAACAATTGACTTTTCAGGTGTGCATCAGAAGAAAAAATAATTGGAATTTCAAGATAACCTGAGTAAATTGTCAGAGCTTAGGCTGCAAGAAGAAGCAAGTAAAACATACACCATGCATTTTCCACTTATTGTGTTTGTTGTTCAGAATTTTCAAGTATAGATTCTAGTCAAGAACAAACTTTCCATTACTATATTTTGTTGGTCTTCGTCTTGGAAATAATGAGCCACTGACAGTCACGAAGCAGCAGCCTCATGCTCTCATTAATGCCAGGGCTTAAGTCATAGGAAATCTCATGGGACTCTTAGCTCTGACACTCCTTTTTGTTTTTTATTGTATGTTTGTTTTCTTAGTTGAGCAAAAAAATCTAAATAGCCTTTTAGCTGGTTTGGGGGAATATTCTTACCTTTAGGCCTGTGCAGTCCTTCTAATGACTCTCAGCATTTTTATTTTAATATGAGAAGTGTCTTATTATTTTTTTATCAGGAACCCCCATAAAACAAACAGCTGTTCAACTCTGAGTAGTTCTTATGACTCCTAGCTTGCCTGGTTAGTAATTTAAATTATATACATATTATAAAATAAAATGAAGGATAAATTTTGAAGACAGCTGAATCAAATTCTAACCGCTTTTCTGTTTTGTTTTCTTCTTCCTCCCTTCTTTCCTCCCCCTTCTCCTCCCTCTCCCCCTCTTCTTCTTCTCTGTCTGTCTCTCTCTCTTTCTCCCTCTCTCCCTCTCTCCCTCCCTCCCTCTCTCAATAGCCAAATGTATGATTTTCATCTCCCTGGACCTCAGTTTCACCATTAGTACAATAAAATTCATGGCCCAGATGAAGTCTGATGTCCCTTCCACTCTAGCATGTGATGACTCTGATTCTAGTGGCCAGTTAGGAGGAGGGTAACAGCTGTACCAGCATGCTCTATTGTTCATGGTATCCTGGGCTCTCTTACTGTGTGATCATCAGTGCCGTTTCCCTTTACAATGGCTTTAAAATATAACACACACACACACACACACACACACACACACACTCTTGCACATCTGTTGAGTCAGGTTTGAAATAATAAATCTGAATTTTAAGCTTTCTTAATAATCTGAATTTTATATATCAGAATATCATCTAGGAAATATGGTTAACCATTTGGCACTATTCAAGAAAACCACGTCAGGTTCAATTCAAATGACTCAGGAACACCACTCTCAACAGCAAAGTTCAATATGAACTGTAACATTGTGCACGTGTGCATGCTATCACAAGAAATGAGTGGGATAGGTCTGATTTCTTCTTTCTGAAAGGAAAGCTGATATGGGTATTAAAATTATGTTGGCTTGCTTTTCTGAAAGATGAAATGGCTGAACTCTGTGTAAAAGTCATTTGAGTGAAAACTTGGGCAAGGAAATTATCTCATAACGGAAGCACAGAAAATAAATACCATCAGTAACTGGGCACACAACATGAAATTTTCCTGCTTGTTCTCAGAAAGTTTTAATTTGAACACATGAACCATGATTTCTATAAAAATGCCTACATGAAAAGAATTTTGCTGACAGGTGCCTAGTGGGAGCTAAGGTGGCATGCGGGAGGGGCTGATTATTGGAAACCTGTCCTGTGTTCCTGATGTCATTCATTCAGTAATGAGAGAGATATGACATTAAAGAAGATGAAATTAACTTCTAATAATGTTTACAGAATCTTTTGGAGGAAATGTTAGAAATTCAGTCACCATCCATGAAGCAGATGCTCTAAATTCTTTATGAGTTTCAAAGCAGGCTGTTCTCTTTTGTCGTATACAAGGGCTGTGGACTGTGGAACGAAAGACCATCTTCCTATTTGGGTGACTTTCAGAAAGTTGGAAAACATCTCTGAGCCCAAGTCCCCTCATCTATAAAGAAGGCTTTTCCAAACCTACCAGTCCATGTTCCAAATAACAAGAATGGTAATACTCAAGATGTTTTGAGTATTTCTTTGTACAGGCACTGTACAAAGTGCTTGATAAAATGATCTCAGTAGTTGTGGCACGTGGGCTCAATACTTACCATATAGAGGTAAGTATTTATAATATTCCTGTGCTGTACATATGAAGAAACTAAAAAGTAAAGGGGATAAACGATGTATCCAAGGTCTCCCCGTGCGTTACTGACCAGATCTGAACCCAGGCTGTCTACTTCCAAAGACAAATGCTGGTCTTACTCAACAGTCACTCAGCACTTCTTCCCTTCATAGACCACAAGACTGTTGAATTTTAAGCAAGCTAGTGAAGTAATCAGATTGCCTCTCTTTCCTGTCTTTCTTCCCTACTTCTGTGTCTCACACTACTCCATCATGATTTATTTTGCCCAGTCAAGGTTCGGGCTGTCTGTACACTATTTCAAATGCAAGTTGTTTTACAAGTTGTTGTTCTGTTAGGATGCCTTGGCCAACTAAGAGGGCTTCATTAGAGTGAATCTTAATGATTCCTTGTGGAATCTTTCTTGCTTCCACAAGGGTTTATGGGTGAAACTCAAACACCCACTTATTTTACTTTTTTTTACATTTATAAATTTATTTATTTATTTAGTTTTGGTTGCGTTGGGTCTTCATGGCTGCGCGTGGACTTTCTCTAGTTGCGGTGAGCAGGGGCTGCTCTTCCTTGTGGTGGGCGGGCTTCTCATCGTGGTGGCTTCTCTTGTTGCGGTGCACGGGCTCTAGGTGCACAGGCTTCAGTAGTTGTGGCACGTGGGCTCAGTAGTTGTGGCTTGCGGGCTCTAGAGCGCAGGCTCAGTAGTTGTGGTGCACGGACTTAGCTGCTCTGCGGCATGTGGGATCTTCCCGGACCAGGGATCGAACCTGTGTCCCCTGCATTGACAGGCAGATTCTTATCCACTGAGCTACCAGGGAAGCCCAAACACCCACTTATTCAATAACCAATAATGTAAGGAAAAGGCTAACAGTTAATTATAAAGAAATTAAGCATCCTTTTAAAATAGAACTGTTCTCCACTTCCCCTCTTCCAGCTTCCACCCTTCCCTCTAGCATGTGTCCTTTCACATGTTTAGCTATCTGCTGCAAATTAGCAGGAACCCTTAAGAAAATTTGCAAGTGTGGGCACCAAATCCAAGTTTCATTTCTCAAGTTGTTTTCTGTGCTGTGGCCCTAGAAACCTCTTCTCTCTGATGAGCATGTCTTTGCACAGGGAACTAGGTGAGTTGCAAAACCTGAGTCCTTGCCTTTAATTCTGTTTAATCATCTGTCCCCAAATAGAGTCATTCATTAAGGAGTAATCATAACTTTTGAATAGCACCTTTATGCATGGGTGCTTCCCCTTTCTGCCACAACTTGCTGAGTTACAAAGAAATTGATTTTCTATATCATAAGTGATTTGTTTTACAACCTCACTTTGGCTGTGACTCTTAACTTTTCTATCTTTTATTTTATCTTTGCCTCAATTTTCATTCCTTCTATCCCTCCTTCTTTTTCTTTTCTTTCTGTTTTCCTTCTCTCCTTATTTTTTCCTTCTTTCTTTACTATTTATCTTATCTTGATAGTTTATAAATCATTACAAACCATAATAAATACATTTTAGAATAAATAAAGTGTATATATATATATATATATATATATATATATATGTATGTATATATACACACACACATCCCTAGAAACAAAAACTGTGGTAAGTACCATATACTCTTACTTATAATACTTAGCCCCTGTAACTGGGGATTAATTGAGTAACCTGCACTCAGTGCAGAGATGAAGAGATTAATTGTGGTTATTGCTAGTGGTAATCCTGATTGGCTGGACTGTAGAGCCATCATGAACTCCACGAGCCAAGTTTCAGTAGAACAATGCAGTTGGAAAGTCATTATTTAACAGAGTTCTGGCCAGTCGGGTATCTTTCACCCTGACTGATGTTGTTAGGAAGAAAGGATTAAAATAGCTCCTTCTCAATGCCTTTTTATTTGCAAGCATGTTTATCCCGGTTGTATATTTAATTTAAACTTAAAGAATAAATAGGACATAACAAGAAGAAAAATTTGCTTGGGGTATGCTGCAGATGGCCTCATGTTTGTTGAGAAATGCTAAATCAGATTTTCTTAAAGAATAGAAGAGTAAGAACCTGGGTGAAGACAGAATAGGTAGTGTTGTTTTCACCTGTTGTTTTAATTGATTTGAAAATACGGCTTTATTGTTCAGAGGTGAGGAAATAGAGAGTGCACACAGAGAATAGCAAGCTAATATACCTGGCTAGAAATGATCATAGATTAAGTATATTTGGCAATTATGGAAGGCAGAGTTGGACAGGTAGGTAGTAGAAGTCTAATTTACATACTAGAAATCTTAAATGTAAATCAGAACTGATGGGCGATGGTACATCACTGAAATTCTGGAAACAGAGATAAAAAAGATAAGACATTTTAATGCGCTGCAAGTGCAGGAGGAACTAGAGCCACAGAGAATAATTAGAAAGCTGTTGGCATATTAGAAATTAAAGTACCACGATGCTTTGCCAATAGCAGTCATTTAATAAATTCTTTTAGGTTAAATGAGTAAAGGAATGAGCTGACCTTTAATCTCCACATGGTTGGTGAAATAAAAAGTGAAATGGAAAGATGAAAGAGAGATCATATAACAAAATGAGAGTGACTTAAATATTGATAGGGATGTAGGAAGGGACAGGAGGAGTCTGAAACATCCTGATAGAAGGAGAAATATCTTGTATTCTAAAAATAATTGTCTCTAAAACTTGTTTTCCATGGGTATTTAAACAAGCATAATGATGCAGTAGTTATACTTTATTTTTACCCTTTTCTTTCTTGAATGGGACAGAGAGTTTGTGTTTCTACTATGCGGTCAACGCTGCAAAGCTAAATGTGATAGAGATAAATCTGATAGATTTTCAATTCATTTTTTTAACATCTTTATTGGAATATAATTGCTTTTCAATGGTGTGTTAGTTTCTGCTTTATAACAAAGTGAATCAGCTGTACATATACATATATCCCCTTATCTCCTCCCTCTTGCGTCTCCCTCCCACCCTCCCTATCCCACCCCTCTAGGTGGTCATGATGCACCGAGTTGATCTCCCTGTGCCATGAGGCTGTTTCCGACTAGCTATCTATTTTACATTTGGTAGTGTATATATGTCTATGCCACTCTCTCACTTCATCCCAGCTTACCCTTCCGCCTCCCTGTGTCCTCAAGTCCATTCTCTACATCTGTGTCTTTATTCCTGTCCTGCCCCTAGGTTCTTTAGAATCTTTTTTTTTTTTTTAGATTCCATATATATGTGTTAGCATGCGGTATCTGTTTTTCTCTTTCTGACTTACTTCACTCTGTATGACAGACTCTAGGTCCATCCACCTCACTACAAATAACTCAATTTCATTTCTTGTTATGGCTGAGTAATATTCCATTGTATATATGTGCCACATCTTCTTTATCCATTCATCTGTCAATGGACACTTAGGTTGCTTCCATGTCCTGGTTATTGTAAATAGAGCTGCAATGAACATTGTGGTACATGACTCTTTTTGAATTATGGTTTTCTCAGGGTATATGCTCAGTAGTGGGATTGCTGGGTCATATGGTAGTTCTATTTTTAGTTTTTTGAGGAACCTCCATACTGTTCTCCATAGTGGCTGTATCAATTTACATTCCCACCAACAGTGCAGGAGGGTTCCCTTTAGTCCACACCCTCTCCAACATTTATTGTTTGTAGATTTTCTGATGATAGCCATTCTAATTGGTGTGAGGTGATACCTCACTGTAGTTTGCATTTGCATTTCTCTAATGCTTAGTGATGTTGAGCATCCTTTCGTGTGTTTCTTGGCAATCTGTATATCTTCTTTGAAGAAATGTCTATTTAGGTCTTCTGCCCATTTTTGGATTGGGTTGTTTGTTCTATTGATACTGAGCTGCATGAACTGCTTGTAAATTTTGGAGATTAATCCTTTGTCAGTTGCTTCATTTTAAAATATTTTCTCCCATTCTGAGGGTTGTCTTTTTGTCTTGTTTAGAGTTTACATTTCTGTGCAAAAGTTTTAAAGTTTCATTAGGTCCCATATGTTTATTTTTGTTTTTATTTCCATTTCTCTAGGAGGTGGGTCAAAAAGGATCTTGCTGTGATTTATGTCATAGAGTATTCTGCCTGTGCTTTCCTCTAAGAGTTTCATAGTGCCTGGCCTTACATTTAGGTCTTTAATCCATTTTGAGTTTATTTTTGTATATGGTGTTAGGGAGTGTTCTAATTTCATTCTTTTACATGTAGCTGTCCAATTTTCCCAGCACCACTTATTGAAGAGGCTGTCTTTTCTCCATTGTATATTCTTGCCTGCTTTATCAAAAATTTGGTGACCATATTTGCATGGGTTTATCTCTTTCTATCCTGTTCCATTGATCTATATTTCTGTTTTTCTGGCAGTACCATTACTGACTGTTTACTGTAGCTTTGTAGTATAGTCTGAAATCCAGGAGCCTGATTCCTCCAGCTCCTTTTTTCTTTCTCAAGATTGCTTTGGCTATTCGGGGACTTTTAGTTTCTGTACAGATTGCGAAATTTTTTGTTCTAGTTCTGTGAAAAATGCCATTGGTAGTTTGATAGGGATTGCATTGAATCTGTGGATTGCTTAAGGTAGTATAGTCATTTTCACAAGGTTGATTCTTCCAATCCAAGAACATGGTATATCTCTCCATCTGTTTGTATCATCTTTAATTTCTTTCATCAGTGTCATAGTTTTCTGCATACATGTCTTCTGTCTCCTTAGGTAGGTTTATTCCTAGATATTTTATTCTTTTTGTTGCAATGGTAAATGGGAGTGTTTTCTTAATTTCACTTTCAGACTTTTCATCATTAGTGTATAGGAATGCAAGAGATTTCTGTGCATTAATTTTGTATCCTGCTACTTTACCAAATTCATTGATTAGCTCTAGTAGTTTTCTGGTAGCCTCTTTAGGCTTCTTTGTGTATAGTATCATGTCATCTGCAAACAGTGACAGCTTTACTTCTTCTTTTCCAATTTGGATTCCTTTTATTTCTTTTTCTTCTTTGATTACTGTGGCTAAAACTTCCAAAACTATGTTGAATAATAGTGGTGAGAGCAGACCACCTTGTCTTGTTCCTGATCTTAGAGGAAATGTTTTCTGTTTTTCACCATTGAGAACGATATTGGCTCTGGGTTTGTCATATATTGCCTTTATTTTCTTGGGGTATGTTCCCTGTATGCCTACTTTCTGGAGGTTTTTTATCATCAGTTGGTGTTGAATTTTGTCGAAAGCTTTTTCTGCATCTATTGAGGTGATCATAGGTTTTTCTCCTTCAATATGTTAATATGATTTTTCACATTGATTGCTTTGCATATATTGAAGAATCCTTGCATTCCTGGGATAAACCCCACTTGATCATGGTGTATGATCCTGCTGTTGGATTCTGTTTGCTAGTATTTTGTTGAGGATTTTTGCATCTATGTTCATCAGTGATATTGGTCTATAATTTTTTTTGTAGTATCTTTGTCTGGTTTTGGTATCAGGGTGACGGTGGCCTCGTGGAATGAGTTTGGGAGTATTCCTCCCTCTGCTATATCTTGGAAGAGTTTGAGAAGGATAGATGTTAGCTCCTCACTAAATGTTTGATAGAATTTGCCTGTGAAGCCATCTGGTCCTGGCCTTTTGTTTGTTGGAAGATTTTTAATCACAGTCTAAATTTCAGTGCTTGTGATTGGTCTGTTTATATTTTCTATTTCTTCCTGGTTCAGTCTTGGAAGGTTGTGCTTTTCTAATAATTTGTCCATTTTTTCCAGGTTGTCCATTTTATTGGCATAGAGCTGCTTGTAGTAATCCCTCATGATCCTTTGTATTAAATCTGCAGTGTCAGTTGTTACTTCTCCTTTTTCATTTCTAATTCTATTGATTTGAGTCTTCTCCCTTTTTTTCTTGATGAGTCTGGCTAATGGTTTTTCAATTTTGTTTATCTTCTCAAAGAACCAGCTTTTAGTTTTATTGATCTTTGCTATTGTTTTCTTCATTGCTTTTTCATTTATTTCTGATCTGATCTTTATGATTTATTTCCTTGTGCTAACTTTGGGGGTTTTTGTTCTTCCTTCTCCAGTTGCTTTAGGTGTAAGTTTAGGTCTTTTATTTGAGATGTTTCTTGTTTGTTGGGTTAGGATAGTACTGCTATAAACTTCCCTCTTAGAACTGCTTTTGTTGCATCTAGATTTTCAACTCTTTAGAGGAAAATCTAATACAGTGAAGGAGTTTGTGAGTGTAGTACTAGAAATAATGTGTTAAATTGAGTTAGAAGTGACAGTGAGACCTGCAGGTGGAGGTGATAGCCCTAAATTCCCCAGAGAAAACAAGAAAGGACACATAGCTTTAAGTTAAATACAATAGATGTTTCAGAAGGATCACTCTTTTTGAAGGGCTAACTTGTATTTCAATTAAGGGGACACCTATTAATATAACAATGTTGAAAAATAATGCAGTTTTTCTAAAGCCCACGGGAGAATAAAAAATAAAGTAGCTTAAATGAAAATGCAAGTTACTTTAATATACATTGGTGTCTTTAGAAGGGTTTAAGCTTGTACAGTATTAAAATACCGGTGAACCTAATCAAGAGCTTCTGTATAATATTCTTAGCCAGGGATTTGTTTTGAAGGACCTTTGTATGCCTCCGGAAGAGAAAGGCACATTCCTCCTCTTGGAGTTAATCTCTTAATCTAATTGGAAATTCAGTGTCCTCTGCCTGGCTCCATATGAAGTTCCCCAATTCAAGGGTTCCTATGCCAAAGTGAAAGGTGTGGTCCTCCTGGAATTTTGCAGTGAAAACAAGGGCAGCTCAGTTTCTTGTATTAACAGTTATGTTCCTGCATACATTGCAACAGCTATAACTTTGTAGTCCAGATGTCACTGCAAGCCACTGTGGATGAAATGATTCAGCCTTGTCATATTTACAGTGGCAAAATGTCAGTACACAAAGTGAGATTATGATAAAGACCTGATTGTCAAAGTTTAACCTGAATACAGGCACTCAGATGAAAAATATACCTCTGGAGTATTTGTCAGAAGAATCAGGTCCTTTCTAATTATGCATCCCGAGATGGCAACATTTAGCTTCTCAAGCCAAGTTTGAAATAACTCAACAAGGTAGTGGTATCGGTCCTCATACTTAATATCCCTTTTTTTTTCATTTACATATAGTTGCATTCATTTTGCTGTGACAGACAAATGTAAAATAACCCATTGTGGGAATTTGTTCTTGACGCTTTCGATAGTCTTTTTCAGTAACACAATTTAGAGGAAATAAAATCTATGAGATTTCTAGTTTTGAAATATTTGAAATAGAGTACCTGTTAGGCTTGATAATTTAAAAAAATAGGTGTATGTAAGTTAATAAATAAGTGAGCTGATTTGTCCTTTAAACTCCTACCACAGATTGTTTGGAGAATATATGTATTCCTTTGTGATATAAAATAGGATGAATAATCAAGCAATGAAAGGAAGTTCAGTAATTATCATGGGCTGAAAGAGAAAAAAGATACTATGGGCAAAGTTTATTGAGTAATATGAGCACTTCTTTAGAGATGTGGTGGTCAAAAATTATGAATGTTTATTGGCAAGAAAAAAGTTATTCCTACATGACTGTCACACATATTCACTTGTTCATTAAGGAGGAAAGATGTTGGCCCTAGGTCAGCTTCTGGACTCTCCTTTGTCTGTCTGTCTGTCTATCTCTCTATATATACAAATCTAGGTAAAAATATTATCAGAGAGATAACTAGAGAAAGCAGGAAGAGTAAATTAATCTCTACTGTAAATAGCTAGGGGAAGAAAAGCCCCTAGCTTTTCTCATGCCCAGAAAAATGTTCGATTTAATTTAAAAAGTCTTACCTCCACACTCTATGTGTAAATCACTGTGCCAAGTGCTTAGAGGGTGTAAAATTGAGTAATACCCAGTCCCTGATCCCCAACAGGCTCACAGTTTTATAGGCAAGAACCAGATCACTATTATGCAAACTCTGCTACTTGCCAAATAGATTAAAATACAAGCATATTGCTTTGGGATTCCAGGAGAAGACTTATGATCACTGTTTTTTCTTTTTATAAAGGAGGGGCACTTTGGGAATAATTCTTCAAAATAAGGCATTTTTGTTATTCTATAAAGATGAGGTAGGGCATCAGTTTGTTTAGAAGAGGTTTAATAATGGCATTTTAGGCCAAAACAACACCATCATCATTAGGTATCAGTCAGAATCCTGGTAGGACAGGAGGTGCTCAGATGATGTGAGGTACAACTCTTAGCCAGAAGCAAATAACAGAGGGGGCTGTCAGATGTTGGAGAGGATAGCTGTAGCCATGAAAGTGGACTGCTTCGTAGGAGCTGTAGCTTTGGGTGGAGTAATGTTACCCTTTAGGGTAGCAGGGAGGGAGCACTGGGGATAAATACTCCCAGGTCCCTCTCCTCCCTCTAGTCCATCTCCTGCAGGAACTTCCGTTTGGCCTCATCCAACAGGAAGCCAGAAGGAAAGGAGACCATTGATTAAGTCCGTGAATGTCAGCCTCCTGGGATATAGATCCAGTAGGGAAAGGAAGGAGCAGATCTGGAGAGGCAAAGGGGGTGATCGTTTTTATCATCACTAAATTTTACAAAATATCAAAGGTATCTTAATAGACAGTTCACATATGCCATCTCATTTATTTCTCACAATAATCTTAGGGAGGGTAACATCTCTATTTTATACATTAACAATTTGAGGCATTGAAAAATTTTCCCCTTCATACTGCAACTGCTAAGTGCTAGAGACCAGATATGAATTTTTGCCAAAGCCGTGCTCTTTCTACTACATGTCCTGCCTTCTTTTCACTGGAGGCTGGAAGTGTAAGATATGTGGAACTCTCTTGCCCATTTGTTGCTGAAGCTTAGTGTACACTGAGAAAGAAGAGGGGAGAGATGTGGCAGGAAACATAGCCTGGGATATAGTTGGGAGAGTATTGGCTCTTACTGTGTATGTAATATAACACTTTCAATCAAGAATGTTATAATCACATCTGTGCCTTAAAGGAACCCTTATAAAGGTGATTCTGAACTAAACAGAGTTGATGGGTTGGAGGGGAGAGTGGAGGAGAGCAAGGACCTAAGGGGAAAAGAAAGAAAGAAGGAGGGAATGGAGGAACAGAGAGAGCAGGGAGGATGAGAGGAAGGAAGTTGAGGGATTTACTGGTAAAGTTGTTCATAACAAAAATTTGTAAAGTCAGCAATGATGATGATTTTTGTTGCACTTATCATTTACTATTTTTTGATACCTTGATGATTTCAATACTTTCTAATCTACTTTTTAAAAAATGTTTTATCTTCTGTACTGCATTATATTTATATATAATGTGAAGTTTTCCTGTAGCTATCCCTCTTTTCACATACTTTTTTTTTTAATAAATGGGGAGGGGGGCGAAAGAATTATAAATAAATGAAATAGAATTTGGTCGGCATTTTATAATGCTGATATGATATCAAGTTTTTTTTTCTTTTATTGTGCAGTTATAAGTGCTCATAAAATGAGAAAATAGACAAGGTGGCGGTCCCAGGCTGCATTATGACACTGACTCCATCCACGTGGGTGGGGTTTTATTTTATTTTATTTTATTTTTAACATCTTTATTGGAGTCTAATTGCTTTACAATGGTGTGTTAGTTTCTGCTGTATAACTAAGTGAATCAGCTATACATATACATATATCCCCATATCTCCTCCCTCTTGCATCTCCCTCCGGGTGGGGTTTTAGACCTATTTATGCTGCTCTAGTGAGGCCCTTCTTCCCTGAAGTGCCAAAACATTTGTCTTCCCCTTTGAACCTCACCATGTTTTATCTGTTTAAAGAACACTTTACAGTCTTAATTTGTCACTACATGCCCTTTACATGCAGAATTATTTATAAAATTGCCTAATATTACATTTTATCTTTTCATGTATAAATATTGTGTATATGGTTGTTCATAATGCAAACACATTTCTATGCATTTATTTTATTGGTAAGAGCAGTCACTTTGATTCAATATCAATGAAAGAAATAGAAAGGGAAAAATGATTTCAAAAGATCTCATCTGACCTTTCTAGAACATTAAACAAAAGATATCTTTTATATTATTTGCAGGTCTGCCTAAAATTTAATTGTTATCATATTATAGCCTAATTTATTTTTCAGAATGCTTTTATGTTCCCTTTACCTAATTCAGATTGTTCTTTTACCTTCCACCCTTCGTTCGTGTTTTCCTGCACCCTCACAAAGTTTTAAGTTTTAGAAAGCCTATTTCAGTGTCATTAATTACCCTCGTCTCTCAACTATATTTTTTCCATTAGAAATAAAAGATGCCGTTGATATCTCTTTGTTCTAGGTTTGTGCTATCAAACCAGTATGCACAGAAGAATATTATTAACAAAACCTCACAATACATGCTGTTTTACAAGGTGCTTTTAAATCCCTTAGTCATATTATTTGTAATTTTTTAAATTAATTTTTATTATTGAGGTAACATTGGCTTATAACATTACATTAGTTTCATGTGTACAATATTATGTTTCTACATCTGTATCCACTCCAGTGTCAAAAATTTAGTTTTCATCAGTCACCCTAGAGTTGACCTCTTTACCCATTTTGCTCTCCCTGTACCCCTTTCTCTGTGGTAACCACTACTCTTGCCATTTACGACAACATGAATGGACCTTGAGGATATTATGCAAAGTGAAATAAGTAAGACTGAGAAAGACACTGACCATATAAATCATTTGTATGCAGAATATAAAAAACAAATGAATAAACAAACAAAATAAATGAACAGACCACACAAACACATGGATACAAAGAAGAGAGCAGTCATTCATAATTATTTAACAACCCATTGTTTAAACCAGTGGTATACTGGAAATGTTTTACAACTGACTTATCTGGGTGGGAGGAACCCTGGTTTATGATGTTTGCTAGTTTCCTTGATAGAAACACACCCATCATGCTTAATTTCAAGCAGCTAATGTAACATCACTGAACAGGGGACTGGGAGGAGGTATTCATGATTGGTTCCCACAGCCAGTATGAGCCGGTTTCTGCACACCACTGTAACTGAAATTCAGGAAAATTCATGAGTTTTGTAAGCTCTCACAGACGATAAAAGAAAGCTGGCATTTGGACCTAGGTCTTCTGGCTCCAAATAAATTCTCTTCGCAGTATAGACTGTCATTCAAAGATATGATTATATCTAGGTTGGTCTTTCTGCTGCCAGAGGGTTACAGTAGAGCCACTCTGTTTTAGCTGCCCCCATCGCATTCTGCAGTCCAGCTGTTGTGTCCACATAGATGGACCTGCCCCTACTACTCACTTCCAACAAAATAAGGCCGCACAATTAAACTTACTGCTTTTTGTTGAGCCATAGACCAATTGTTTCAATTTAATTTAATTTGATTAATTAATTTTTTTAACATCTTTATTGGAGTATAATTGCTTTACAGTGGTGTGTTAGTTTCTGCTCTATAACAAAGTGAATCAGCTATACACATACACATGTTCCCATATCTCTTCCCTCTTGCGTCTCCCTCCCTCCCACCCTCGCTATCCCACCCCTCTAGGAGGTCACAAAGCACTGAGCTGATCTCCCTGTGCTATGCAGCTGCTTCCCACTAGCTATCTATTTTACGTTTGGTAGTGTATATATGTCCATGCCACTCTCTCACTTTGTCACAGCTTACCCTTCCCCCTCCCCATATCCTCAAGTCCTTTCTATAGTAGATCTGTGTCTTTATTCCTGTCTTACCCCTAGGTTCTTCATGACCTTTTTTTTTTCTTTTTTCTTAGATTCCATATATATGTGTTAGCATATGGTATTTGTTTTTCTCTTTCTGACTTACTTCACTCTGTATGACAGACTCTAGGTCCATCCACCTCATTACAAATAGCTCAATTTCGTTTCTTTTTATGGCTGAGTAATATTCCATTGTATATATGTGCCACATCTTCTTTATCCATTCATCCAATGCTGGACACTTAGGTTGCTTCCATGTTCTGGCTATTGTAAATAGAGCTGCAATGAACATTTTGGTACATGACAATTTTATAAACTAAGTTCTAATCCAAGTATGGTATTGGTTAAATCATTACTCATATTAATGGTTCTTCAACAGATACCATTAGTATGTTCATTACAGAGATTATTTTTAAAACATTCCCACTGCAAATATATCTAAAGAAGTATCTTAGATACTTAGAAAATAGAGTGAATCTTAAGTGCCTTAAGTGCCTTTAGGTCAAATTCCATAATTTAACATGCTAATTAGCATAATTCCCCCCCTCTGCCTTCCTGTGAACTCTATAATGTTCTGGGCCAGCTCCAGTCAGAAACATTTCCTGACCATCACAAGTAACACTAACCCTTTAGTATAGCATAGTCAATATTGGGGTGGAAATGATATCACTTATGGTTTCAATGTGCATTTCTTCAATTACTCTGAAGCTAAATATTTATTAATGTTTTCTGGTCATTGGTATCTTTCATCTTTAAAGAAGTTTTCTAATCATGTTTTTCCCCATATTTCTCTTTGTAATTGTTCTCAACAGTTATGGGAATTTTTCTTTTATTAATTGTTTTATATTTCATTATGAAAGTCTATAAGTCAGCCATAATTTATTTAACCAGCCTACCACTGTTGATATTTACATTATTTCCAGTTTTTCACTTTCATAATTAATGTTGTGATAAAGAATGTACACACATTTTTTTAATTATTTCTCTAGGATAAATTCCTAGAATTTTACTTTGGTTAAATGTTATGTGAACATCTAAGACTATTGCTCTGTATTGCCGAAGTTTCCAGCAGAAAGGCTGTCCAGTTTATGTGTCCATCTTCTTGGGCTCCTCACCTTTGCAGAAGAATACATATGTAGTCGCTGTTTGGGGTCCAGTCTTCGGAAATTTGCTTTGACACAGGTTCTTCTTGGGTAGGATATCTGAACGAACTAATCCTGTTGACAGTGAAGGAGGTGAGGAGATGCTACCAAGCTCTCCAAAGTTCAGGCAAATGCCTTTGAATAATAATTATCCTACTTCTTGTACAAGGGCAGGGGTATCTCTATGATTGCTACTTTTTTTGTGTGTGTGGTATGCAGGCCTCTCACTGTTGTGGCCTCTCCCGTTGCAGAGCACAGGCTCTGGACGCGCAGGCTCAGAGGCCATGGCTCACGGGCCCAGCCGCTCCGCGGCATGTGGGATCTTCCTGGACCGGGGCAGGAACCCACGTCCCTTGCATCGGCAGGCGGACTCTCAACCACTGCGCCACCAGGGAAGCTCTATGATTGCTACTTTGAATGCTGGACCATGACTGAAAGAACTGAGATGGAATTAGAGTTTTCTTGAATTTTGTGCTTTAGGGAATTTGAATTTGAGAGAGGAGGTTTACAAGTAATATCACCATGATCTGATTATCAGAACATTGGAAGTGATAGTTCTTGAAATACTTAACTTAATCAGTCTCCTAGATGTTGTTTGCATGCTTCCTTCAAAAAAGGAAATTTCCTAAATGAATAAAAATATTTAAAAAACTCAGGTTGTAGAAGCAGAGAATTATTCAAGGTATGTAGTCTCTCCTTAGGCTTTCTCTCTCTCAATCTGGCCCTCACTCATCTTCTTACCTGTTCTAACAAACTGACAGCATGGATTTCTGCTTCTTCTCAGCTTGCTCGGAGATTTATAATAGTCTATTGGCCCCAGTTGCATATTCAAAACACTACATTTTCTTTCTACCTTTATAGCTTAACTCTTTTCTGAATAGATTTTAATCCCTGTTAGCAAATTACCTTACTTTACCTTTTAGCCAAACTATACCTAAGACAGTTCTTACTCCAAATTATCTAGGCAAGATTTCTGGAAAAAAGAACAAAAGAAAGGAAATGACTACAGAAAGATTTATTATAAAAAGATTAAGAAAAGAATTTCTGCTAAACTTGTACTAGAAAGTAAAATGTCTGGATTTGGATATTAAAGTACCGCTAGCACTTTTCAACTGATAAAACTGACCCATTTATTAAACACCTTCTAAATCCAAGTACTAATGAGCTAGATAACACAGTCCCTGTATATATCACTTATCCTGTAATAAGCTATAGATTCAATAGTCTGACCTCCACATAACATGGGCCATGTAAATAATCCCCTTCCAGCTCCTGACCAGCCTTTGTGAATAATCATAACACTTGCTGACCTTTTCCTCCTCAGCCCTCAACCTGCATTTAGAGCAGCATTCTTTTAACATACAAATTTAACTCCAACAATAATTTTCTCAATTTATAACTTTTGTCACTCAATTTAAATGGCATTTATTAAAGCCTGTTGGAGTGAGCACATGTGTAACAGCACTCCATGCTACGAAGGAGTTACGGCGTTTGATGAGATGAGAGCTTTTATGCGAACCATGAAGAAAATACACGTAAAATAGACATAGATGATGATGATGTTAATGATGATAATAATAATAGCAACCAGTTATTGAGTGGCCTGCTAGGTGTCAGGCAAAATTTCAGGTAATTTGCATGTCTTTTTTCTATTTTTCATAATAATTTAACAAGGCATATATTCTATTTCCACTTTGTAGTAAGAAGGTCAGAGAAGTTAAGTGATGCCTCCAAGTTCACCAGTGAACAAGTGGTAGAGCCATGTAGAGCTGCTTTAAGATGTAACAGATCTTAACACTCTTCATTTTGAAGGGCCTATCCACATTATAAGTATGTATATTAAAATACATTCACATCTCAGATTAAATATCATTTTTCCTATAAAAATTCTAAAACTTCAAGTTTTATTTTTTAAATTACTTAGTTACAAATATTACACTCAATTTATGATTGGTTGTGACTTCTCACAGATATTGGATATACTTCGGAATTATTGCCAAATTTATTTTTGGGTATAATAATTTTTATGGGTGTCAGAGTTAACCCTTATATATAGGTCAGCGTAATACATTTTGGAAAAACTGAATTGCGTACATATTACTTTTAATTTTTTACATTGGAGCCATTTTTTTTCTGGTCTTAAGATACCTTTTGACCTTGGCGTTCACATTAGTGCCTACCAGAAGAAATGACCTTGGAGCCGGGACTGGAATCCAGTTTTGTCACAAATCAAAATTTATACATTTTATCTGTTCTGTTTCTTAGGGAAAAAAAATGGTTAAAGGCAACATGAGCTAGCACATAGAGTATACTATAGAGCATATCTATAAGAGCTGAAGCTGTTCTAAGTAATGAAGTGTATTATGTTACTGTGGTTTAAGCTAGGTAATATGGTAATGTCTTCTAGGTTATACTTATATTCTGTATCACACAGATGTAAAGTTTTTATTTTCATATATTTTACCCTACCAAGAAGATCTCGAAGGAGATGCCTCCTATTCTTCCTTTGCTGCCTCTTCCATAGTAGTTAGTATGAATGATGTACCTTATAAAGACTCACTAGATGCCAAATGGTAGAATTCTTCTTAGAAAATTAAGTCTGGGCTTGTGAAGAAGGATGTACTGATGAGGTTGCTGGAGGGACACATTCCCAAGAAAAAAATGTGTAAACAAAGATAATAGGCTCAGGGCATTGTTTAAAAATGGAGAGTGTATATTCATATGAAGAAACTAAAAATTAAAGGGGATAAATGATGTGTCCAAGGTCTCCCCGTGCGTTACTGACCAGATCTGAACCCAGGCTGTCTGCTTCCAAAGACAAATGCTGGTCTTACCCAAAAGTCACTCAGCACTGCCTCCCATTATAGACCACAAGGCTGTTGAATTTTAAGCAAGCTAGTGAAGTAATCAGATTGCCTCTCTTTCCTGTCTTTCTTCCCTCTCCTTCCCTACT
Source organism: Aethalodelphis obliquidens (assembly GCF_003676395.1). Classification (NCBI taxonomy): domain Eukaryota; kingdom Metazoa; phylum Chordata; class Mammalia; order Artiodactyla; family Delphinidae; genus Aethalodelphis; species Aethalodelphis obliquidens. Next base: position 5,299,221 of record NW_020838008.1, read on the forward strand.
TCTGTGTCTCGCACTACTCCATCATGATTTATTTTGCCCAGGATTGAGCTGCCTGTACACTATTTCAAATGCATATATGTAAGCCTCCAGGAGTAGGCTAGATTAGAAAAGTACTTGCAGAATCAGCTTGGAAGGATGGCAAATCATTTTGCTTCCACCAGCTATAAAGTAAACCCAAACTCTTTTCCTCTCTGATCTCCCCTCCTACTCCTGTAGTCTCTGCTAGCTGGTCTGTCTGCTAGCTCCTCTCTGGGAAGCTGACCAGCTTGCTAGTTATCTACACCTCAAGCATATTTTCATCTCTGAGCCTCTGCACTTGGTGATCTGTCTGCTTGAAACATTGCTCTTGCAGACAGTTAAATGGATGGCCCTTTGATTTAGTCAGAGCTATTCAAATGTCACTTCTTATGTAGTCAACTCCAAGTATATCATATAAAATACTAAATAAAATAATAACATGTCATGACCACACTTCAGAATAGTCCATTCCCATCTAGCTCTCCTTCCTTACTTGGATTTACTTTGCACGTTATTCATGGCACTTATAACTCAAGACCTTTGTGATAAGATTAAATGAGTCAATACATGAAAAGTGCTTAGAGCGGCACTTGGCATGCAGTAATTTCTATGTAAGTGTCTGTTGAATAAATAGTCTACCACATTTTTTCAGAGAGGAAATGGAGTCTCAGAAGTGAAGTGCTATATACCTAGTTGGATGGGATCCTCAGTTTCTGTTATGTTACCAAGGGCTCAGTGTGAATTATGGTGGTCAACTGACCCTTTCCTTAGTCTCCTGCTGCCCAATGAACATTCTAATTTTTAATATATTTTTTGACTGAGACAAACTGGTAGGAAAGTGATGCAGGGCACATTTCTGGCTTTACCAAATGAATCTACATATCAAAGACCAAAGGGCCAAATTTAAGGTCTAATATTAATTTTTATGTGCAAAGAGGAAAGGTTTGCTGGAATTCCTACAACCACTAATAACCAAGCTTAATAAGTGCTTTTCAGGATTTTCCAAAAAAGCATCCTTAGTGCAGGAGCAGTGAACTTGCCCTACAGAGGTCTGGACCAAATCCAAAATGGACAACCTGCAATCGTAAAACTTATCTGAATGCTAATGTTTTATCTCAAGGAGTCATACAGTTTTTGCATTCAACCTTACCCTGTATCTATGTGGTTATTTTTTTGCAGAAAAATTTTTTATCTCATTGAGTTTATTATAACTTCAAGTTTGTTTGTTTTTACTGTAGCCTAGTTTACTGGCTACAGTAACAATAGAGAAATTAGTATCAGAAGTGGAGTGTGTCGTAACATGTCATTTTGTGTTTTTTAATATATATATAAATAATACTCTGAGTCACCTCCCACCGAGCCAGAGCCATGTGCCAGTTTTGTCCACTGTCTTGGTATAAACCCTGCCATACTGATGTACGTGAAGGGGACCAGGCTCCCCACTCTGAGCAGCAAGAACCCAAATACTGTTTCACTTCTGTTATTGTAGATATGCCTTTATTTCCATATCTTTGGCTTTTACTTCAATATCACAGTGGAAGTGCTTTTGAAATATACTTTACACAACAATATCCACGTTCCTGGCAATGAGTACCTAGTCTTTCTTGTAAACATCTACTATATTGACATTGAAAAGAGAAACAATGCCAATTTGGAGTAATATCACAATTAACAAAGTGACATTTTCCAATACACCTCACATTGAACTTCTTGAATAAAGTTTGCCATTCATAAATTATTTACATATTTTACTTTTGTTATCGCCTTTATTTCTTATGAGCACCTAATTGACCTAGTTTAGTTTGTGATGATAGAGCTTACTTTAGGGGGTAGAATGAAAGGGCTCTCATCTGTTTGCTTCAAGTGTGGACAGTTATCCGTTGTGATGACAGGCTGAGACTGACTTGCCAGCAGAACCTTTATGAAGTACATGTTAATATTGTTTCCCGTGTCAATGATTCTACGTGTTTTAATAAAATAAGAAAGTCTGTCTGTTCCCATGTGCCAAGATAGGTGGTGGTTTGAGTTCTGATAATTTAATGAATGAGATAGCAATAGCCTCGTGCCAAATGGGAGTTAAATACAAAAAGATGGGATGAGTTTAGTTCTTCTACCTTGTAATGAAATTAATACATTCTCAACCTGTGTTCATTTTACTAAAGGAAATGGCAAGGGGTTTGGGCTGAGAATTCTATTGTTAATTCTGTTCTTTCTTTTAGCTATGCCGTGCTCATTTGGAAAATGAACTGGATTATTTCCTTCACAGAGGCTTTTCTTTCTTAATAAGAATCTATGTGTATTGTATTGGGTAATAAAAAAGAGCTTTAGGTACAGCTCAGGATCTAGAAATAATTTTTTTTTCTTACTTAGTACCTCTACCTACCTCCATAAATCTTCTGAGAGGTTTAGAAAACAAAAGATATCAAGGGAGGAAAGGTGATATTAATCAGTTACCTTGTATCTGCCTTCTTAACTAAAGAAATGTCTCTTTTCAAAAAGGCTATGATTTAGGTAAGATTATACATGCTGTATGATGAAAGGAAGGAGGGAATAAGATGAGAGAGGAGGTCATGGATGGAGGCAGGAAGGTGGGAAGGAAGAGGTGGAGGAGAGAAAGAAAACATTGGCGGTAGGGTCAGTGGGGAAAAAAGAAAGGGCAGGAATCTTCCCTGTGATCTGTTTTGGTGATGGAGGAATCAATCGCTATTTGATTTGTAAGCAGGAACTACATTTCATATCCCTGACAGCATTCAGAATTAGAGAATATTGCAGTGAATTCCTCAAAGGGAAAATTCATCAACTCTATGCAGAGTGAAACACTCCAAGAGATTTTTGGATTTGTCAATAAGGCTTTGATACTCCATTGATTCTAAGGTTACTGGCTGGGTGCCCTCACTTTGGTGAATCAATTGATATCTTAGTCTTGGTTCCCCCAGAGAGGGACTCTGGTGCAAAGGTAATATATTCGGGAGTTAACCCTAAGAATCACTGGTGAGGAGTGAGACAAGGAATAGAAAGGCAGTAAAGGATGTAACCTCAACCAACTTAGCCTTCCTGGTAACTGGAGCTGAATTCTGGTGAGCTGAACTCTGGCAGCCAGCATGGGAAGACTTCTCTCAGAGTTAAACACCTAAGGGGCAAAGAATGTGTATATACCAACTCCCATTAGTCCTTATCCGACAGTTGCTTGGGAGGAGGGAATCAGTGCTAATTCTCTGTCGCCTCTGGCCTGCCTGCTACACGGCCCCGGCAGTCTCCAAATAAAGCCATCGAGCAGAGGGATGGAAGTTGCTGGAAGATGGAAATCAGGCTGTGTTCCACGTGGTAAGGATCCATGTTAGCATCTGACAATCAATCTTGCTTGGCATTCCACTCTATAGCTATTTATCTGCCTTTTGTTACTAACCACCACCCCTTCCCGTCTTAAGGATAAATGGTTGGTCTTGCCTTGTATTTCACTCTATTGCTGTTAATATGATCACCATGTCTTCCACGTTAAGGATAAAATTTGGACTTTTCATTGATTTGGCAATCAGCAAAACATCAGGTTTGAGCCAGAAGATGTAGGCTCCAGTCCTGTCTGGTCAGCTTCAGTTTCCTTGTCTATGAAAAGAGGATAATGTGATTTGCCTTGCTGAATTCCCAGGGTACCATAAGGACTTCATGAGCTAACAGAGAGAAAGTTTGCTCCACCAAATATCAGTAAATATCAGTTTTCTTATCCTATGCTCTAGGATGTGAGCTCCCTGAGGGCAGTGTTTGTGCTTTGTTCATTGTGGTGTCCTCAGGGCCTAGAAGAGTGCCTCCTACATAGTAGGTTCAGCACGGATGTTAGAAATACTCATTAGAAGAAGGTAAACATTGGAGTAGATTGTCTTGAGTTCAAGTGTTAACTCAGCTACTTGCTGGCTGCTTTATTTCAGGCGAGGTTTTATTCTAAGAGACTTTTTCTGAAACTCGCCACTCAGATACCTTTCTCACAAAGTTGTCTTAAGAATTAAGATGGGCCCTAATGATAGATTCTCCCTCAATATGTGATTCAGTTTCACCCTTGGGGTGAGTATACCCTCTAACTAGAGTTGAAAAAAAATCATAACTTGTTAAACTACTCATTCATATTCTAATCATCAAATCCACATTTTATCGTTGAAAACAGTTGCAGTCATTCTATTGTGTTGATATTCTGCTCTGAGTTAATAGAAAATAACTCACTATAGAATTTTGTATTTGATTCCCAAATTTACATTTTTGCAACAAAGCTTTGAATAATTAAAAATGTATTAGATTAGGCTTATCTGTGGCTACTTTTGAAATATTCTCAAATTAATATTCATCAAGTACCTCACCTAGTATCATGCATACAGTGGGAACATACTGATAATAATGACTAAACATGAGAAAAGCTGAGGTGGTGTTTTATAGACACATAATTGTGGATTCAATGTAAGTAGGGCCTGCTTATTAAAATTCTTTTTCACCCTTAGATCTCCAGTACAGTGCAGTCCACCTGCCTACAGTAGGTACTTAATAAATATTGTATAAATTAATTAACTGTTTATTAGTATATTCAAAAATACTTATTGAGCACCTCCCTGTGCCAGGAAAGTGGCAGGCATCAATTAAGAACATAACAGCAATAGGAAAAAAAAAAAATGATTCCTAATTTTGGAAGGTCTCAAGTCTAGTGAGTGGTATAGACATTAAATAAACACACACACACACACACACACACTTGCACACACATAAATAAACAGGGAATTATGAGTTGCAGTGAAAAGGACAAAGGAAAAGAACAAGGTGCAACAAGAGAGAAAAATAAGGCCCTTAGATGGAGAAGGCCTTTCTGAGGAAATGATAACTCAGAAACAAAAGGATAACAGATGATTCCCAACTGCCCCAATGCTCATCCCCCAGGCAGGAACCCAGGAACTGGATTTTTGAATCCAAGATAGTATCATCAATTTAAACACAGACCTGATTTCTAATGAGTAAAAACTGGGTCTATGCAAAGAGGCGTGAGGGAAATTTCTGATGAGATGAAAGCATCCTATATCTTGATCAGTGTGGTAGTTATTTGAATTTATAAATTTGTCACAGTTCATTGATTTTACAGGTAAACTGTGTGAATTGTATTATACATACATTATACCAATATAAAGTTGATTTTAAAATAAATCTAGACTTAAGTTAATGGGTCAATAAGCAAGCAAACTAAAGATGAATTAGAATTATTCTGACAATTACCTGTATTTGTGTTTTAGTGGTTTTACATGTCAGAGTCGTATATTGTTAGATCAGTACCTGCATATAGATTACCTTTCCATCTGCAACAATAGTTCTTTCTGACTTGTCAAGTAATTCAGGCATCTTTTAAACTAATGCTGCCAAGATAGAAGAGCAAAGAAAAAAAGCTTTTTAAATGATGTGCTTAGCTTGGATTTTGTTTTTATACTTTGGCTGCATTTCTGAGGTTTTTATAGTGCAAGTGAATAATAACAAGAGCATCAATGATAATGCCTTTTGTTTATAAAATTCTTAGCTCTGAAGAACTAAATTGCTTTGCATTCATGTCTTCACTAAATCATTTCTACCTGAGAGAAGTCAAACAGGTATTATCCCCATTTTACAGGAAACTGGAGCACAGGAAGATTTAGGAGATAGCAGATGCATGATTAGATCAAGGTCTACCAGGCTAGGATCATAAACTCCTTTGTGAAGGGTTTTCTTTTTTAATTTGTAACATTCAAAGGAAACCTTTTTCTACTCTGGTGTGCATATGTCAACATTTTAATAGCAGGAGACCAATGGAAGCTGTTCATCAACACCAAAGCTGGAAAAATCTTCTGTGCCATTTTTTTATTACGTACTTGGTAGATTAGTACATAAAGTGATTTAACTAGATAATTATTAAATATATAAGGCTTTGGGGTGAACACCTATGATGCACGGATGTGAATTAAGATTTCACAGTAAAAAGGTTCTTCCATTGTTATCTGCCAAACAATTTGAAACCTGTTTGTGCTGAAAGAAATAGTTTAATTTGTCACCTGCTGGATTTGAACAACAAGGAGGCTATTCCTCGCGATGTGTGGCAGGTTGTAGAGGGTAAGGCAGAGACTGTGGAAGCAGTGACCCGAGGTAGAATACAGCTCAGGCATTTGCTAGCTTGGCAGTCTTGGGTCATCATGGAGATCTGTAAGGATTAAATAAATGTATGTGAAACACTAACATATTGTCTGGCAGATAGTAGACACTCAAAAACTTGGTAGCTAATATTAGTCAAATGGCTCATCAAGCTATAAAAACTGAGCTTGATTCTAATAAAAATAGAAAACAGATTGCTCAGTTACAAGAGACACAAATTTGTCCAGACCCCAGAAACATTTTTGATTGATTTATCAAATTAACTCAGGGCCTTTGACAACAGCAACGTTCCAAATCCTGACACAGGGAGAGAGGGGAATATGGAATGTGGAGCATGGTGCCAGGGATAAATTAAGACTTTATTTCATCTCGACTCAGAAATTTCTAGTGCCCTCCATAGGTAAATCAAAATAAAAAATTTATTCAACTGCACAATAAAATCTTAGACTTCTGTTGAATTTAACATAGTTTCTAGATTTTTCTAATTGCAGAGTTCTGGATGTATTGATCACAGTGTTTTTTTGGAGGTGGGGAACTGAGATGCTTGTTCTCTAGAAAGATGAATAGGCTCCCTGTTGGATGATGCATCACTGAGTGAGGTTGACTGTGGAATCTTCTAGGAGTTGGGGCAAAAGTTGGGGGTGATGATGTCTAGAGGTGCTGAGTAAGTGAAAATGATGCCTCTGTGCCATGGTTGTCATGCCCAGGAATCTGGGAACCTAAAGGGCTGTGCCTTTGCTTTAATGTAAATTACCAATAGGTCATCTATACTCCAGAGAACGGCAAGAATATTTGCCATCCTTGAACCCTGACATTGAGTGTAGAAAGAAAAAAATCCCCAGGAAATTTGGTAACCATAAGCAGGTTCTCATGTGTATTTTGCAGCCTACATTCATTCTACCTGGGGGATCCAAACAAGCCCTCAAGCCTAATGTTTAGTTTACAGTTGCTGAGCTTGATAAAGCATCTAAGTGAATGGCAGGAAAGAAATGTAAATTATATTTGGGTGAATCTACATTTGGCCCAACCATCAAAAATCTATTGCATCAAAGAATTATTCAAGGAGTGTGAGTTTGGAGTAAAAAAATCACAAAACACACCAAAAATACCTTGAATAGCCACGTCCCATATGAGAAATGATGTATCATCAACCTCAATAATAACTAAAAGATATACATTAAAATCAAGGGTGAGATACAAGATTGGCAAAAATTAAAAGATGTGGAACAAACGGAATATTTAAGAGTCCATGGTTCAACTGAACAGATTTGGAAAACAGTTTGGCGTATGATAGTAAATGTGAACATAGGCATCCCTATTTTTCAGCACATCTACTCCTCGTGCTGTAAATCTAAGGGAAGCTATTCTTTATATGTCCCAGGACTCCTGAACCTGAATACTCATGCATGAATGTTAAGAGCAGCAATGTTTATAACGGCAAAATGCTGGGGAAATCCCAAATGCCATCAGCAGTGAAATAGAGGAAAAATGTTGTATATTCACATAATATAATACTCTCCAGCAATAAGAGTGAATAAAATACAGCTGCACAAGACAACATGAATCTATCTTAGGGACATAACCCTGAGAGAAAAAAAATCAAGTCTGTTTTCATAACCTTGAAAAACATGCAAAGTAGGATACTATGTTTGAGGATATTAACCAGTGTGGTAAACTGTAAAGAAGAATGAGGGAATGACAAAACATAAATTTGGTGTTTACAGTTGTCTTTGGAGTCAGGAGGGACAGTAGCTGGTATCAGTGATGGACATGTGAGGGCCTTAAAGGTCAAGGATGTGTCCTGTTGCTTATACTGGGCAGTAGGTACACAGTGCTTGTTATACTGTAAATCTTCATCCCTAACACAGTGTTTATAAACATTCTTACTGTATATTCAAGACTTAATTTTCTTCTAATTTGTTAACTCTGTAGATTCAAAACTTGCTTGATATCCTTCTTATTCCCATATAAAATATAAAAGCTTCATGCTTCCCTTTATCTTTGTTGAAATCAAAAATAATTATTTTGTGAAAGATTATTTTCACATTCATGAATTAGTCTAAGAAGCCCCTAGCATATAAAAAGACTATGTAGAATAGTTTGTTTTTAAAATGAGAAGCCTCATCTTGCAGAATACGTGACAGAAGTTCTCATATACCACACAGGTGTTGCTCTCTTAGCTGAGGTGACTAGCTATGATTATTCCCAAACACAGGGTTTTTATGTCTTATTGGTTGAATATGTTGCAGGCATTTTTATTAAAGACATTATGTCTTCATTGAAATGACATTGATCAATAAAAAGTTTCCTCAGCTTTAGAATTATTCATTGGGTTATATATGTATCTGATCTTCCTTCAACATTATTTAAAATATACCTTTTTCATTGTTGTGATGGGCAAGAAGATACGTGGAATTGTAGGGAACTATGAAGCAAAAGAAAATGGGGTAGACACACACATGCATTCAAGTCCCCCTTCTCGGGTAGTTAGTGTCTTTTAGCACAAATGAAGGTGCTAGCTAGAAAACTAGCCTCTGTCACGTGCTCATCACTCTCAAAGGGCACATCCAGATTCAGCAGGATAAATGTGGGCAGTCCTCGATCTCTGTGAGAACATTGTGTGTCCTTCCCCTTTAAGTGAGAGCTACAATGTATCTGATAAAATCTTTGCTAACCATAATCCTCAGGCAAGCAGAGGAATATGTGTCATTGATGTGTTATGTGCAAGGTTTCCAATATTGAGTTGGGAAGAAAAGACACTTTATAATTGTTGATATCCCTCTCGAAGACAAATCATCTGTTAATATCATGTTGGAGTTCCCAGAAGGCCTAGCACTGTAGTATTTTATTAGTGATGTTCTGTAAGAAGATATATATTGAATTGTATTATTTCACTAAAAATAAAGTCCCCACAGTTGCCAGAGATGTGCAGGTTTCCCTAATAAATCCAAACTGTCATCCCTTTTTTTCTCCCTGGTCCATTTTCTTTTGACTTTTCTGAATCTGTGGCTAAGCCTTGTTGCCATTATCCAGAAAGGTAGGTTAATGAAACATGTGCATATATATTTGTTTATGATCAAATCTTGTTTATTTTTTTTTGAAAGAGACACAATTCATAGAGGATTTGGTACATTTGAGACTTCCAGGGAAGGATTATATTTTGAATATTTATCTTTTGCTCATTTCATTTCCTCTGCTTCATAATTTTCCCTAAGCTGCACATAGCTTCTTCCCAGCCACAAAACCTAATTTTGTTTGTCTAGAAAGAGGAAAACAGCATTATGAAGAGTAACGGTATTTGTGCTTTCTCTACACTTCTCAATTCAGAGTAGAGCCATGAAATGGACTACAGCAATCCCTGCCCCTCAACCCTCATTTATGGGTTCCCCTTACATAAAATTAACCTCTATGTGAATTTACTCCTGTGTAACTTTTTAACAGCTGTGAGAAAACTGAATCTAGTCTAGGCAAGGCAAGTGAATTTTGATTCACTTAAGGTAAAGTTAATTATGATCTAGAGGGAACTTGGAGCTGGGGGTATCAAATCAGGTGAAGCAATGGTATGGGCCTAGAGACTCTGAACACTGAGTCTTTAAGAGAATGGAAGGAAGGTAATGCTTCCTTTAAAATTGGCCTTAAAAACATATTCTTGATCATGTGAAATGTACTTCAATAGAGGACAACCTCCTAGAATTATTGTAGATGTGCCTCTCTATACACTTCCGTACACCAGCGCCTAACATAGTGCATCACATAGTAGCCACTTAGTATATATTAACTGGGTAAAAGAAGAATGCATAGAATACAATGGATCATATAAAAGAAACAAAAATCAGACCAACATCAGATTTTTCATATGCAACATTGGATGCAAGAAAACAGTGGAGTGCTTTTAAAGTATTAAAAGCACTGAAGACCTAGTACTTGATAGCCAGCTAACTGTTATTTAAATGCAAGGATATGGTATTCTTTATCATACAAAGCCTCTGAAACTTTGCTAAAGACCCATGCTAGCAACAGTTTGCATAAATATTTAAATAAGAAAATAGGTAAATCTTAGGAGATGTTTTAAGAAATATATGATGTTTTAAAAGTTATTTTATTCTTTGTTAAAAACTGTAGTTTTAAAAACTGCTAAGAGGAAAGAAAAAGAATAAACATATCTAAACTGATACAAAATTAAAAGTCTGGTATGATAATACCATTATATTATCACCAAAATTAAAAGTCCAGAATGATAATACCAGATATGCTTGGGGAGTAGAAGTCAGTGAATGTGATATGTGCTGAAGTGTTTGTTTTAAAAATAATGGAAAAAAATAAATAGGATAATTATTTTTTAAAGTATAATAGAGAAGATCAAATTGAAATGAAATAAAATGTGGAAACAGGTTCAAATATATCAATAACTACCATAAAAATTAACTGAAAAAAATCAAGCCCAAATGATTAAATACAACATGATTATTTTTTAAGTTAAAAACATCATACACATATGCATATATAAACACATTTTTACATGAATGCTTAGAGATGCAATAAAACCGTAAAATAGAAAGGAAAGGAAATGATAAATGTGAACTTCAGAATGCTGGTTGCCTGAAGAGGTGGTTCATATGTTTGGGGTTGAGGAAGAGCATACTGTCAATTCTCTTATTTTTTGTGTTGACAGGGGGTTTGCTTATTACGTTATTAAAAATTACTAACTATCTAAATATAGCTTTTGAATTATCTAACTACAGTTTACAATAGAAATCAGTAGTATAGTACTCTTTACTACGAATTTAATATTTGTACATTTCCACATCATATTGTATAATGTTTTAGTGAATACGAAAACATATCAAAAGGCTTTCATAGGTGTAATCCCGCTCTCGAGACTTATAAGCTTATTTTCTGCATTAGCACAAGATCATAGAATTTTCTACCCCAAATTCTTTTCCCACGAGAATTCTAGGCAAACCTAAACACCACAGGTGAAGTGGAAGAAAATGCATATACAAAACAGATGTATTTTCCAATTCAGAGCTTCCTTATATTAAAGTCCCTGTTTAATTAATTTCACACAGTGTTATCTGGTTGACTTACTCCCTCTCTCTAAACACCTCTGGGAATATCTGACATATTGTACAGATGCTCTTACCTAGAATTACATTACGAAGTGTCATTAGCGTAAACCAAGATTCAACATTAATTTAGTGGTTGGGGTTTAGAGCTGACAAACCCCCTTTTTTCACTCACCTCCAAATTCCTGTTTAACGGCTTCATGCACTGGGATATTCTCTGTAGGGACTGCCTCCTTCCCAAGTGAGGACCCCCTGAGGAGCTTGACTTCCCACTCTCTGGAATCCACAGGTCTCCCCATGAGTCTCTACTGCCTTGAACATGCTGGCCTTTTTTGAAGACCTTCTTCCAACAAGTCCACATACTTCCTTTCCTAAGCCTTTCCCACACTGCATGGTCGTTTTGGGGAGATTAAGGAAGGGAAGAGAAAGCATTCCAGGTAGAGAAGGGGCTATATATAATGACAAGAGGAATCCCAGAAATCTGGGATCTTATGCACAGAAAAGATTGGAGTCCTATAGTACTTCAACTTTAGAAATGAAAGGGTGAGTGCTGCGTGTAAGGTGGAAAGAGACCTCCCACAAAGAGCCTGGAGTGCACGCTAGAATGAATAATCATCCCACAGCGGAAGAGGTGCAGATTAGGATTTTAACCAGGGGACTTGGTTACGGATTGGGTTTGAGGAAGATCAGTCTTAAGGCAGAGTAGAAGACCCCACCTCCAAACTGCTACCTTTTACCATAGGATTCCTTTGTTTTTTGTCAGGGGATGGGGGGGTCCTTTTTGTTCTAATTGTCATGTATGTTATAAATCTCCACAAATCCTGTTTGGAAAAAGGTGTGAAAAAAACCATGATAGTATGTATTTGGCGATTCCAAGGTATCAAGCACTTTAATTGCAGTTTCTCATTTAATCCTTACATTAGCCCAGTGAGGCAGATGCTATTTTATTACCACCCCCGTTTTACAGATCAAGAACATGAAGCATAGGGGTCAACTAACTTGTCAAAGATCACACACCCAGTTGAGGTGTCATGTCAGAGCTGTCTAAAAGCAGAGCAGCTGTTCTTAACCACTACACTTTAGTGCTTTCCACTGAAATGTGCAGTGTGGCTTGTAGAACTTAATCATACTATGCCTATAGGAGGGTTTCAGGTATTGAGGAGTTGCAGATTGCACACGAATGAGCCCTGGGAGATTCAGGGCTTTGCTCCGAATATTGCTGATGTACAGCAAAGGAAATATAAAATGTGTTTACTTGGCTTTCAGCTAGCTCTCCCTATGGATATCATTTCTGTCCTTAATATAAATGAACACCTATTAATGGTCTACAATGTGTTGTAGGCAGTTAGCTAAGCTCATTTAATATATAATTTATTGATGTGATTGTTTTACAAAGACATATCTAATGAGTGGGTGGACAATTGGGTGGACTCTGGGCAGAAGGTAACAATTTCCTTTTAAAGCCATGGTTATAGTCTAAGACTAATGAGGACCTTTAAAATAGCTGACCTTCTTTGAAAAGATCATTGCCTTCCTTTGTTCTTAATGATGCCCATTTGGACGTTAAGTATGGTCTTGTACATGTGATATATACGCATGTACTCTCAAGCCCAAATTGGAAAGGACACATTTAAATTCCATACAAACATAGTTATAATTATTCCCTGAGATCTGCTACCTACAAGCAGAGCCACACCCAGCTCCAGGTTACATAGCATATCAACAGCTTCAAACTCAGCAACCAGTGGGGCCTGGAATTATTCTTGCCGCCTTTGGCACACAAATACCCACAGACTCACATCTTTTCCCTATTTCTACCATGTTAATCAAAACTCTACAACTGAATTTCTAGTTGTTTTTCTTGGGGGGTGGGGGTTGGGTTTGGGTTTTTGTTTTTTTTGTTGTTTTTTTTTTTGTTTTTTCTCTGTAGTTTCCTCCCAGACTTGATACAATCCACTTCTCAGTTGTTCATTAACTAGGGCCCCAAGAAAGTTGATGGCCTCCTCTCTGAAAGTCCAAACACCATTCTATATAGTCATCATCACTGTCAGCGATCCTGTTCTAAACGACATCATTTTCTACCCACCAATGCTGGGCTTTCTTGGATATTGACTAAAATCAGGATGGAGTTTACCATGTTCCTTTGGGCCATGTATAGAGGAAGCCTCTGGCTCTGAGAAAGAAATAATACGCATCCAGGGGCAGAACCCTAGTCACACCTAGCCCCCGCTCCCTATTTTTTCTCATGAGCCTGAGTTGCTGTGGAGCCAACATGCCTCATTCATGTGAAACACACGTTCACTCCTGCTTCTCTCTTCCCACCCAATTCTTAGTATTTCGTGCTTATTTTGAGCCTGTACTGTTCTCCTATCTTTCATCTCCAATCCATCCTACATATCTCTGTCAAATTGATCTTCCCAGAATTTCACTTTGTTTATGCTGCCCCTTTTCAAAAAGACTTCATAGCTTCCTGTTGTCTGAAATAAGCTAAAAACTTTTAAGTCTGACATAGAATACCCTTCACAATATAGTGTTTTTAGTCTGTCCAGATATTTCCTCTGTACTTACTCACTTCTACCCCATATACTTATCCAACTTGACTGGTCTTTATTCTCTAATCACTCACCTTGACTCTTCTCCATAAACTCAACCCCCTATTTCTTCATCTGTTTCCATTTACCAGTTTTTCAAGGCCTTTTCCTCCAAGAGGCTTCCTTTTTTAAAGAATCTTACAGTTGAAAGAAACCTTTGAGGTCATTGAGTCCAATAATTTGTTTCATGATTTGCTCCCTTCCAAAATATGCTTTGCTAATGGTCACCTAATTTCTGTCTGGTGACAGGGAAATTGATACCAGGGCTAAGACTGTGTCCTACCTGTATATTGTCAGTGTCCGGTACATTTTAGAAACATTATATTTGCTTGAAACATATTTTCTAAATGAATGAATAAATGAATGAATGACTATCTCTTGAGGCAGGTGTCAGCAGACTTTTTCTGTAAGTGGTCATGTAGTAAATACATGTGGCTTGGTGGGCTGTGTGGTCTCTGTCCCAACTACTTAACTCTGCTACTGTAGCAGTAAAACAGACATAAACAATGTGTAAATGAAGAGCATAGACTTGGTGGCCAGATCTGGCAGCCTGTAATTTGCTAACTTTTGTCTTAAGGCACAAACCATCTTGACAGTGTTTAGTGTTCTTCCTCATGTTATCAATACTTAAAATATCGCTAGCTAAAATTTTATGATGCTTATTCAGATGTTCCAAAACAACTCGCATGCTTCCTCTGATCATGTTCAATTCTTTCAGCCATTTCCTATATTATTTTGATTTTCTTCACTAACTTAGCCTTTCACCCATATCGTGTTCCATTTGTTTGCGGATCTCATAAAATCTGGTATCCAAAACAAAAAGCAAGACTCCATATTGAAATGACAACGGGAAAGTAATGCAGGCTCATTTCCTACCTTCCTCTATATGCTACAGGTGTAATAATAAAGCTTGCCATGGTATTAGTGTATGGGGGAGACACATCACATTGCCTGTTGATTCAGAACTCATACTGCAGCTCTATACTCTTATCTAAACCATTCTGTATTAAGTAGTGTTATCTAAACCATTCTCTATTAAATAGGAGAGGGAGTGGGGACTGAGTACAGAATCTCATATTTTTTATTATACCGCTTTCTTATTTTATTTAAAAAAATGATATTAAGGACTAGTTTATAAATAATGAAACACCTATAATGATGCTCATCAAATGCATTGTGTTACCTTTAGTTCATCACTCAGTTAATTGGGATCTTTGTCCCATCCAGTTCTCTCGCTCATTTTATCTTTCCACGTATGTACTCATTTACTCATGCCAAGATATTTATCAGTTGTTTACCACGTGCTGGTTACTATGCCAGGCACCAGAGACTCTTCCTCAAGGTATAGCACCTATTTCCTGCCTCACTGTGGCAGGTTAGGTACGTTTCTTGGAACTTCCTTGTCTCAGTTTATCTGATTTTGTCTTGTGTTTATTTATCACGCTAAGCACTTAATGCAGTATTGCTGTGGAATAACACGAGTAAACCAATCATGCCAAGTACGTTTAAATAGAAGAGTGTAATGGTGTCACCCAGAATTAAGAATAAGTGATGTGGAATTTCTTCAGGAACAGTTTCGAGAGATATAATGATTTCCAGACAAGAGACTACAGAGAGGTGATGACCACTGAGTTGAACCATTCACTGGTTGTAAAGTCCTAACTGCATTCTCTCAAAATTACATAGAATTAGGTAACTTCTGCATTCTGATTGTAAAGCTTGCCTGAAGTAATATTTTACTGGACCGTAAATTGTTCTGACTACATTTCATGCCTGATAAAATCCTTACATTTTATGGTAGAAAATGTAAGCCTTTGTTCTGTAACTAATCCTTTAAGTTTTCTGAAACAGAGCTGTTTTGAATTTTTTTCCTAGAAAATGGCATGATTAAAAGTATACTGTTCTTTGAGAATAGGCTAACATAATTAGGAATTTTGGTCAAACTAACCAAATTAGTCTTGACTTATATTTTGTAGAATAGATATACACACATATGTGCATATATATTTTAATATAATATTATAAATTAGTAAATATGTATATATCTTTCTGTATCTACTAATTTATCTCAGTCTGGAATTCAAGGGGTATAAATATATTAGTTTAATTGTTCCAATGGCAGTATAATTATAGCTATTGGGTAACACTGAAGAATGCTTTCTGACTTACAGGCTTAAACATATCATTATCAACTGTGTTTACTGTCTAGACAAAAATATGTTGAAAATGAGAGTAAACTGTTCTTTATGGGAGATGGGAAGATATAATGAACAGGATATGGACTTTAGAGCCGGCCGTATCTGTGTTCAGTTCTCATCTCCATGGCTTCTGAATTTTCGATTCTTGCTTTATGTCAGTTTTCCTGACAGACTCTGAGATGGAGCTTTTGATGCAGGAACTTTGTTGAGGGGTGTGTTTGGGATGAATATTGTTATAGGTGTCCCAAATAGAGAAAGGGGGGCCCGGCCTTTGTACCCATCTATCGATCAGTCATTAGAGGTGAGCTGCCTGTGGGAAGGTGAATTATCTCAGGTAAAGCAGTTACCTTTGGTGGAAGGAGGAAAATGCCCAGAGAAAGAGTCAGCTGTGAGCCACCAGGAGCCAACACTTCAGGCAGCTGGGGGTTGAGGGCCTTGTCCTGAAGGAGGATCTGGGTAATGTCCTGCAGCATCTACCACGTTCATTCCTGTGATGCTTGGCTCTTCATGCTTCCTGTAATAAGTTTCATGCTTCCTGTAATAAGTTTCATGCTTCCTGTAATAAGTTT
>NW_020838008.1:5315816-5400330 GCF_003676395.1 Aethalodelphis obliquidens
AGTTTCATGCTTCCTGTAATAAGTTTCATGCTTCCTGTAATAAGTTTATTGCATCTTGGAACAGCTTCTTTAGGATCCTAGTAAGTCACCTTTTCTGGCAGAGCCTCCAAGAGGAAGGTTAGAACTACAGCCCCTGCCAGTGCCGCTAGTCTCAAGGCCACAGCGGATACCTATTGTCTTCCTGTTGTTTTCTCTCTTCTCCCACACGTTTTAGAATTCCCTCATCCTTAGCCAGCACCTCCAAGGCCCTACAGGCAGATAAGCAAACGCTTATTTAGAATTGGTTTTAGTTGTAGTCAAAATGAATCACTACTCCTGAGGTGGAAGAGGTCCAATGTCATAATCAGCTTTCCATCAAGTGGCTGGTGGGTCTCCCCGAGGATCGTGCTTTAATTGAGGCTCAGCATTGATCTCTGTTACTGTCTGGGTGGGCAGCTCATCAGCCTTTGCACGTGTGGGGAAACAGAAATATATATTGATATTATGTGGCCTGTATAAAATAGATGCGCTCTACTGAAAGAATGAAGGGAAGGTTATTCTGAGGCTTAAAAAGAAATATAGGAGGACAGTGGAACTTCTTGGGCAGGGATCAGAAGCATAGTAAAGCTGAGAGAAGGACCAAGACTAGATCCTGGAAGTATTCAAGCTGCATAAGATGGTGGTAAGCCAGTGACTAGAATGTAGTCTACTAAAAAAATCACTAATTTATATATTTATTATTCTTCCTTTTTAAATTTCCTGTTTTATTTGCCCTTAATTTCTGAGGTTCTGTTTAATCTTCATTTCTTTTTGATTGACTCGTCAATTTTGCAAGTTAAAAGAACAGAGAGCAACTTGGAAAATCTGGGCAAATTAATCACTTCAGGTGTAACTCGTTTTCCTTATTTGTAAAATTGAAGTAAAAATACTTGGAGTGTTACGGGATATAAAAAAATATAAAGTACTATACATGGTAGGTCCTCAATCATTGCTTCCCAATATTGAAAAAATCCTAAACAATCACTGCTGAATTCTTAAGGAAGAAAGGATAGGCCTCCCATCTTTGTTTGGGGCACTGGTTGTAGAGATCTGGTAAAGTGGAAATAAGGCAGATAGATAAGAAGAGTTAGTAGAGATGCACTTCCCATCTACCTAGGGGCTCACATAACTAGAGTTTTCAGTGACTGACCTGGAATTTTGTTTCTTTTTCTAAATAGTATAATTTTGTGTTTATTTTGGGGTGTTCTTGATTTACTAGCTGTGTCATATTAGGTAAACTCCTCAATATTTCTGAACCTTATAAAATTGTGATAAAAATATTAATTACCAGAATACATATCTAAGATCCCAAAAGGATATTTTATTTCAGTGTTTTTCTCTCACCTCCTCATTCCTCAAAGAGAACAATGACTAGAAAACATTGGTTGGGTAAATACTGCATTATCATAATTACAATTTCCTTGAGAAAAGTGGCTTGCAGTTTGAATATTCAGCATCATAATTACAATTTCCATAAGGAATGTAGAACAGTTATTATAAACAACACAATAATCACTTGGTCCATAAGGGAGAACAGATTATAGGGGGGAGTGAGGAGAGAGAAGAAGCAAGAGCCTGTGTTCTAATCAGCATTCAAGAGTAAAAATTCAAAACCTGAGAATACATTGTAATAGTCTCTTAAGATACTCTTGTCTGAATTTATCGAACAATCTTATCATCATGGCGAATTTCCATGGGTTGATTAAGTTCTGCCTGTGTATTTTTTCCTTATAGCTAATTTAGTTTTAGCATTTTTATTAAACATCCTCCCTGTATCTTTCCTCATTGTCATTCATAATTGCTGTGCCCCCAAGAAATTTTAAAAAAAGCAAACTCACAAAATAGAAAAAGCACGAAATATTTTAAAAACAGTTTAAGAGGAGAAAAAGTTTTATCAGAGTATTTCTGTCTTCACAGTTAAGTGTATCTCCTTTGTCAAGGGAAAAAGGTAAAAGTTTTTTTTTTTAAATGCTCTTTTTACTGCTGTTGCCTTAATTGGCTTTCACTTAAATTTCCTTTTTTTTTTTCCTGTCTTTTTTATTTTTGTAGGTGAGATGAGAAAAACAGAATGCAGCTTTCAAGGTTGGTACTTTCCATGATGTTTTAAAACCTCTCGTTAATATGAAACAATATGAAAAAAGCAGAGCAAAATATGTCCTTAGCTTTTCGCAGAGAGCGATTAGAGCACATTATGCTTTTATTTTCCTCGCTCATGGATGGAAAAATACAACATAGATTGTTACAAAATGCAATATAGCAATCAAATATAATATCTGATTCAATACTTGACAAAACTGTAAAATTGTAAATATTCAGTATTTTTCCACTTCATTCATCATTCCATCCATCTACCATTCATATATATTTTCAGTGAATACTTACTACATACATGTAGTGTGCAAGACCCCATCACCTGATTTTCCTCTCTTCATACCTTGTTTGGCTGACCTTCGCCGTATTCCCAATCCCACGCATTTTTCCAATGCTCCTTGATATCTCTGACAAAAAACCTTCACCTGTTGTCACAGGTCTTCAATTTAACTTGCTGTATCTGATAAATGAGCCGTGTTTCCACCACATTGCTCATCTAATATATGCTCAGATATGTCTACTCCCAAATAATTGAGGCGAGAGGAAACCATTAGTGTGACAATGAGAAAATGACTCCTGTCTACATAATAGTAAACTATATAATGTCTTTTACTATTGTGTGAGATGTATTACTATATATAAATTACTGTTGCATAGTTTAGTAGTAATCAATGTATTGTAATCTAGAATATCAGTTATCTTTTCTCAAAATTCTAGTTGTAGGTCTTCTTTCCCTATACCTTTTAAGCAATCTTAAGACTTTCTGACCAAGAACAAGCGTGTTACCACTGTACATTTTAAACAAGCAAAGCATTCCAGACCCACATGAAATGGCTCTTTGTAAGAATGGCAGTGGTAGATTGAAGCAAACTTCATGGGACGCAAAGATTGAAAATTTTCTGCTGAGCATGGTTAGTAAATGGAAATTAATAGCAGAGTACTCATACTAACTTAAGATGGATAAATATTGTTTTAATTTGGGGGACTGTTTTATTTTAATGAGCATTATTACACTTACTTAAAAAAAAGACTTTCTCATTTTCCTTACTAACATTGATTTCCCGTAAAGCATTTTTTAAAAATAAAGTCTTGAGGTCCTCAACAGAAAATTCTGCTACCAGAGAGGTTTTCAGAAATATAACTGTCGTAATTGGGAAGGGACTCTAGTGACTACCTGCCAATCTAATTTGATTCATTTAATCTAAAGCAGTCTAAGTTATCTCAGCCATCAATCTGTGTAATTATAATACATACTGGGAGGCAGTGAGTAGCGTTTGAGACGTTGGGCTCTAAAATCAGAGTGCCTGAGTTTGAATCCTGTTTACCCATTTGTGTGTTGGGCCAGCTTGTTAACATCTCTAATCCCTGATTTCTTCAGTTGTAAAATGAAAGAAATGAGACGACTTGCTTCATAAGGTTGTTGGGGAATAAATGAGATGATGTATTTACAAATCACGTTGGCATATTGTAAGAACGCAGTAAATGGTAGTTGCCGTTATTACTACTTTGCTATTATTACTGTTATTGTAAAGCATTATTATTAGGGGCAGGCAACAGCTTCACTTCTCTGAAATAAACTTCTCTCAGGGACATGATCTTTCATTTTCACCATCAGAGATGTATTCAGTATATGGTCACATTTTGTTGCATGTGAAAGTATAAATAACCTGGGATTGTCTATCAAATTATGCCATCTTCTTGTAGCAAACTGCATCTACTTTTTTTCTAAATATAAGATTTTGATAAATATCACTAAGGTGAGGGAAGTCAGCAATTTGAGTGATTGCTGAGGGGGAGGAGAAGGGAATCAGTAATAGCAAGGAGGAAGTCGCTGGAAGGAGAGGTTTGGTGTCAACTTCCAAGTCTTGCTCAGATGGAAACTAGCACTGTCTGTGCCTTTGTGTGCAGAGAGTGCCTTCGCTCATGGTGATGTGAAGCTTGACAGATGGAGGGGAGGTTGCTGCAGATTGGTGGCAGAGAGGAAACCTTCAGGAAAGGTTGGCAGTCATTCTTCCATGGCAATAAAAGTGGTAGGAAATCTGCAGGGCAGAGCAGAAGAGCAATATAGAGGGATGCAACTAGAGCCCCTACCTCTTGGTGAGATCTGCAGAGTGTTTTGTGTATGTGTCGTCCGTGTACGTTAGAGTAGAAGAGGAAAGCCATCCCTCCCTCTGTTAAGACTGGTCAGTGACCCCAGCCCAGGTTGCCAATATGCAAAGGCCATCCAACAGCAGCCTCTTGGTGTTGGAGCTTGTGGTGAGCCCAAAGGCAAAGGGGTCTGAGTGAAAAGATCCTGCTTTGTTCAGCCTCTCTGGGCGAGGCAGCAGACACTTCAGAGTCCACTAGACCGGGGGCATAAGGAAGGGGAGGAAGGGAGATTTGCCAGCTTCCCACACAAGCCCTTGGATTTATTTTGACACATGTTCTGGCAAGTATGTAAGCATGTTAAACTTCGACTGTTTATAGGGAAAAAGCCCCGTCTGATGCAATGGGGAAAAAATGGCACTTCTAATTCAGTGTCACAGAAATTGCCAGGTATTTCGTAATCCAAGTAAAGCAGGATAGTACTAAAGTTTCTTAATCTGGCCTCTGAGTTAGCAGGATCCCAAACCTAATTTATAAACATACCTAGATGAAGGGGTATAGTGCAGCTCTGCAATAGCAAACGTTCTTACCCATAAGGGTCTGAAACATCACTGGGTTGACATGTAATTATCAGTCTCCAGACTGACTCCACAGTAAATGGTAAAACAATTATCTCTAATCCTGTGAAAAGTACAATGGTTAATAAAAAATTAAAAGAAAATAATCTTGATGGCTCCAGACCCACCTCCAGCAAATACTTACATATTTCACTGAACCTACCTATGACACCCAGTCTTTTCCTACATTATCCAATGGGTACTTTGCCAGTTATATACACTGTAGATGTTTCTCATGGCTTGTGCTATCCACTGCAGGTCTACTCATGCCCTTCTGGTGAAAGGAAATCACAATTACAGACTTGTAGATCTAAAAAATGCTTTAACTAATATTCATTTTAGCTTTTTTATCCTTCAGATAATGAAATTCAGGCTCACAGAAGTTAAGCAAACTGTCCTGAGTCATAGAATGACCAGTGTCCGAATAAGGACCACGATCACGTTGCTTTACTCATTCCTTACCATGGACCACCCCAGACTGCTCGGTGAATAAGACAGGAAGGTCTTGTTTGGGACGGAAACTATTTCTGAAACACTGCATTCTGTACCATCCTGTTGCCTGACATTGTCATTCACCTTCCATTGTTAAGTCCTTCTCAAAGGGTCTTACTCCCCTGACTATATCAGGAATTCCATAAGGGTGGAGCTCATGGCTTCGATTTCTTTGTATTTTTACCATATTTATAAGGTTATAAATAAGGAAATATTGTACAGTTTATTTTGATTCTAAGCCTGTCAAGAGCACTGAACCCCTCCCTGTCTTCTTCAGTGAGTTCCATTTACATTATTTGTAGAAGACCCTCCCCCACGAAGGTGACCAGAAAGCACTGTGTTTTGTTTTGGGTTTAGGGTTGTTTGGAGGTTTGTTTTTTCTTTTTCCAACTCTGCTACAGGATTAGAGAAAGAATAAATGTAGCAAAAAATCAACTCGTTGAAACGGTGTGTGCTTGCATATGTATATATTTTAGGACATGAATGTAGGGAAGGTGGTCAAAAAGAAATGCCTAATCCATTCCATTTAGCCGGGTTTACTTGGGCTTAATGATTTACAGGCTGAACCGTTTGAGGGACTGTTGAGGATAGAGAAAGCCTATTGAAAATGTGAATATATGTTTGAGCAGATAGCAAGGAGGGTCCAGAGGCTAAATATTAGAATGAATGGGCTCATTTTTTTAAATACAGGAGAAAGGTTACAAATTTTAAAAAAACTAATTTCCTTTTTATTACAGATTCTAAATCTAATTTCCCTTTGTTCTTCCTGTGTATCTGAAAATAGGATGTAGGTCTTATTTCCATGTCAGACCTCTTTAACATTTTCACACTGGGAGTGTTGTTTGGATTTGAGTACCATAAATTTAGAAGGCTATAAAAAACCTATTTTGCTCTGCTTCTAAATAGGGTGTCATTCAAAAAGCACAGATTAGATAATGATTATTAATTAAAGAGAATTCTAATATTCACTTGACTCTTTCATAGATCATTTAAGGCAATCAGATTTATAACTCACAGAAACCCTTTCCATAATTCCCTTTCTCCATCTCTCCATTTATTTACACCATGCAGTATTTCAAATCTTCTCACATGTAAAAACATTAAACTTCCCTTATGCCCCAGTTCTTGCAGTTTTGTTGTGTATATCTCTTTCCCCTTTTCCAACATTTTATTATGTAGATAAACCTAGTCTCTCCGCCTAAAACCTTCCCTCTTGTCTCTCTCATCACTCTGGTTTTATCTTGACACATTATCCAGATATTTCAATGAGAAACTAAAAACAAGGCAGATTGTGGAAATGCTAATGGTACTCACATGTTAGTAAATCTTGTCCCAGCCATATATATTCTGTATATTAATATACATATATGCATATACACTATGTGTACACTTATATACATGTACGGTAATGAGGATGGTGATGGACTCAAAATTACGCTTAGTAGCAGTTCGGCCGAGGCAGTATGCATAGTGGAGAGAGAAATGGATTCACTTCTAGCTGAATTCGGTGATGAGGCATTATTAGTGTATTACTATTATTATAGCATTGCTAAATTTAAAGGTACATTTTAATATTAGCAATTGTGTAATTTACTCTAGCTTTAAATCCTGGTCTCACCTTGGGAAGACCTTGGGAAATTTTTCTCTTGTTATTTTTTCCTGGTTTGTTTGCTCATTTATTGATTTTTATTTTTACTTTCTTCATAAAGGAGCTTAGTCAAGTGAATGATCCCAGTTTAACATGTGACAAAAAGCAATGAGTCCTCCAACATCCATTTCCACTTGGCTCTTAAAGGAGCTGCGAAGTGTGTTAGCTGTTTTGTTTTCGAATACCTGAAGGAGTCTCAGGTGGAAGAGAGATGTGATTAAGCTGTGGTGCCAGGTGATAACATAAGAAGCCAGAAGGCTCAAGGAAGCAAATCCAGCTCAACGTAAGGAGGAAGGTTACTATAAAACATGGTGTCCCAAAGCACAGGTAGCTTGTAAGTTCCCCCATGGTAGCCTTTCCAGCATAGCCTGAGAATCATGTAATACGGGTGAAATATAGAGGAAATGCTAAAATTGAGGGGTCGACCAGGTAACGTTCCAGGTTCTTCTTTCCTACAGACCTGATGATGCTATGTCCTGTGTCTACTCCAGAAATGCAGAGACCACCAGGGAAGCAGTCTGTAATTATTATTAGTTCAGTAGCTGCAGAGATTACAAGAGAAGGCAACAGGCTTTGACTGCTTTAAGCAGAAAGAAAAATATAAAAAGCAGATTTGCAGCAATCTCAGCCAGATTTGACCCCAGATTTAACAGTGGGAAAAAGTTCGAAGACCCGCATGAACTGCAAGGGAGAGCTTCTAACATCTCATTTGAAAGCAGTGCAGCTCTCCTGGAAAAGGACTGACTCGGGGCTCATTTTTACTATGGAATCTATGCTTTCTTCGTCACACACACAAGCAGACCCTGATTTGTATATATCCTCTGCCTGGGCATACCCTTCTTTTTTCTCTTCCTTTTGTCTCAGGCTTCTGGGTTAGTCTCAAACTAGGTGCATTTCCCATAGGCTGAAGAGGAGGGAAAAACAGAAAATACTCCTGACTGATGGGAACTTTGCTCTTAGCTCTTGTTCTGATTCCTTAACTCTGAAAGGGAAGATTAAACTCCCACACAGGTGAAAAAACCCTACCCCAAACTACTCTTCACTTCCTGTGGCCTCATCTCCCTGCCCTCCCCAGCTTAGCTTTCTCCCAAGTCCCCTCAATTACCTTCCTTCTCCTCGCCTGCTACCTCTGCATCAACCCTCAACCAGGCCAGCCGGAAGCCCTTTTTAGGATAGCACTGTGGCTGCAGCGTCGTGTATCATAGGATGTTGCAGATTTTGCCTTCCAGTAATGGTCCTTCTTGTTTCACTATGAAGCCTGTTTGAAGATAGGGACCACCTCTGCGGCCCAGATCCAGCTCTTAGCTTTGAGCCATATTTCTATTGGCCATCTCATTCCTAGGCAATTAATTCCAGTTAATTAATTCCAATTAATTTTCACATTCTGATCCAAGTGGCATTCAATCTTCTGTCCTGTTCTTCTCCTACCAAGCTACCTTTGTTCCAGCCACACTAAGCTCTTCACATTCTCTCTCTATTAAGAAGGTCCTTCCCTCTTATCTCCTCCCTGGCGCACACTGACTACTGGAACTCAAATATCTCTTCCTCCTCTGTGAAATCTTCTCATACTTTCCTCTTCAAACTTAGAGAGGAATGTCTGTGTGTTCCCAGGACATTTGGCTCATACTTACATCACAGCACTTAACATGTTGTGTTACAATTTATGGTTTTTGTAAGTTTACCTTTCCTACTTGTTTTCCCAAATGAAAGCATCCTTTTTCTTTTTGGTATTCACAGTACCTAGCATAGTGTGTGATTCGTAGCAAGAATTCGATAGATGTTATTTGAACGAATGAAATAAATAAGTAAATGAATGAGAATATATACTGTAATGTGTGCCTTTTTAAACAGCTGATCTAGAGAATTAGCTGCTAACAGAGAACACTTCAGTAAGCATCTTGAACATCTGGACAATTGTAATGCAAAATATTTACTTAGAAGGCAAAGAGATAGTCGTTGTGCCCTGAGGAAATATAAAAGAATTTTTGTTTCAAGGAAAATTACATCGGAGAAAAACCTGTCTACAGTACAAGAGACTAAGTTTGTATCTTCGGGGACATTCTCTTGTCTTTTTATATTACAAGAGTGAACAAGATTTAAACCATGCAGCCAGTGTGATGATGTTGCCAGACAGCTAATAAAGAGGAAGATTAGAGAGTTGTATAAAATGGCAGGTGCCTTGGCTGAGTCCCCGTCTTAGACATTAAACACAGAACAAAGTGATGCTGTTTCCTGAGGACCACCAAAAGTGCATGATGGCCGCTTCAGCAGCATGGTGCCATTTTGACTGTGGTATTCATCTTACCTTGTGTTCCAGTTTGAAAACAATATAGAGGAAAAATGAAGCAAACAGCAGTAGATGGTTCTCAGAACAGAGAGACAGTATCTTTACAAAACCAAACTCTGCACAAAAGAATGAAAAATTATTTCCACTTAGTCATTGACCATACATCTTTTGCTCTCATAAAATAGACTATAACATCTAATTATGTAGCGCATCTAAAAGAGTCAGAGGGAGCCTACATTCTACAGTTCACTTCATACTTCAGTCTCTCAGAGAACTTAGAATTACTACTATTTTAAGATCGAAGAGAGGTGAAGTGGGTGATATTTCTCCTGGTGAATGTGACCACGAGCAAATACAGAAAATACATTTTTGTACCTGATGAACATAATTACAACAAATATTTCCTCTTTTGAGCTTTCTATAACAAAAAGGCAATTACAAAACCGTTTCCTGGGCTTCCCTGGTGGCGCAGTGGTTGAGAGTCCGCCTGCCGATGCAGGGGACACGGGTTCGTGCCCCGGTCCGGGAAGATCCCACATGCCGCGGAGCGGCTGGGCCCGTGAGCCGTGGCCGCTGAGCCTGCGCGTCCGGAGCCTGTGCTCCGCAACGGGAGAGGCCACAACAGTGAGAGGCCCGTGTACCGCAAAAACAAAAACAAAAACAAAAACAAAACAAACAAAAAAGCCATCTCCTATTTGGGATAAAGGCAGTGCTGGAAACGTAGTGTGAATATGAGCTAGAAAAGAAGCACAAAGCAAAGAGACAGGCGCAGATTATACCATAGAGAACGGTCTGGGTTTAGAAAGGAAGAAAGGAGAGAAACATTTCTCAGCACTTACTAAGTGCTGAGCATTGTGCTAAGTGCTTTGCAAAGAATATATCGTTTTACATCTTTATCTAATGTAAATAATATGAAGGTAACAAATTATCAGTGTGTACAGTATAAAACATTATTGTAGGTAAAAATTATCCTATATATAAGGCATTAATAACTGTAGAAGAGTTTTCCAGTTTATACCAAAGAAACTCAAACACGTCATATAATGTTGGACATATTTTCAGGACTTAGGCTTGGGAGCCAAATCCAGGAGTTCAATTTCTTTACAGGATAAGAAGCTGAGTTAAAAAAGGGTACAAAAACCCCCTAGCCTTCAAGATGTAGGTATGGATGTAGATATAGATATATAGATATATCATGTATAGAATTGCCTAATATATTCTAATCACATGCTAATCATCATATAATAAAATATTTTAAAATGTTCTGCTTAAATCTACACAAAAGTAATTGTCAACCTCAAAGTTATCTAATGAATATAGAACAGAAGTCTCAGAAATTGATCATGAAGACAATAGTAGAATTGTTTTTAATGTACAGTTTGTCTGAAATAAAGATTTTTTTCAAGTGAACATATCCATATAGCCTTGTCTAACTAGCTAATGTTAGTGAATTTCCAGATTGGTGGGGGTGATTAACTTGTGATCCTATCAGAGGAAAAATAATAATAAATCCCTTGTGTTCTACTGTTTTATAACTGGTTGTACTGAGTTTCTTCATATTTCTAAAGAAACTCAAACCTCCTTTAGTGTGAGTATTACCTGAAGGCTTGTTATTGAGAGCCAGAGATAATCCAGGACTTGGAAGACATGTCCTTATGTCCTGGATTGGCTCAAATCAAATTACATCCCAGCACAGGGGCTGTGCACTGACCCTTCCTTTTAAACGATGGCTGATTCAGCCTGGTTTTCTGGTTTACTCACACTCCATTTATTTTCTCGATTTTCTCATCTTTGCTTCAGTTCTCCTTCTCAAAGGACTGGTGCTTATGTCTCATGGTTATATCACTTATCATTTTTCTGGAATTCAGCAGAATATAAGCTCTGGAGATGAACTATCTGGGATTGAATCCCAGTTTTTTTACTTACTGTGCTCATCTTTGGATGAGTTGCTTAAAATCTCTAAACTTGAGTTTCTTTGTCCATAAAATGGAGAAAGCATCCTAAGACTTTTGTGACTCGTAAATAAGATAATCCGTTTATCATGCTTGATGTGCAGCAGATACTCGATTGGTATTACTACTATAATTATGACTACACTGGGACAGGGGAAGAGATGCGGATGTAGCTTCCAACTTGCAGACTTCCTTTGAACTTTGACCATATGGTTAAGCACTTCCCTTGAGTTCTGACTTAGAAAATGAAATGCAACAGACATCTTTTCTTTTGCTCAGATCTGAGAGAATTAGAACCAAAGTAATATTGTCCTAATTAAAAAAAAGCACAACTTTTTAGATCACTTTTAATTTATCTTAGCTACTAAAGGAGTTAGAGTCCAATTCAAAGCCAAGTGCCTTTTCTTAAAGGATTGGTTTTTCTATTTGGGTTCTTCCGTTACTCAGTCTTTGTTCTTGGTTTATTTATAATTTGTACTGTGTTCAGTTGTATTTGACTTCTGTGTTCCCTTAAATCCTTTTGAAACAAAACAACAAAATCCTTGCTCAAGCCCCCAGAAGTGCCCTCTCTCCCTCCCCCCCCCCCCCCCCCCCCCCCCTCTCTCTCTCCCTCCCTCCCTCCCTCCCTCCCTCCCTCTCTGTAGCAAGACTATCCACTTACTTTGATCTATACCGGTTCCCTGGGGACCTTTTGAATATTGCATATTCCCATGCCCAGCTCCAGACGTTCTGCATCTGTACAAAGTGGAGCCAGAAATCTGTATTTTTTAACAAATACTATTCACCCAGGAAATTGAGATGTAGGTGATACTCTATTGGTCTTGGAGAAGCAAATAAGGAAGAGATGGACATGAGTCTGGCTTCTAAAGCAGACCCAATCACTATATGTGTGACCTTTGAAAACTCACTCAACCTAAGATTCAGTTTCTTCATCTTTATAAGATATGGAAATCTATAAATGTCCGTTCTACCTGACTCATAAAGTTACCATAAAAATAAATGAAATAATATGTGCAATGGGAAGAAAAAATCTATTAAATGATTAAATAACCATCTAGTTTCACAGTCTAGGAAAGGAGCAAAATAACTCTGCACAGGCAGGTAGCTTTTTGGTTTGAAAATCAAGCCCCTAAGCTGTGACCTCTGCTGCAGGTAGAATAGATATAGGAGATCTAGAATAGTGTGTTAGATCATGGGTCATGAATCGTAAGGAGACTGTGAAATCAGTTTGGTGGTGGCCCCATCACCAAATTTTTTTTTTAATTGTATAATTTTTAAATGTTACTTTCCATTTACAGTCATCACAAAATATTGGCTCTATTCCCCATATTGTACAATACACCCTTGAGCCTGTCTTACATCCAAGTAGTTTGTACCTCCCAGTCCTCCACCCCTATATTGCCCCTCCCCCCAATTTCCCCACTGATAACCACTAGTTCTCAATATCTGTGAGTCTGCTTCTTTTTTTTTTTTTTTTTTGCGGTACGCGGGCCTCTCACTGTTGTGGCCTCCCCTGTTGCGGAGCACAGGCTCCGGACGCGCAGGCTCAGCGGCCATGGCTCACGGGCCCAGCCACCCCGCGGCATGTGGGATCTTCCTGGACCGGGGCACGAACCCGTGTCCCCTGTATCGGCAGGCGGACTCTCAACCACTGTGCCACCAGGGAAGTCCTTTTTTCTTGTATTCACTAGTTTGTTGTATTTTTTAGATTCCACATATAAGTGATATCATACAGTATTTGTCTTTCTCTGTCTTATTTCACTTAGCATAATGCCCTCCAAGTCCATACACGTTGCTACAAATGGCAAATTTTTATTATTTTTAATAGCTGAGTAGTATTCCATTGTGTGTGTGTGTGTGTGTGTGTGTACACATACCACGTCTTATTTATCCATTCATCTGTTGATGGACACTTATGTTGCTTCTGTATCTTGGCAATTGTAAATAATGCTGCTATGAACGTTGCGGGGGCGGGTAACATGTATCTTTTCAAATTAGTGTTTTCAATTTTTTTCAGATATATGCCCAGGAATACAATTGCTGGGTCATATGGTAGTTCTATTTCTAGTTTTTTGAGAAACCTCCATACTGTTTTCCACAGTGGCTGCACCAATTTACGTTCCCACCAACAGTGTATGAGGGGTCCCTTTTCTCCACATGCTCACCGACATTGGTTATTTGTGGTCATTTTGATGATAGCCATTCTGACTGGAGTGGAATGGATAGGATAGGATAAGATAGTACAAAACAGGACAGGACAGGACAGAACAGGATAGGGTAGGATAGGACAGGATAGGATAGGGTAAGACAGGATAGAAAAAACCATAGCACATTGCCCATAGGAAAAAGAAGTTTAAACTAAGGTGTCTTAATATTTAAATCTGGTTGGTTTTGTGCCATCCTATATCTCTACCTCCAACACCCCACTAGCTTATCTCTATTTATTCTGATTGTGTTTGGAAATCATACTTAGGAATGAGGAATGTGAAGTAGTAGCCAGCATGGTGGTGGACGGGGAGAAGCGAAACTGCAAGCAAACAGCATTCATGGGTGAGATTGTGTGAGGGAATAGGAAACATAGAGGGAAGGACGGGAGAATATGTGCACCTCTAATACCCTCAAAAACCTGGAAGGCACTAGACTTCTCAGATCGTGTAGAAAGAAGTTTTGGAGCAGGTTCATTTGAATTCTTTTAAATAAACAATGATCCTAGAAAGCCAGTGGAGGTGGGCAACCAGTTTGTGTAGCAAGCTTTGTAAACTACCACACTACACAGGGAAGATAGTACTTTGCAGAGTTACTTGCTACTTGGTGTACCCCCTGCTCTTCTATTCCCCAACTACCTCTACTGAAACCAAAGTCTAGGGTTATCATAAATGATAAAGCCTTTCCCTTGTTGCCATGTTAAAGGAGTGATGCTCTAACATATGAAAGTGAACCTTGAAATTCATGTTTTCCCATTTTAACAAAAAACATTGCCCTACTTAGTAGCTAGTTATAGTTAAAATCATAAATTTTATGCACTATTTAGTAGTTACATTATTGATCACCATTTTGTGAGCTCATATCATGTGCTAAATTTTGTGCTAAGTAGGTTACGGCTACAATCTCTTCTAGAACGGTAGGAGAAAAATTTTAGTGCGTGTGCTTTATAGGTGATCTTCCTGAAGCTGAGAGAAATTAAATAATTCACCTCAATCCACATGAGTAGCAAATTACAGAAGCAGAATTTATACCTAGGTGTCTGCACTCATGTACCTCACTGCCTCAGCTCCTGGAGTGAACCAATGCTTGTGGGCCAGTTTTGAAAGGTCATCACCATACAGAACATTCATTCTAAGAGGGAAGTGTGCCTGCGAAGTCAAGCAGTTAGGCTAAACAAGCATTGTGCATTACCGTCAGCCTTTGCTGAAAAGGCTCAGTGTCTCAATATCCTCATTTTATAACTATATGCATTGTGAACGCATCATGCCTTTTCTCCTGTAGATCCTAAAGGGACATAGGGAAAAAAGCAACTATGTATTATTTCTCTTTTAGATATTAATTTTGCAGCATGCTCCATAAATCTGTTTGCATTCTGTCACCCAAATGGAAGTGATTGAGATGAAAAGAGCATCATGAAAAAAATGTATTTCTGATTGTACAGGGAGTATAGTTAGAAAATGAATTGTTTCATATATTTTTGGAATCTCAGAGCCAGGGTTAGGGCAGGTGTGAGTGGGTCTAGGGGAGAGGGTGTTACTCTGGGATCGATGTGTTTTCAGTTTGTTTTGCATTTCGCAATAGTAAGGGTTGATGTTAATTTGATCCAGAAATTGTGCTATATGGAAGGAGGTATCCCTTGGAGAGAGTCTAGTTTCCTGTGGACAGCTTATGCCCAGAATCTGTTTGCTGTGTGCCTCCTTGTGAGGGCTGAGATGAAAGAATGAGGCAGCTGTGACTGGCTTTCAGAACTGTGAGAATCTGGGGGACTTGTTCCCCAGTTCACCCCCACCTTGCATGGCAGAGAGCACTTTGCTCGCCCCCTATTCAAGCCAACCATTGTGCAGAGGTGCAGGAGATGGCCTCCCTCAGTCCCTGCTTTTGGAAGTAAAGTTTTGGGTTGGGTAGAGGATACAGGCAACAGAATTGCTGATTTTCAAGGGCATCTAGCATATGAAAATTTGCATTCTGCGATTCTCCTCTCTCTCTCCCTAGTGTCACAGAACAATCTGGAATTAGCAACCCTTGACAACAGCTAATGAAAATGAACAGATCACGCAGATTCCCCTTTTGCAGCATTGGATTCAGTCTTTACAAGACAGGCAAATCAGTCCAAATAACCTCTTTTTTGAATGGATAAAAGAACTTCTTAGCCTTGAGCAAGTTGTGTACTAAGAAGAGAGTCACCTAAAGAAGCTGGGCTGTAGTAGTGACAATAATACCCAAGACCTGTGGAGGGTGTACTTTTGTGCCAGGCATGTCGTCTTCACATCAGCCCGATGACACGGGTATCGCCACCTCCACCACATTCGTCAGCATCTTCCTCATATTATAAATGAGGAAACTAAAGCACAAAGAGGTTACATGTTCTGCCTGTGGCCCATGAACTTGATGCAGGTGTTGTGGGCCCCCTTAGCTCTCTCCTTTGTCCGAGTAAAAACTGCATCTGTGAATTCTGAGCTGCTTTGCTACATTGCTCGCCTCCCGAAACCCATGGAATAGGGCTTGGTTACATTTCATCACATGCTGTCACAGTATCTGGTGAACTATTATTTCCACTCCTGACTGAGCAGTTAAAAACTAATGATTTAGGGCTTCCCTGGTGGTGCAGTGGTTGCGAGTCCGCCTGCCGATGCAGGGGGCGCGGGTTCGTGCCCCAGTCCGGGAAGATCCCACATGCCGCGGAGCGACTGGTCCCGTGAGCCATGGCCGCTGAGCCTGCGCGTCCGGAGCCTGTTCTCCGCAACGGGAGAGGCCACAACAGGGAGAGGCCCGCGTACCGCCAAAAACAAATAGACAGATACGTAATGATTTAGAATCTACTATGAGTTAGGTACTGTCATATATGACAAGAGATATTGCTTTGTGGTACTGTCATATATGACAAGAGATATTGCTTTGTGGCTGAGGTGAACCTGGGGACCAGGCTACCTGGATTGGAATTCACTTCCTAGTAGTGACCCTGGAAAAGTAATTTAACTTCATATGTCTCAGTTTTTTTCATCTAAAACTGGAGATAATAATAATACCTTCCACACAGGGTTGTTGTGGGGATTAAATGAGTTAATTAATGCAAATCAATTAAACTAGTGCCTGGCACAAAGTAAGAGTTCAATAACTTTTACTATTATAGTTATTACTATTCTGTTTTTCAAGCTAAAAAGAGGAAAATGGTTTTGATGTAGTTTTAGTAGTCTAGTCTCCTTTCATAAAAAGGATACATTCAGAGTAATTCATTTAGTCTTCATCTCTAACCCTAACCCTAATCCTAACCTGTTTTTTGGAGAGAGAAATGAATTACTCTGAAGACAGCCTTTTTATGAAATTAGTTGAGATTTTAAAACATTAATAAAAATACCTCCAAAAAAAATACCTCCAAATGTTAAAGGCTTTAATTAAGTTACTCTTTTGTGTCCAAGGAATTCATAGACAATATACTTTAATTTCTTAGTTTATTTGCTTGATATAAATAATTAATTTAATTGATATAGCTAATATAACTTGATTCCATAATGGTTGCTGGGAACAATTAGTGAAAAAATCATGCACAAAACTTAGAGAATCCTTGCTGCACTTGTTCCCCATCCTTGTTCCCCACTCTTTTCTACTCAACGTCTTTTTAAAAACATTACTGGAAATTATAACTAGCACTGAACCTGTCTGTGAGTGATGCTGTAAAACACAAGACAAATGATACTTCATTATTGATTGAAATACCATCTACTACATTTATGGCGTTCATTTGTTCAGAGTAAAAAATATCATCATCTAAAATGAAAATGTTGCTATATGATTATCTGCACCCCAATTCTTGCTTATATTAAATGGTTATAATAGTTTATAATCAAAGAGATGTCTCACTTTTAAAACACAGCACATTTAAGATTCTATTTGGGGGTGAATATTTGTTATATGCCAAAACCAGCATGTCTGTGATACATGTTTCCATAGTACTTCTAACAGTTAATATTTATTCTTCTAAATTCATCACAGCATATGCCATGTAATGAAGTTATATCTTTGAGAAGACCAAGGAGTAGCTGTCCCTCAAAGTAAAATATTGATTTATTGATTTTTTTTGCTTTACTTATGTAGCTGAAAGACTTCTAGAGGTTTAACCAGTAACAGACTGTATTTTGCAATTGTCCCCATTTTACAGACTATTAATTTAAAACCTATAGGATAAGTAAGTTCAACTCACTTTGCAAGCTTGAAAGAGCTATACATTAGAAGGCTTAATAGACTTTGTCTGTTTTGACCACTAAGGGAAATTAATCACATAGGAGCCTAGATATGGATATTTTAGAAAGTAATTAACAATTTGTCTTCAAAGTTAGCACTTTTAAAATTCTTGGAGTAGTTTTTATCCCCTCCTTCCATATTTTTGTTCAAGATATAATGTCATCACTCAGTTGAAGAGAAAGTAAACTCATCCATTGTTTCTCCAGAGGTTAGAGATAGGATCCAGTAAGAGCTTCTGGGAGAAATATTTCAGCTCAATAGAAGAATGAGCTTTCTGATAATTAGAGCAGTCTCTAAGTACATGCTAGTGTTATATATAATCAGAGTGCTTTTTTTTTTTTAATTTTGTCACATAGCCCAAAATGTTGTAGTTTAAAATCTGGTTGGGGAAACACTCCAGCCATTTTGTTAAAAGTCTCCATGGTCCTAAGCTACTCTTGTATCTCTGTATTACCAAATCAATTATAAAATTGCTTTTGTAATATCCAAATTATATGTTGGCTCATTGACCATTATTGCAGTGAGTTTGTAGGTCAAATTTGGAAACATGGAGGGTTTGTTGTTGTTGGAAATATTGTTTTTTAATAAACGGACATAGTGTGTCCCACCAAAAAAAAAAAAAAAAAAAAAAACCCTCACAAACAGTGGAGTAACACCAAAAAAACAAAACAAAACTGACAAACAGTGGAGTAATGACTACCTGTCACCGGGGTAATTCAGGCAGAGACTGGGTGATTATTACTTAGGATGTGGTACAAGAGATAACTCTAGTCAGAGGCCATTTGATTAAAGGATTTCCAAATTGTCTTACAGCTCTAGCATTTTGCTTTTGAATGTGGAAGTTCTTGTCTAGCCTAAAATTATTTTCCATGAAGAAACAATTGCATAGTGTAGTAGATAAAAGCATCAGTTTTATGATAAAACAGACCTGGGTTTTTGTCTCTGCTGCCAACAACTAGCTGAGTGACTTATTCAACTTACTCAACTTTCTCATGAACAGTTTGTATAGCTGCAAAAGAAGTATCATATCTAATCAGTGAGTGGCATGGACTGAGTGCATGTGTGTTAAAATACCTCATGTGTAGCAAGTGTTCGTAATGTGCCTTGGGTCTGGGTCTAAAGACCTGGGAGGCTGTGTCTTTCAAAGGAGCTAAAGAGAAATGATTGAGAAATGAACTCTAATGGGAACTAGAGAAACAAGTATGATACTCAGTAATTTGTTTTAACCCATAAATCTGTAGTATCATTGGACCACTTTGATGCATATTTAGTTTATAATAGCCAGAAACAAATATCTTCATGACAGATGTATTACAGTTAAGTCACTTTAACCAGTACAAGGATGAGGGGTTTATGATTGCTTTCTTTCAGAGATAATTCCATCATCTACGGCTAAATCAATAGCTCTTTACAGACACTAGAAGTGATTAAACATCTAACTAAACACTCGAAACGCCATTGCAATTTCCTGCAAATCTGCTTTCTATCACGTAATCACTCAGTTCATATTTATCACTCTCTCCCAGGCCAAGTTCACCTGACCAGTAAAGATTTTCTTGCACATTTGTGTTGCATAATGGTACTCAGGCTTGTGGCAATACATTAAAGCTCTGGTAATAGATGTTTTCTCTTCATGCGCACATACACATGCCTTTATGCAGGCCACGTTCCTCAGAGTACAGTGTGAGTATTACGTGCTGAAACTACACAAAACCAGTCTTTCTTAGCCTATGGTTTCGATCCTTCACTGAGAACCGTCCTGGAGCTGGCTGATCAGCATGCAGAACCAAGTTTCAGAGGAGTATACAGAGCTCTCTAGGGACCTCCATCCATCCATGGGGGGAGAAAGGGTCCATATATAATTTTTCAGACCCATCTTCGCTTATTCTCTTCAAGAAACCTTTTGTTACTTCAGAAGTGGAAATAGATGTATGTTTCATCTGTTGTCTAGTACATTTAGGAAGAGAATATTTAGTAGTTTACTAAAAAAATATTTAGTAGTTTACCTTAGGGGCCAAATATTATTTTGGAAAAGGTAACTTTTCCAAAACAACACACACCCATATACATACATACACACACAGAGATACATTTGAGGTTTGAGTTTTGTAATGAATCCTGAATAATAAGAAAATAATAGACGAAGTATAAAGACAGGCAAGTAGAATTATAGATGTCTATCCATTGGACTGATGTGTTTAAAAGATCAGCGTCCTCTAGGCTAAAGTTAGAATGAGTTTCTCTTTCTATTAGAGGTGGCTTCAGCATTTCTTGGGTAAGTCTGTTGGCACCATTGATAAGTGAGCACGTTTCTTTTAGGATGTGACTTAAATCATGGTCAGAGCTGCTGCATTCCAATGGCTCCTGTTCACAGTACAAATTCAACAACACAAACCAGGAAGCTGCTCATGTTTCAGTTGGCATTTCATTTTTTACATGGTATCATTAGATTCTATTTTGCTGCTTTTAGCTGCTGACAACAATATACCTTGTATCAAATTTATTGTGAATCAGGAGATGATAGATGTGAAGATGTATTAAAAGAGAGTTTTCAATATGAATTTATATGTGGCAGGACAAATATTTTAAAAATAGCTGTAAGAAACCTACTTTTATAATTCATTTGCTGTTTGGTCAAACAAAGGGATAATTTTGTATCGTGTCATTTTATTATATTCTGGGGGTTTAAGATATTTAAAGTGACAAAAAGTAGTTTGCAAAGTATTGTTTTAAAAACTCATTGCACCGTGTTTGTTTTAAGCAGGAGTTTTGACATTCCATTGTAAATGCTACTGTTTGAAAATGTCTGCATTTATGACTTGAAAGAATTTAAAAGGAAAACTGCATTTAGTTTTCTGAAGTTTTAGAATTTCTAAAGCCAACACGCAATCATTTGGATATGTAATTTTATAGCCATAGGAAGTATTGTGAAATGTTTATGGGCTTATGTCACATTTGCTCTATATTTCTTAAGTAATAAGCTAAACTTATCTGCATATTGGCCATAAAATAAAACAAAATTCATGATAATGAACATCAACGTGGGACATCCTTGTATTTCCTAAGCCTATTGGTACATATGCAGTGAAAAACAAAGCCTATATGTTTGAAAAAACATGATGCATCTTAACCATTTGAATCAGAACTCTTAGGATGTGAACAACATGTAATATTTGCCTTTTTGTGGAAAGATTTCTCTTTCAGATTACAGCCTTAGCTTATATTCACTATACTGATAATCCTATGATTTATTTACCTAGAGGCTTGAAAAATACTTATGCATTTGAGAATACTGTGTCATACTTTACATCCAAATCCTTCAAATGGGATATTTATATAAATAATAATGTTTAGCTACCTCAAGAGAGGAACAACATACAGTGGAAAAATCCTTGAGCTGGGCAGAAGACTTCACACTTCTCAGTTGTAACCTTCAGCACTCAGGACATTTGTAATTACTCGGTCAATATTTGTCTTCCCACTCAAGTGCTTCTC
Source organism: Aethalodelphis obliquidens (assembly GCF_003676395.1). Classification (NCBI taxonomy): domain Eukaryota; kingdom Metazoa; phylum Chordata; class Mammalia; order Artiodactyla; family Delphinidae; genus Aethalodelphis; species Aethalodelphis obliquidens. The sequence goes on from NW_020838008.1 coordinate 5,336,946, forward strand.
AACCTTGGATGCACATTGGAATTACTGCACACCTTTAACAAAACAATATTGCTGCCTGGGTGGCACTCTACAGATTCTGTTTTAATTAACCCAAGAGTGGGATCTGGAGACTCTGGAGATTTTCCAAGCCTAGTAACCTAGCTTATTCTAACATCTAACCAAGAAATTCATGCATTTGACTTAAAGTTCAATGACAGAAGGGACCTTGTCTTCAATGAATAACTCAGTGTCTGGCACAGAGTAGAATCTAAGTAAATATTGGATGGATGGATGAATGGGTAGACGGATGGATGGGTGTATGGGTGGTTCTGAAGTTCACTTACCCTTATGGATTTTAATCTTTGACTCAAATGACTTACCTGAGAACCTGTAATAATGTGCCTATCTTGTCATTGTCTCCTAAATTGATGGTAGCAGTTAGGAATATTTTTAATACCTAATAAAGCCTGTAATAAGTTTAATATTTTTGCTAAATTAAATTACTAAGTTATGTATTTTATAAAATGCCTTGTAGGAATTTTTATTTTTATTCTTTAAGTATAACTGTAGGTTAATATGGTATATCCTGAAATATCAATTTGCCCTTAGAAAACAATATGAAGTTCATATTTCACATCTACAAAAGTAACTCTGATAAATCAGAAATGTGAGGAAGATGCCATTAGTTATCCAAGTTATTTAATGGTAATTTTCTTTGTCTAAAATAGCTATCATCTATCAATCTTTATCTTTATCAAATAAGTTATAATATTTTAAGAAATATCATTGCAAGAGCAATGATTTATTTTTTAATTTTTTTATTTATGGCTGTGTTGGGTTTTCGTTTTTGTGTGAGGGCTTTCTCTAGTTGTGGCAAGCGGGGGCCACTCTTCATCGTGGTGCGCGGGCCTCTCACTATCGCGGCCTCTCTTGTTGCGGAGCACAGGCTCCAAATGCGCAGGCTCAGTAATTGTGGCTCACGGGCCTAATTGCTCCGTGGCATGTGGGATCTTCCCAGACCAGGGCTCGAACCTGTGTCCCCTGCATTAGCAGGCAGACTCTCAACCACTGAGCCACCAGGGAAGCCCAAGTTATAATATTTAATTGTGATTATTGTCATGATTATTATGGGGGCATTTGCTATTTTTGTTTAGGAAACATGCATTGTAACTAATTCTTCCCCACTGTCACCATTGACCAATTGGCAAAGTCTCAAGAGTCACAGAAACATTCAAACTTTATGCTTAATACTTTGTACTTAATGAATCATGTTCAGAAATTCATGTGTATATGCCATATTAGTGGTTTTGTTTTAACAATGAGAGTCTAGACGGCTTTGCTTTGGTGAAAGAATATTGTACAAAATTCAGATGTGAGTTCATTGCAACCTAGGACTCCATTCAAGCTTTGTCTCCTTTAGAAAAGCATCCTTCAAAATCCCCCAGTTTTGTGATGGAATTTGAGAGGAATTAAACTTGAACATCTCAACGCCTTATAATTAATCATGATCAAGTTCAATTATAATCGCTACTTGATCTAAGCCTGTTAGTTTGATACTAGGCTGCTGTGGTTACCCTATACTTGCAGAGGTCCTTCTTGCCTTCTAGCAGGCTAATGTGTACTAGTTAATGAGATTCGCTGAAGTTTCCAAACTTTCTAGATTCATGATGCCCTTAGTGTCTCAGTAATATATAACAACTCCAGTTACCAAATAGTTATGCCCAAAGAACTTTATAATATTTATGTCCTAACAACTTAGTAGCCAGTTGAAAAAAGTAATGCATATAAATTAAAAGAGAAAAATATTTTATAACTGGAAGTTTATAGTACATTTTGAATGACTTCATCCAATCCCCCCTGCTCCCGTTCCCCCCTTCTGGTAACCACAAATCTGATCTCTTTTTCTATGATTTTGTTTGTATGTTTGTTTGTCTTTGAAGTATGATTGACCTACAACATTGTGTTAGTTCCTGTTATACAACATAGTGATTGTTTTCTATACATTTCAAAATGATCACCATGATAAGTCTAGTTATGATATTTCACCACAAAGGTATTACTTAGTTACTGATGGTATTCCCCACACTGTACATTTCATACCCATGATTAATTTATTTTGCAACTGGAAGTTTGTATCTCTTAATCTCCCTCACCTACTTCCCTCCTCCCCCCACCACCTGTACTCTGGTAACCAGCTGTTTGTTCTCTGTATCAATAACTCTGTTTCTTTATGTTCATTCATTTGTTTTGGTTTTTAGATTCCACATATAAGTGAAATCATACAGTACTTTTCTTTCTCTGTCTGACTTACATCAGTTAGCATAATACCCACTAGGCCCATCAATGTTGCAAATGGTGAGATTTCATCCTTTTTATGGCTGAGTAATATTCTATTGTATATATATCCCATCTTCTTTATCCATTTGTCTGTTATTGGACACTTAGGTTGATTACATATCTTTGCTATTGTAAATAATGATGCTATGAACATTGGTATGCATGTGTCTTTTTGAATTAGTGCTTTTGTTTTCTCTAGACAAATACCCAGGAGTAGAATTGCTGGATCATATGCTAATTCTATTTTTAAGTTTTTGTGTAATCTCCACACTATTTTCCATAGTGGCTGCACCAGTTTACATTTTCACTAACAGTGCACTCAGATTGACTTTTCTCCACATCCTTGCCAACACTTGTTATTTGCTGTCTTTTTTGATAATAGCCGTTCTGACAGGTGTGAGGTGATATCTCATTATCATTTTGATTTGCATTTCCCTGATGATGAGTGATGTTGAACATTTTTTCATGTGCCTGTTTACCATCTGTATGTCTTTGGGAAAATGTCCATTCAGTTCCTCTGCTCATTTTTTATCCAGTTGTTCATGTTTTTGATGTGGGGTTGTATGAGTCCTTTGTATATTTTGGCTATTAATACTTATCAGATATGTTTCTTGCACCATATCTTCTCCCACTCAGGAGGTGGTCTTTTCATTTTGTTGATAGTTTCCTTCATGATGCAAAAGCTTTTTAGTTTGATATAGTCCCCCTTGTTTATTTTTGCTTTATTTTCCCTTGCCTAAAGAGACATATCCAAAAAAAAAAAATGTTAATAAAACCTATGTCAAAGAGAGTATTCTCTATATTTTCTTTTAGATGTTTTATGGTTTCAGGTCTTACATTTAAGTCTTTAATCCATTTTGAATTCATTTTTCTGCATGCTGTGAGAGAGTAGTCTAGTTTGATTGTTTTTCATGTAGCCATCCAGTTTTCCCAGCACCATTTATTGAAGAGGCTGTCTTTTCCCCATTGTATATAGTAGCCTCCTTTGTCATAGATTAATTGCCCATATAAGTGTGGGTTCATTTCTGGGCTCTCTATTCTGTTCCATTAATCTATGTGTTTGTTTTTGTGCCAAAAACCATTCTGTTTTGGTGACTGTAGCTTTGTAGTATAGTGTGAAATCAGGAATGGTGCTACCTTCAGCTTTGTTCTTTCTCAAGACTGTTTTGGCTATTTGTAGTCTTTTGTCATTCCATACAAATTTTAGAATTATTTGTTCTAGTTCTGTGAAAAATGCCATTGGTATATTTTGTTAGGGACTGCATTGACTATATAGATTCCCTTGGGTAGGATGGTCATTTTAACAATATTAATTCCTCCAATCTATGAACGTTGTATATCTTTCCATTGTAGGCATCCTCTTCAATTTCTTTCATCAGTGTTTTGTAGTTTTCCAAGTATAGACCTTTCACCTCCTAAGATTTATTCCTAGTTATTGTATTTTTTGATGTGATTATAAATGAGATTGTTTTCTTAATTTCTCTTTCTGATAGTTGTCAGTGTACAGAAATGCAACATACTTCTGTATATTAATTTTGCATCCTGAAACTTTACCAATTTCATTGATGAGCTAGTAGTTTTTTGGTGGAGTCTTTAGGATTTTCTATGTATAGTATCATTTCATCTGCAAGCAGTGACAGTTTTACTTCTTTCTTTCCAACTTGGATCCCTTTTATTTATTTTTTCTTGTCTTGTTGCTATGGCTAGGACTTAGAATACCATGTGGAATAAAAGTGGTGAGAATGGGCATCTTTGTTTTGTTCCTGATCATAGAAGAAAATGCTTTCAGCTTTCCATCTTTGTTTATGGTGTTAGTTGTGGACTTATCACATATGGCCTTTATTGTGTTGAGGTGTATTTCCTTTATACCCACTTTATGGAGAGTTTTTATCATAAATGGATGTTGAATTTTGTCAAAAATTTTTTCTTCATCTCCTGAGATGATCATATGATTTTTATTCTTCAGTTTGTTAATGTGCTATATCACATTGATTGATTCACAGATATTGTACCTTACTTGCATCACTGGGAAAAATCCTACTTGATCATGGTGTAGGACCCCTTTAATGTATTGTTGAATTGAGTTTGCTAATATTTTGTTGAGGATTTTTACATCTAAGTTCATCAGTGATATTAGCCTCTAATTTTCTTTTTTTGTGATGTCTGTCTGGTTTTAGTATCAGGGTGATGCTTGGCTCCTTGAATGAATTTGAAAGTGTTACTTCCTCTGCAGTTTTTTGGAATAGTTTGAGAAGGATAGCTGTCAAATATCCTCTAAATGTTTGGTAGAAATCACCTACAAAGCCATCTGGTCCTGTACTGATTCAATTTCATTAATGGTAATTGGTGTGTTCATAATTATCTATTTCTTCCTGGTTCAGTCTTAGGAGATCATACATTTCTAGGAATCTGTCCATTTCTTCATGTTATCCATTTTATTGGTATATAATTGTTCATAGTAATCTCTCATGAGTTTGTATTTCTGTGGTGTTTGTTTTAACTTCTCCTTTTTTATATCTGATTTTATTGATTTGGGCCCTCCCTTTTTTCTTCTTGATGAGAATCTGGCTAAAAGTTTAGCAATTTTGTGTATATTTTCAAAACACCAGCTCTTAGTATCATTGATATTTTTATTGGGTTTTTTTAGTCTCTTTTATTTATTTCTGCTCTGATCTTTATAATTTTTCCTTCTACTAACTTTGGGTTTTGTTTGTTTTTTTTCTAGTTCCTTTAGGTGTAAGGTTAGGTGTTTACTTGAAATTCGTGTTTTCAGAGTAAGACTTCTGTTGCTGTAAATGTACCTCTTAGCTTTTGCTGCAGCCCATATATTTTCTTTTTTTATTTTTAATATTTTTTTAATGCATGTATGTATGTATGTATTTATTTATTTATTTATGGCTGTGTTGAGTCTTTGTTGCTGCATGTGGGCTTTCTCTAGTTGAGGTGAGCAGGGGCTACTCTCTATTGCAGTGTGTGGGCTTCTCACTGCGGTTGCTTCTCTTATTGTGGAGCATGGGCTCTAGGAGAAAGGGTTTCAGTTGTTGTGACATATGGGCTCAGTAGTTGTGGCTTGTGGGCTCTAGAGTGCAGGCTCAGTAGTTGTGGCGCATGGGCTTAAGTTGCTTTGTGGCATGTGGGATCTTCCTGGACCAGGGATTGAACCTGTGTTCCCTGCATTGGCAGGTGGATTCTTAACCACTGCACCACCAGGGAAGTCCCCCATATATTTTCAATCGTTGTGTTTCTGTTTTCATTTTTCTCCAGGCATTTTTTTTTGCTTCTTTGATTTCTTCAGTGATCCATTGGTTATTTAGTAGCATATTGTTTAGCCTCCACATGTTTGTGGTTTTTTGAAAATTTTTTTTTTTCTTTAGGTGATTTCTAGTCTCACAGCATTGTGGTCAGCATAGAACCTTGATATGATTTTAATTTTATTAAATTCATTGAGACTTGTTTTGTGTTTTTGCATGTGATCTATCCTGGAGAATGTTCCATGTGCAGTTGAAAAGAATGTATTGTGCTGCTTTTGGATGGAGTGTTCTGTGTATATCTATTCAGTCCATTTGATCTAATGTGTCATATAAGGGCACTATTCCCTTATTGATTTTCTGTTTGGGTGATGTGTCTATTGATGTAAGTGGGGTGGTACAGTCCCCTACAATTATTGTGTCACTGTAAATTTCTCCCTTTATGTTGTTAATATTTGCTTTATGTATTTAGATGTTCCTTTGTTGGGTGCATATATATCTTCTTGTTGGATCATATCCAACTGTTTATCTTCTTGTTGCATTGATCCCTTGATCAATATATAATGTTTTTCTTTGTTACAGAATTTTTTTGTGTGTGATACATGGGCCTCTCACTGTTGTGGCCTCTCCCGTTGCAGAGCACAGGCTCCAGACATGCAGGCTCAGCGGCCATGGCTCACGGGCCCAGCTGCTCCACGGCATGTGGGATCCTCCCAGACAGGGGCACAAACCCAAGTCCCCTGCATTGGCAGGCAGACTCTCAACCACTGTGCCACCAGGGAAGCCCCCAGATTTTGTTTTAAAGTCTATTTTGTCTGATATATGTATTGCCACCCCAGATTTTTTTTCAATTTTCATTTGCATGGAATACCTTTTTCCATCTCTTCACTTTCAATCTGTGTATGTCTTTAGATTTGAAGTGAGTCTATTGTAGGCAACATATATATGGGTCTTGTTTTTTTTATCCATTGAGCCACACTGTGTCTTTTGATTGGAGCATTTAGTCTATTTACATTTAAAGTAATTATTGATAAGTGTGTACTTATTGCCATTTTGTTAATTGTTTTGGGGTTGTTTTGTAGTTCTTTTTTGTTCCTTTTTTTTCTTTTGTTCTCTTCCCTTATGATTTGATGACTATCTTTAGTGTTATGTTGGATTCCTTTATTTTGTGTGTGTGTGTATCTATTATAGATTTTTGGTTTCTGGTTACTGTGAGACAGATAGATAGATGTGTGTATATATAATTTTTTAAACTTGCTGATCGTTTAAGTTCAAATGCATTTTAACAACCCTGCATTTTTACTTTCCCACATAACTTTTACTGTTTTGACATTACATTTTACATCATTTTGTTTTTTGAATTCCTTAACTGCTTATTGTGGATACAGATGATTTTACTACTTTTGTCTTTTAACCTTCCTATTAGCTTTATATGTGGTTAATTTATTACCTTTACTATAAATTTGCCTTTACTAAGAAGATTTCTGTTTTCGTAATTTTCATGTTTTTCATTGTGGCCTTTTCTTTTGTGCTTAGAGTAGTTCCTTTAACATTTCTTTTAAAGTTGGTTTTTGGTGGTGCTGAACTCTTTTAGCTTTTGCTTGTTTGTAAAACTTTGATCTCTTCATCAAATGTGAAAGAAAGCCTAGCCAGGTAGATTATTCTTGGTTGTAGGTTTTTGCCTTTCATCACTTCAAATATATCATGCCACTCCCTTCTGGCCTCCAGAGGTTCTGCTGAAAAGTCACCTGATAGCCTTATGAGAGTTTCCTTGTATGTAACTTGTTGCTTTTCCCTCGCTAGTATGTAACTTGTTGCTTTTCCCTCGCTAGTATTCTCTTTTTATCTTTAATTTTTGCCACATTAATTACAATGTATCTTCGTGTGGAGTTCTTTTGGTTGATCCTGTTTGAGGCTCTCTATGATTCCTATATCTGGTGTCTGTTTCCTTTCTCAGTTTAGGGAAGTTTTCAGTTATTATGTCTTCAATTAATTTCTCTGTCCTTTTCTCTTTCTCTTCTCCTTCTGGGACCCCTGTAACATGAACATTAGTACACTTGATGATGCCCCAGATTTCTCTTAAACTGTCCTCATTTCTTTTTATTCTCTTTTCCTTCTTTTCTGTTCTACTTCAGTGATTTATACTCTGTCTTCCATCTCAGTAATCCATTCTTCTATATTGCCTAATTTACTGTACATTCCTTCTAGTTTATTTTGTAATTTCAGTGTTTGTATTCTTCAGTGCTGTTTGGTTCTTCTTTGTATCTTCTAACTCTGTGTTAAAGTTCTCACTGTGTTCATCCATTCTCCTCCTGAGTTCTTTGAGCATCTTTACAGCCATTACCTTGAACTCTTCATGAGGCACATTGCCTAGCTCCACTTCACTTAGCTCTTCTTCCGGGGTTTTATCTTGTTCCTTTATTGGGAATATATTTCTGTCATCTTATTTTGACTGATTTGTTGTTTTTGTTTCTATATTTGGTAGGTTGATTATGTTTCCCAACTTTGGAGAAGTGGCCTTTTGTAGGAGATGTCCTGTGCATCTCAGCAGCTTACTCTCCCTGGTCACCAGAGCTATATACTCCAGTATGTGTCCCCTATTTAGGCTGCATGGGTCTTTCTGTTGTGGCCAGCTGAATACTGTTGGTGGCCTGGTAGGTATGACTGCCCCCCTAGTCTGGTTGGCTGCCAGACCCTGTCTGTGCAGATGCTGTTGACTGCTGGTGGGCAGGGCTGGGTCACAAGGCTGCTGGCTGCAGGGCCCCAGGGGGCCCCAGGGCTAATTCTGGTGCACTGGTAGGCAGAGCCAGATTCTAGAGTGGGTGGTTGTGTGGAAGGGGGATCCTGGATCTAGTAGCAGGCTGCTGGTTAGTGGGGAGTTCCTGACATAGCTGGCTCTGAGGTTTGAGGTATCTCAAACCTGGTGTTGGCCTGCTGGTAAGTAAGGCTGGATCCCTGGATAGCTGGCTGAGGGGTCCAAGGTGTCTCAGAGCTGGTATGGACCTGCTAGTAGGTGAGACCAAATCCTGGCATAGTCCCAGAGGTGATAGTTGTCTGCTGGTGGGCAAGTCTGGGGCAGGTGGTCCCAGAGCTATTGCTCGTTCACTTGTGTGTGTGTCTAGGTTCCCAGGTCTCTGGTTGAAGAGCCTTGGGGGTCCTGATGCTGGTGCCTACCCACTGGTGTGTGATGCCAGGTCCTTGTACTAGGGATATAATGTACATGTACGACATGGTAAATATAAGTTTATAACTAACACTTCTGTACATTATATATGAACATTTTTAAGAGAGTGAATCCTAAGAGTGCTCATTAGAAGAAAATTATTTTTCTTTAATTTTGTATCTATATAAGATGATGGATATTCACTAATTATTGTGATAATCATTTCATGATCTGTGAAGGTCAAATCATTATGCTGTATACCTTAAACTTATACAATGCTGTATGTCAGTTAGAGCTCAATAGAATGGGAAGAAATGAAAAGAAAAAATATTTAAGTTTCATTCTTAAATAATCACAGTTACTTACTAACCAGATGTGTGTACCTGTTGGTCACTACACAACTTCTGAAACCTTAAAATATGATTGGATGCTGTCACTCTCATTTCCTGTTCCGAATTGATTCTTTAATGTACTTGCTTTTTATCACATCAACTCCTGAAAACTGAGCTTCAGAAAAATAAGACGTCATCAAAAGGAATGAAACAAGGTACAGTGTTGAGACTGAATTACCATTAGCTAATAGATTTTGCAGTATTCCAAAGGTGTCATATTGTAATTCCTTTGAAATTTTAAAATAATCTATAGCATCCTTGCAAGTTATCACGGTGCCTTGGGTTGCAGTTTGAGGACTGTAGAGCTAAACTGTTTTCCAAATTAGGCATACTATATTCTAGAGTCAAATGTTGGGCAACGAAATCTAAGACAACTTGGACTGCAAACTCAATTTTAAGTCTTGATTAGGTGAAACTGTCTGTATTTTAAAAAGGTATCTTTATTTTTGAGAACAGATATTTGTGCCACATATTCATTTATATATTTTAATATTGAATAGCCTTTTTTCCCTGAAAATAAACCTTAGTGCAAACAAATTTTATTCAATGAAGAAAAGCAAACAGAAAAGAACATAAATAATCTCTGGCCTCATCATTCAGGAAAAAAGGAGCATCAATAGTTGTATTTATGTATATATATCCAGACACTTTTTACCTAATTATAGATGAATAGACATATACAGTTTTCATTACCTGTTGTTACAAAAATAGTTTTATGCCACTTTATAGACTGCTATTTTCACTTAATCACATAAACCATATATTTTAGGTATGTTTCTGTTTGTGTGTGTGTGTATTTATATACACATACACAAGTCTGCATATATTGTATATATATATATAGACTTGTATATACATATGTGTATGTATGTATATATACAATGTATATCTATATAGATATAGGTAATTGGATGTGTATATGTGTATACATTAAAAACTTTAATAAATGCATGGTATTCCACTTTTTGACTCTACTATGTTTTATTTAATCATATTTAATTGTTGGACATTAGATTATTTTGAATTTTTCCTAATGCAACTTACTATGTAATAAAAGTCATTGTAAACAAGCAATTGTCTGATTATTTCCCTAGGACGCATTTTAAAAGTCAGCCTACTTTAGGGCATACATATATTAGAAATTCTTTATATATTGCCAATTTTCTTCCAGAAAGTTTTTATTAACTTTGTTAGCAGGTGGCCCCAATAATATTTATTAATAATTCAATCTTTCCTCACTTCTTTGGAATGTTACTTTTACCATATTATATAGAGTTTATGTTCACTCAGTTAAGTCTTTGAATTTTGTATTATGTTCCATGAATCTCTTTGTCTATGGTGGCTTCAGTACTATGATCATTTAATTATTTTTCCTTTATAACATATTTCACTATATAATAATGTAGGTCCAGTTACTTCCCCAACTCATTTTATTAATATGTTCTTGACTAATCTCATCTTTTCTCATGGATTTGATCTGTAAAATTACCTTCCTCACCACCTTCATCCCTCATTAAAATGCCTTTAGGATTTTAGTTGCAATTGAATAGCATTTATGGATTAATTTTGGAAGAGACAGCTGTACAAAATGGAGTGCTTTTTCCTGAAAAGCTCTTATGTGTGTCCACTTTCTTTCTTTGATGTTCTGTATACATTTTTAAAAAATTTTATATATCCTGTTAAATTTAATAAAACATTCATATTTTTGTTTTTATTTTGAATATATTTTTTCAAATATATTTTAAAGCATATCTATTTGGTTAAAATTAATAGATGGAAAAACCTGTTTGAAAACTTTTAAACAAGTCATCTTACTAAACTGATGTTTTGGTATTTATACCTCTTATTTATTATCGTAATGCATACTAAGTAATAAAACTAGTACCAAGATCCCTTGTCTTATTCTGGAATGCATCTGGTGTTTTGTTATTAAAAATTCTTCCACGATTGCTTTTAGATAAATACTTCTCAATTTAATTAAAATTTCTATTTATGTTATTAAAGTTTTCATATTTTATTATTTCCATGAAAGGATATTGAGCTTTTTCAAATGTTTTGGGAATATCAATAAGGATTATATTTATCTCTTTGCCTTTTTAATATGAAGAGTTACTAATGTAATAGGTCTTTTAAGAGGAACTGTCTTTGTCTTTCTAGGATTAATCCTATTAATCATGTGTTATTCTTTTAGTATATTGCTGGATTACACTTGTTAATTTTCAATTAAGAGTTTTGCATATGTAATCCCAAATGAGATTAGTGTTTTATTGGCTTTGTGATTTATCATGATCAAATTTTGGTCCCTGATTTTATATAATCTTTATAAAGTGAATTAGGAAATCTACATCTCTTTATGCTAGGGCAAGAGTTGGCAAGTTATAACCTACAGGGCAACCTCTGCCTACCATCAGCTTTTGTAAATGAAGTTATATTGAAACACATTCATACTCACTGGATCACATGTTGTCTGTCTAGGCCTGCTTTCATCCTATGGCAGCAGAGTTGAGTAACTGCAACAGAGACTTCATGGTCCTCAAAGCCACTATAATTTATTGTCTGACCTTTTACAGAAAAAGCTTGCCTCACCCTGCTCTAATATAATTAAAATTGGCCAGGACTTCATCCTTTGAAAGTTTTACAGGACTCATCAGAAAAATTAACTGGGCCTTTACATAATTGTATTGTGAGAGGATAGCTTTTTGAGTGTTCTTTCTTTTTTGTAATGTTTATTTCATTTGCATTTTAACTGGAATTTCCTGATATTTTAATAATTCAATTTTTTCATGGCCAACAATTTTCCAGATTTTATATTAGTATAAAATATATTAGTATATTATAATATATTAGTATATTAGTAGAGATATATTAATATATTATAATATATTAGTATATTAGTAGAGATTGAATGTATTGAATGTATTGAATGTATTGAATGTATTGAATGTATTGAATGTATTAGTAGAGATTGAATGTATTCTACTAAAGCTTCAGTTTTTTTTAATATTTTGCTTCTTCCTTTTTGAATGATACATGTTTAAATATTCCCCCTTTATTTTTGATCAATATTATGGAGATTGTCTATTTTATTGTCCTTTTTAAGAACCAATTTTAGTATTTATCAGTCTACTTTTGTCTATTTTATCTATGTTTAATCTATTTATATAATTGTTACTTTATTAACTCCTTTAAAATTTTTTTATTGGAGTAAAATTGCTTTACAATGTTGTGTTAGTTTCTGCTGTACAATGAAGTGAATCAGCTCTATGTATAACTATATCCCCTCCCTCTTGGACCTCCCTCCCACCCCCACCATCCCACCCATCTAAGGGAGCTGTGCTCCCTGTGCTATATAGCAGATTCCTACTAGCTATCTATTTTACACATGGTAGTGTATTTATGTCAAACTTAATCTCCCAATTTGTCCCACCCTCCCCTTCCCCTGCTATGTCCACGTATCTGGTCTACATCTACATCTATATTCCTGCCCTACAGATAGGTTAACCTGTACCATTTTTTTAGATTCCACATATATACATTAGTATATGATATTTGTTTTTCCCTTTCTGGCTTACTTCACTCTGTATGACAGATTCTAGGTCCATTCACATCTCTACAAATGACCCAATTTCAGTCCTTTTTATCACTAATATTCCATTGTATATATATGTACCACATTTTCTTTATCCATTCATCTGTCTTTGGATATTTATGTTGTTTCCATGTCCTGGCTATTGTAAATAGTGCTGCAATGAACATTGGGGTACATGTGTCCTTTTGAATTATGGTTTTCTCAGGGTATATGCCCAGTAGTGGGATTGCTGGGTCATATAGTAGTTCTGTTTTTAGTTTTTTAAGGAACCTCCATACTGTTCTCCATAGTGGCTGTATCAATTTACATTCCCACCAACAGTGCTAGAGGGTTCCCTTTTCTCCACACCCTCTCCAACATTTATTGTTTGTAGATTTTTTGATGATGGCCATTCTGACTGGTGTGAGGTGATACCTCATTGTAGTTTTGATATGCATTTCTCCAATAATTACTGATGTTGAGCATCTTTTCATGTGCCTCTTGGCCATCTATATGTCTTCTTTAGTGAAATGTCTATTTAGGTCTTTCACCTGTTTTTTAATTGGGTTGTTTGTTTTTTTGATATTGAGCTGCTTGAGCTGTTTGTATATTTTGGAGATTAATCCTTTGTCCGTTGCTTCCTTGGCAAATATTTTCTCCCATTCTGAGGGTTGTCCTTTCATCTTGTTTATGGTTTCCTTTGCTGTGCAAAAGCTTTTAAGTTTCATTAGGTCCCATTTGTTTATTTTTGTTTTTATTTTCAGTACTCTAGGAGGCAGGGCAAAAAAGATCTTGCTGTGGTTTATGTCAGAGTGTGTTTCTCCTATGTTTTCCTCTAAGAGTTTTATAGTGTCCAGTCTTACATGTAGGTCTTTAATCCATTTTGAGTTTATTTTTGTGTATGGTGTTAGGGAGTGTTCTAATTTCATTCTTTTACATGTAGCTGTCCAGTTTTCCCTACACCACTTATTGAAAAGCCTGTCTTTTCTCCATTGTATCTTCTTACCTCCTTTGTCATAAATTAGGTGACCATTATGTGTGTGGGTTTATCTCTGGGCTTTCTTATCCTGTACCATTGATCTATAGTTCTGTTTTTGTGCCAGTACCATATTGTCTTGATTACTGTAGCTTTGTAGTATAGTTTGAATTTGGGGCACCAGATTCCTCCAGCTCCGTTTTTCTTTGTCAATATTGCTTTGGCTATTCGGGATCTTTTGTGTTTCCACACAAATTGTAAAACTTTTTGTTCTAGTTCTGTGAAGAATGCCATTGGTAGTTTGATAGGGATTGCATTGAATATGTAGATTGCTTTGGGTAGTATAGTCATTTGCACAATATTGATTCTTCCAATCCAAGAACATGGTATATTTCTCCATGTGTTTATGTCATCTTTGATTTCTTTAATCAGTCTTTTATAGTTTTCTGAGTACAAGTCTTTTGCCTCCTTAGGTAGGTTTATTCCTAGGTATTTTATTCTTTCTGTTGTGCTGGTAAATAATTCCTTCTTAAATACATTTTAAAGTATTTCATTTTCATTATTTTTGTATTTCTTAAGTATAATAAATGCTTAGTTGAGGAATTAAATTTTTTCTTATTTAAACATAATGCATTTAAGTTTATATATATATTTTTCGAGTACCACTTTGACCAAATCCCATTTTCATTATGGTTAACTTTTTTGGGGGTTGTAATTTTTTTTTTGATATTATCATCCACAGAGGAATTAATTAATAATTTTTAAAATATTACTAATTATTTATTCTTGTTACTAATAATATAAAATTTTACTTTATTAGAATTTTTTATTTTTAGGCCTAACATAATTATTTTGTAAATATGCCATATATATATATATATATATATATATATATATGGAACACAGTGTATAATCATTTTTTATAGGGTTCAAGCTTCAATATATAGGATATACTAAATCAAGCTTGTTAGATACTGTGAATACCAATTTATGTTTTGAATAATTGATGTTTGTCTTAAAACTGTGTGTTAAACTCCCCTTACAATTTTTAATTTTATCTTTTTCTAGATAGCTTCTAAATAGTTTTAAACTTTTTATGTTTCTGCCATGTGCATAAAGGTCCATGGCTTATATCTGTATTATGGTTTATTGGTTTTACAGTAAAATATAAAAATCTTAGTTGTGAGTTCTGTTTTCTGATATTAGTATTTCTCGCTGTTTACTTTGCATTTGCCTTACACGTATTTCCACATCTATACTGTTACTCTTTTCAAAATACTATTTTGTTTCAGGCATGATTCTTGTTAATATCAAATAGTTAAAATTTTCTTTTGATCATAAACTGAATTTATTTGTCTTTAAAAAGGGAAATTTAAACTAGTCACCTGTATTGTGATAAGTGATATTTTGATCTCATTCCTCTTATCTAATTTAATGTTATTTATTATTATGACTTCTTAGGATTTTCTTCTTTTAACATCCTAACCTTTTCTATGACGACCAAGTGTTCTTGGTCTTTCATGGCCTGCCACCCCTATCTTGCCAGCCCCATGACTTGGAGATTTTACATTCTAATTCTATTCTATATGCCATTACCTTTTAAAAGTTTAAATATTTATTTGCATATTCCTTTATCAATTTCATGAAAGAAAATGTATCAGTCGATTTTCCTTTGGTAAGATGAATAATTTAGCAAGCTAATACCTTCCCATCTTCCCATGTATCACTGAAATAACCCGAAGGTTTTGTTCTTTTTTCTTTTTCATATATACATCTACTTCAGGAATTATGTCTTTGCGTGAACATTAGGCTCAAACACCAGATTATTAATTGTTTGTACAGGCTTCATGGATTTAAGTAATACGTGTTGAGTGTTTCCATGTACCAGGCACTAAGAATTTCTAATTATTATTGGTTTTGTTTTCTCATCATTGTATGTGGTATCTTCCCTTTCTTGAAACTTGCTTTCATTGACTGGTTGATTGGAATACCTTTCCAAATGGGTTTCATGCATTATTTCATCAGAAGAACACATGAGTAGTACATAGTCTGAATGCTGCAGATCTGAAAATGCCTTCCTTTTCCTCTCTCAAATGAACCATGCTTTTACTGGGTGCATATTTCTTTTGTATTCCTTTTACCTCAGAAATCTGCAAACATTGCTTCATTATCTTCTTCAGAGTAGTTGAGAAGATTGCTTTCCATCTAATTCTATTTTATTTTAGGTTAAAAAATACATGTTATAATATACAATATAATATGTATATTTTCCCCTTTTTAGGTGCTTGTAGATTTTTTCCTACATCTTATAAATTTGGAATTTCACCATATCCAGGTAAAGGTCCTTTTGCATTGATTCTGCCAAGTTCTTGGTGACTCTCTTTGACTTTTTCCCCAAATCAGAGATAAGGTCCCCATCTTTTAATTTTCTATTGTATGTTTATTGGAGCTCTTTGATATCATTTCCATGCATTTCATTGTATTCTCATGATTTCTATCTCTTAGTCTAACTTCCCAGTTTTTACTTTCTGTTGATCCTTGATCTCATATCTTAATTCACTGATTCTCAACTTTAGAAACTCCAAATCTGCTGGTAACTTCCTCTACTGTGACCTCTTTGTAAACATATGTAACATACTTTTATTGCTATCATTGTTTTTAGATTCCTCCTAGTTAATCACTGCCTGCTATTGATTGTGTGTTTTCCTATTTTAGTTTAGGTTTTACTATTTAGAGTGTTGATAAAGTTCTCTCCAGCTTCTTGGGTACCTTTGTTTCACTGAGGAACATTTCTTCTTAATGTTCATTTGATCCCTTCTTTTGAACTACTGAGATTCTTCATTTTCTCTGGTGATTTTTCTGTCTACTCATCCTTACAGAACAATATCTAGGTTGTCTTTAGCAATGAAATTGAATCTGTCAAGAATTACTTATGGTCATTTTTCTGTCATTTTTTGGTTATAAATCAATGTAGATACTTCATGTTTATTTACATTTATTGCAGACTTTCTTTGACAGACTAGAGGGTCCCAGTAGTTTACAAAGCTGAGAATAGGGATATAGGCAGGAGGAGACATTAGCAGTTGTTGGAGAATCTTCCCCCCACCCCAGGGAGAATTTCTCTTTGAAATCTTGAAAAATTTGCAGTTTTAATCCCTTGGCTGAAAATTTTGGAAATTTTGAAATATTTAGTTTTGACTTCCTTAACACAGTTGAGTCAGAAATGCTTATTCCTCCTTGATGCCTGATGGACACATTTTATTTGCAATGTCTCCTGGTTAGCTTGCCAGACAGTTCTCAGAAACTGTAGACTCAGTGTTGGCTGTGAGCCTCTCAGTGACTCCCATCCCCTACAGGTAATGGCAAGGGAAACTCCTTGTGTTCCACAGAAACAGTGGAAAGCCAAGGCCCATACTCCCTCCACTTGTTTGTCACCTGCACCATTTCTTATCTAATGCCTCAAGAATTAAGGTACATCAGAAAGATCTTTGAAGTCCTTGCTAATGCAGTAAGGCAAGAAAAGGAAAGAAAGATGTATATTGGGAAGTAAGACATAAAACTGTCTTTGTTTGCAGATGATACGATCATCTGTGTAGAAAATCAGGAAGAACCAATCTAAAAAGTCCTGGAATTAATCAGTGATTATAGTAAGGTTGTAAGATACCAGGTTAATAAACATAAGTCAATTGCTTTCCTATATACCAACAATGAACAAGTGGAATTTGAATTTGATAACAAAATACCATGTACATTACCCCCCAGCCAAATGAAATACTTAGGTGTAAATAAATCTAACAAAATAGGTACAAAATCTTTATGAGGAAAACTACAGAACTCTGATGAACAACATCAAAGAGGAACTAAATATATAGATAGATAGTCCATGTTCATCGATGGAAGAATCAATATTGTCAAGATGTCAGTTCTTCCAAATTTGACCTACAGATTCAATGCAATCCAAATTCTAGAAAGTTATGTTTTGGATATTAATAAATGGATTCTAAAGTCTATATTGAGAGGCAAAAGAACCAGAAGAGCCAACACAATATTGAAGAAAAAGAACAAAGTTGGAAGACTGACTAGCCAACTTCAAAACATTCTATAAAGCCACAGTGATCAAGATAATGTGGTATTAGCGAAAAAGACAAACAATGGAACAGAATAGTGAGCTCAGAAATACACCCACATAAATATAGTCAAATAACCTTTGAAAAAGGAGCAAAGGCAATAAATTCGGCAAAGGTAGAATCTTCAACAAATCATGTTGGAATAACTTGATAACCACATGCAAAAAAATGAACCTAGACATAGACCTCACATACTTCACCAAAATTAACTCAGAATGGATCACAGACCTAAAAGTATAATGCAAAACTATAACACTCTTAGGAGAGGACAAAGGAGAAGACCCAGATGCCTTTGGGTATGGCAATGACTTTTTAGATACAATACCAAAGACATGTTCTATGAAAGAAATAACTGATAAGCTGGACTTCATTAAAATGAAAAACTTCTATTCTGGGAGAGACGAATAATCAAGAGAATTAGAAGACAATCTTTAGATTGGGAAAAAATATATATTTGCAAAAGACACATCTGAAAAAACTGCTACCCAAAATAAAAATTCTTGTAACAGTAAGAAATCCACCCAATTAAAAAATGGGCCAAATACCTTAACAGACACCTCCCTCGCCAAAGAAGATGTACAGATGGCAAATAAACATATGAGAAGATGATCCACATCATACAGCGGATTAAAACAACACTGAGGGCTTCCCTGGTGGCGCAGTGGTTGAGAGTCCGCCTGCCGATGCAGGGGACACGGGTTCGGGCCCCGGTCTGGGAGGATCCCACATGCCGCGGAGCGGCTGGGCCCGTGAGCCATGGCCGCTGGGCCTGCGCGTCTGGAGCCTGTGCTCCGCAACAGGAGAGGCCACAACAGTGAGAGGCCACAACAGTGAGAGGCCCGCATACCACACACACACACACAAAAAAACACTGAGATACCATTACGTATCCATTAGAATGGCCAAAATCTGGAACAGTGATAACACCAAATGTTGGTGAGAATATGGAGCAACAGAAACCCTCATTCACTGATGGCATGAACGCAAAATGATAAAGCTAGTTTGGAAGACAGTTTGGTGGTTTCTTACAATACTAAGCATACTCTTACCATACAATGCAGCAATTGTGCTCTTTGGTATTTACCCCAAGGAGTTGAAAACTTATGTTCACACAAAAACCTGCACAAAGACATTTACAGCAGCTTTTGTTCATAATTGCCAAAACTTAAAAGCAGCCAGGATGTTTCACTAGGTGGATGGATAAATAAACTGTAGTACATGTTATTCAACACTAGAAAAAAAAAGAGCTATCAAGCCATGAAAAGAAATGGAGGAAACTTAAATGCTTATTACTCAGTGAAAGAAGCCAATTTGCAAAGTCTACATAATGTAGAATTCCAACTATATAACATTCTGAAAAAGGTAAAACTCTGGAGACAATAAAAAGATCAGGGCCGGGAGTGGGGAGTTGAATAAGCAAAGCATAGAGGATTTTTAGGGCCATGAAAATATTGTTTGATATTATAATGATGGAAATATGTCATTCATTATAAATTCATCCAAACTCATAGATGTAGAAACCTAAGAGTAACCCTATTGTAAGCTATGGACTTTGGGTGGTTATTACATGTCAGTGTAGGTTCACCAACTGTAACAAATGTATCGCTCTGCTGGGGGATGTTGGTAATGAGAGAGGCTATGCATGTGGGGTGAGGGTATATGGGAAGTCTCTGTACCTTCCTCTTAATTTTGCTGTGAACCTAAAACTACTCTAAAAAAATAGTCTTAAAAAATAAAATTTTTAAAAAGGATGAATGAATAAAGTGAAGGTACCTATATTAAAAAAAAAAAGGAAAGATCTTTAACTAGTTTTCAGCAAGAATATGGATTTTTTTTCTATTACATTGATGGAGTCATTGTAATGAGAAACTGGACAGAGTTTAGGATGCCCTAAGTCTCAAAGGTGAATTTAAAACCTCATGTCAGTCCCAAGTTCTTTTATCATCATGCTTATAAATAGTTATGTATACAGGACAATTTATATTTCTTCAGCTTTTTTAATTTGCTAGAGCCCTCAAAATTTTTATCTCAGAACTTCTTATCAGCTCTACTCTTTATATTATTTCCATTACATAATAAGCATATACAGAGCTCTGTAGTCCAAGAAACGGAAGAGATGTGCATGGTTTTTGTTTCTTTGGGGGTCGTGTGTGTGTGTGTGTGTGTGTGTGTGTGTGTGTGTGTGTGTGTTCCATTAACAGCATTTGCTGTTTTGGGCACTTTGTCTATTGATTATAAGTAAAGTATGTTTAACTTGTCATTGTCTCATTATATACCTTCGTTACATGGCCTGTCACACTGACTACCCTGAATAGTATTCTGAATTTCTGAACGGACAATACTTGTCTGTTTGACCTCATGCTTTCTTATTTCCTAAGTCCTCTGTGGGAAACACTGATGGAAAGTGATTGTCATATGGTTTATAAAATGTCCATATGGAAATTCTGTGTTATGATTAGATCAGACCTTTAAATCCATGTTACAATCCCTTGGAAATCTCCATCCACCCAGCAAAAGCTTTTTGCTGCCATCCAATGTCTCCTGATAAAACCACTCACCTGAAACAAATGGAAGGATTTGATCACCAGGAGCAACAAGACCAGTTCTAGCTGGTTTGGTGCGGGCAGGTGGGGGAAGTGCTTTTTAGTTTAAATGAGGAGAAAATGCTCACTCACTGAGAGACTTCTTTCTATTCCCTTTTTGTAAAAAAGAAAAAAAAAAAAAAGTACGTTTAAACCATGTAGAATCGTGCTTTAACCAGGCAGAATCATTTGCAAGCAAAATTTAAACTACATTTATAGTTAAACTACATTTGTGAGTCGTTTGCTCTCACAGCCTCTGGAGGATATGCTTTAATTAGTAACAGTTGTTCTCCCCCTCCTATGTAGTGCTTACCTGAGGTTATTTTCTGTTGGAAAAACCTCTTGGATATCATAGAACTGAACTCTAACATTTTAACCAAGAAGTCGTGCAGAGAGAGAGAGGAAGGGATTTCACCAAAAGCCTAAAACTAAAAAGCAGCCAAGAGGAGACCTGACTGCAGGTTTGAGATTCCAGGACCACCAGTTGGTGATGGTCACTGCTGCGTAGCTGAGGCCAGAGTTGTACATCTCTGGTGGCGGTGGGCATGGGAGGTTGGGAATAGCACACAGGACTGAGGTTTTCGTGTTTGATGTACTGTATAGGGAGGATTTATACATATAGACAAGATTTGAGACACCTTACAGTAGAAATACCTATTTGACAATGGGAATGCAAACATTAAAAGATAAAAGACCAGTAAAGCTATGGATTAGAACATGAGGTTTGACAAAACCAGCAAAAGAGAGCATAGACAGGCCAGCCATGTAGAGAGCCAGTTTTGTGGCAGGTTTTGCCTTGCATATCCTTGAAGTCTAGAAATGGGAGACTAATCATTTCTATAATCACCATTTTTCAGAGAGAAGGCATTCATATTCAGTTTCTCAGGTGAAGTAGAGCTTTTCCTGTTAGTTTTAAGAAATATTTTTCCTTCCTTTTTGGGTAGTTAGAACTGTGTTATAAAGGAGACTTGTGCCTTCCACACAACTCATTCATGATTCATCCCGACTCTACCCTGCAGGGAAGAAGAGAGGGTGGTAAATGTGTGTCACATAGAGAATCTGAGGTTGGCAAAAACTGAAATGTGTTATTCCATTGTGGGTATACGGGGCAAGTTCTATTATTTACAATGATGGGACACTAAAGTTGACCTGTTTCTGTGAATTTGATTGTAGAGTGGGAAAAGCTAAGGACTTGTGGATGGGAAGCTAGTCCAAGATATTCATCTGTTGTGTGAGACTTAGTGGAAGCTACCCATACTATATGGTTCACACATTGGTTAAATATGGTTAAATTTTGAAAAGGGTTTTATAAAGTGTAAAGCATTATATCCCTCATAATTATTATCCTTTTAGGTGTTGGATATACTTTTCAGAACAGCAAATACTGTGCAACTCAAAATATACTCTTTCCTGAGTATATTTATTACCAACATTGTTTTGTTGTTGTTGCTGTATTTTTTTTTCCAGCTGTTTTATTAGCTGCTTTCAGTGGAGAAATGAGTCCTCATCACTATGGAGTGTGTCTTTTCTTGGTTAATGTTCTGTCTGCACTGTGTTTTAGAAGTCACCATCACTTGTATTTCACAGAACAATATTATTGCAGCAATAGAGAGTTGATTTAAGTGAGTCTGAATACCAAAATATAGCAGCAACACATGGTGAAAATGATTGGTAACATATATGGCAGTAACATATGACGGAAATAATGGGTAATGGTAGGAGATAGAAATAAATATCTGCTGTCTTTTATTAAATTGCCAAAACACCTTTTCTAGTTATATCTGTTGTCAGGATATTTTTAAAAATAAAATTACAAATTTTAGTATTTTGCGTGTGATAGAGATGAATTTTGAAATGGCCCAGGCACATCTGTTGTACTGGGTGAAGATTTATCTCAGCGGAAAACTTGCTTGTTCTACTTCTATGAACTTCCTTTGTTCATTACACAGTCTAGATAACAGTAGGGAATGAGAAATTAGTCCTTGCTCTCCTTAGTTTTTAGTTTCACGATGTGTTTTTCTCTGGGGGTTCATTAGGTTATTTTATTGCTATGCATTACATGTGCCCTTTAAAGAGAGTGGAAAAAGCCTGCATTGTCCTCTTGAACTTGTAACTAGATTCTCTAAGAAAAAAATGGCATGAAGGAATGATTCCTTTACTAAGATATCCTTGTGATTACTTCATCTATTACAGTACTGAGTGACCTAATAACAAATTTCTCTATTAAAATGTTCTCAGTAATTTACATATTTTCTATAATGAGCATCAGAAACTTGTTAACTCTTCTTATGTTCTGAAGACAAGTTGCTATTCCATGGAGTACTTTTTTCCTTGAGTTGTTTTGCACTGCTTAGAAATTAGCCACATTCTTCTCAGTTATATCCACTATTTGAGTTTAAATAAGCCAACAAAGGGAAGCCTTTTACTAGGTCACTCTTGTTCAGAAAGTTTGTAAAGAATATGGTTAAAAAAAAAAAAGTCTCTTCTTCACAGATTTCCTCTTTCCACTCAATAGGATTCCAAAATAACCATTGCTCTATTTCTTTCAGTGTGAGGGTATGTTGGAATCATACCATTCTGACTTCAAGTCAATTTTCATGTATTTATAAATACTTTACACTCCATTCAAAGAGTGTATAATGTGTTTTCAAGTATTGTGCATTTCATGAAGCATATGTCCTGCTGAGCTAGTTCCTGTTTTTATAAGTGTAAAATCAGCGACTACTATTGAGGGCTTATTATATACCAGACGTTGTGTTTTGAGAGCTTTGCATAACTTATCTCACTGAAGCCTCACACTAGCCCTATGAGTGCGGAATTATCCACATTATATTCATAAGGAAACTGAGACCCAGAGAGATTACAGTTTCCCCCTGGTCACAGAGTGAGTGTCAGAATTCAACCTGAGGTCGACCTGACATCAGGATTTGTGCTCTTCCGTAGCATTCTGTTCTGCCTGGTGGTGAACCAATGTGCATCTATAGTGTTTTCCTGTTTTTATTGAGCTGCAGAGTTATAGACCAGGTCTTTTTTGAAGCAGAGTCCAGCCAGGAAAGAGGCTGACTGAGTACAAAGGGCCAGGCTCTGGGAGGCCATTTGAAGCAAAATAGAGCCTGTAGGTCCTATGACTAAACTAAACAGGCTACAGGCACTGAGGGGAGAACTTAGGTCCAGCGGCTCCAATCAACAGAGTTGCCCAGTATAGAACCTTTCACTGCAGTGAACAGAGCATCCCACCTCTAACAAATAGGGAGGTGAGGTTCTTGTATTCAGTTGTCACATTGTTCCAACCATTGCCTGGAAACAATAACTATTCACTGCTGTTTTTCAGGTGCATGCAGATTTTATTGTAGTAATTAAGATACAAATTTATTTTAAAGCATCATTGAATTCAGAGCTCTGCCTTGAAATATTTTCTCAGTTGATAGATGCTAAAATTACTATTCAATGGGCCTAAATAAAATTAGGTTCAGAAAGTGTGTTGACGTTAAAATGTGTTCTCACACTCAAAATGCTTGTAGCCACAGCACTTCTGGACTTATGCAATTCTCAGTACTTACTGAGGGCTTACTATTTTGCCTGTCATTCCAATAAACACTTTAAATGTGCAATCTCATTTAACCTCATAACAGTCAATGTGGTGAGTTCTGCTATCATCCCATTTTTCAGATGTAGAAACTGAGGCTCAATTTCCAATTTCTAAATACTACCTACCATAAATAGTTTTGTGAAAATTAAAATGGGTAATAAATTTAGAATAGCACAGACTAAGTCTAAGGCAATAATGTTAATAATGATTATTATTAGTAGTTATAATGGTAGTAGTGGTTTGTTATTACTACTCTTTCCATTGAAGTCACAATCCATTAATTTTATTTGTACAATTTATTGATAACATATGCTGTATATATTTTAAAAAGAGGTTAAGTTAGCAAAAGGTCATAAAGGGACATTTTGTTATATCATGAGAGTAAACGGAATATCATTAGATTTTAGGAAAAAACAAAAGACTTGAAAGGAGTTTGATGCTTATAGAGTGTGCTTTAGGTCATGCTCCGAGACTGGTTTACTCCTGTCTGGCGACATTTTAATATTTTTTAATTTTGTTTGTTTGTGTGTGTGGGGAGGGGCTGTCAAAATTAAAGTCATGGGAATTGACAGCATATAATTGAGATGTAGTACAGGGAAAAATGTTTCTGTATTAGATTAGTCAGCAATTAAAACTTATTATGAATCAGTGTTAATCTGATTAACTTGTTTTTACTTTTTCATGGAAGGTAGATATTACAGTCACTAGCTAATGGTGATATTCAAACATTTAAGAGTTATCATGAATAGAGGCTGAACAGAAAATAATATGGTTGTTGAACTTCAGTATTTTTTAAATGATCCTTTAATAACCACATTCAGTCACTAATGGCTACATACAAAACTGTAGTCTCCACTTGTCCCTTCAATGCTTTTCTTCCATATAGTTTTAAATGCTTGTCTTCTATCCCTAAAAAATTTGAAAGAGAAAAAAAATCATTCTGAATTTACAGTGAAAGAACCTTTTAGTTTGGAACCTCTCAGAACTATCAGGCCTTTGCATCTTTTGTCCCACAGAACCCAGGGAAATGCTTTGATTATGGTTGGTGTTCAGTAAAACTTAGGGAGAGGGAAGGAAAGAGAGAGAATAAATCAAGCCCCGACCCTACTAATTTAGTGGAGTTACAAAGTGATTTATTTTATTGTATTTTATTTGCAATCTCTCATTTTTATTTCAATTTAGAAGGTTAGTTTTCCAACTAAATGCTAGCATTTATTTTTAAATATTGATTTCTCTCTATTTTACAAAAGTAATACATCAGTATTGCAGAAAATTTGTAAAATACAGAAAAGCACAAAGACAGAAGTTGTAAATAAGTTGAATCATATTTTATTACATCAGAACAATTGGCTAGTTAAAGAATTACTGATAGAAGTCATACTGTGATTTGTACGGTCAGTCCGAAAATTGTCTTTGTGATATTTTTAAGTATATTATTTTCTTAGAAAAAAATGTATACTAGTAATAAGAAAAATATTTTAAATCTATTGCTATATAAAATGAGGTTTTCTAGATACAATGTGTACTGGTAATGATACAATGTGTACTGGTAATGATTAAATAATTTTATCACAATCATGCTCTGAATCCAGAAATAGATGCGCATAAATATACCCAACTGATTTTTAACGAAAGTGCAGAAGACTCTCTTTAACAAATGGTGCTGGAACATTTGGACACCCATAATCCAAAAAATGGAACTCAACTTAAAACTAATATGTTATAACAAATTATTAGCTCAAAATGAATTATAGATCTAAATGTAAAATATGGAACTATAAAACTTAGAAAATAATGTAGAGGAAATCTTTATGACCTAGAATTAGGTAAAGATTTCTTAGACAAAACAGCAAAAACATCCAGAAAAGAAAAAAATAATAGGATAAATTGGATTTCATCAAAATTCATAACTTTTGCTCTGTGAATTACTGTGTTAAGAGGATAAAAGGCAAGTCACTGATCGAGAGAACTTTTTCCAAATCCTATAGCCAGCAAAATACTTGTATTCATAATATATAAAGAATTCTCTAAACTCAATAATAAGAAAATAGTTAATTCAATTGAAAAATAGTCAAAATACTAAAGAATATATATGAATAGCAAATAATCACATTAAAAAGATGTTCAACATCATTAGCCATTAGGGAAATGCAAACTAAAACCTCAGTGAGATACCATTACACATCTACTGGGACAGCTAAAATAAAAGATAATACCAAATGTTGTCAAGGATATGAAGATACTAAGGCTCTTGTATGTTGCTGGTAGGTGTGTAAAATGGTACAGCCATTCTAGAAATCAGTCTGAGTTTCTTTAAAAACTATAAATGGATAATTACCACACCCAGAAATATACTTTTAGGCATTTAGCTTAGAAGAAAACTTACGTTAACACAAAAACCTGTATATGAATGTTCATAGCAGTTTTATTTGTAATAGCCCCAAATTGGCAACAACTCACGTGTCCTTCAGTGGACAAATAGTTAAACAAACTGTGGTACATCCATGCCAATACTACTCAGCAATACAAAGGAACAAACTTTTCATACATGCAACAATTTGGATGGCTCATAAGGGCATTCATTATACTGAGTTAAAAAAAAAAGTATCATAAAGTTGCATATTGTAATCACTGAAATGGCACAATTATAGAGAGAGAGATCGAGTATGGGGTTGCAAGGTTAACGGGGAAAGGGGTGAGGGGATGACTACAAAGTGGCAACATGAAGGAGTTCCTTTGTAGTGATGGAACAGCTTTGTCTGTTGGTTGCAGTGGTGGTAACAGGAACCTGTACACCTGAAAAAATCTCATAGAATTATACACACAAACATTTTTTTAAAATGAGTGCATGCAAAAATGTCAACCGTGACTTTTCTCTGGATCATGGACTTTTCTCCACATCAACCATGACTTTCCATTTGAGGTTTTTGTTTTGTTTCATGTTTGGTACTTTTAAAAATGTTTTTCAGCTTGCTAACTGTTACCATGTACTGTTTCTATAATCTAAAAAAAAATCGTTTAATGAGTATTTTTAAGAGAAAAATAAAGAACATGCTTCTCAAAGTGGGGTATGATTGCCATTAAGGAAACCCCACCGCCATGTGTCAAGCAGTACACAAATCCACGGGATAAGCACATTTCCTGGAAATCCTTTAACATGAAAATCTAGGATAGTAAGTATGTGGGAGGAACTTAATTCTCACATTAAACAGGCTTGAATATTTTGTGTAGTAGAATGTAAGATTCATGTATATTTTTGGCACGTAACAGATGATTACAAAGAAATGTCTTGCTTGAAGTAAGTCCCTCAGGGCTACACCCCCAGATCTCTGGGGGTATTTGTGCACTTCTATGTTCATTCTTCTCTCTGATGAGAAAATGGAGGAAACAAAGGACTCCTTTAGCACAAATATGTATGGAACTTAACAATGCCTTAATCGTATACCTTTTTGGTGTCTGTCATTTGGCTCTGTCTCCTAGACTTCAGCGTAAGTCCTCTACCTCAGGAGTCTTCAAAAGTGCAGATCAGAGTTAGTGGCTAGCTAGATAAAAAGGAGGATGATAAAAAAAATAATAATTTTAGTGGATATGAAGCTCATTCCACCAACATGGATAGGCAAGAAATATACATTTCTTTACTATCTCTAAACTAACTTCTACTCCTGGCCTTTATTTCACTGGCTTGACAGGGAATTTTGACTCAATCATTCTTGGAGCTCTCCCACCAAGGTCCATAACCCACCCCCCATGCCACCCCCACTGTGTCTTGATACCTGAATTCTGTTGGTTTAAATAGTGCCAAGGCCTCAAGGAGGTCCTCCTTTCATAGCTATCTGGATATTATCATTATGCCCAATGTACCAATGCTCAGGATACTTTCAAGTTCATGGTATTGGTGCTCCAGTACCTACCTTGGGCATAGAAAGAGCAAGCCCAGATCCTTGGGGCCCATTAGTTCATTTCTTCAGAGATTCACCACATCTTCTTGCTTTCAGAAAACCAGAAAAGGACTCCACAGACAGTTCCCAATCAAAATCTGTACCTCACAACGCCACCATAAGCCCATTCCCTAAGGAAAATACTCATTTAAAATGTACTGTAGTTTTGATTTGCATTTCTCTAATGATTAGTGATGTTGAGCATCCTTTCATGTGTTTTCTGGCAATCTGTATATCTTCTTTGGAGAAATGTTTGTTTAGGTCTCCCACCCATTTTTGGATTGGGTTGTTTGTTTTATTGATATTGAACTGTATGAGCTGCTTGTACATTTTGGAGATTAATCCTTTGTCCCTTGATTCATTTGCAAATATTTTCTCCCATTCTGAGTGTTGTCTTTTCATCTTGTTTATGGTTTCCTTTGCTGTGCAAAACCTTTGAAGTTTCATTAGGTCCCATTTGTTTATTTTTGTCTTTATTTCCATTAGGAGGTGGGTCAAAAAGAATCTTGCTGTGATTTATGTCATAGAGTGTTCTGCCTATGTTTTCCTCTAAGAGTTTTATAGTGTCTGGCCATACATTTAAGTCTTTAATCCATTTCGAGTTTATTTTGGTGTATGGTGTTAGGAAATGTTCTAATTCCATTCTTTTACATGTAGCTGTCCAGTTTTCTCAGCACCACTTATTAAAGAGGCTGCCTTTTCTCCATTGTATATACTTGCCTCCTTATCAAAGATAAGGTGACCATATGTGCGTGGGTTTATCTCTGGGCTTTCTATACTGTTCCATTGATCTATATTTCTGTTTTTGTGCCAGTACCATGCTGTCTTGATTACTGTAGCTTTGTACTATAGTCTGAAGTCAGGGAGCCTGATTCCTCCAGCTCGATTTTTCTTTCTCAAGATTGCTTTGGCTATTCGGGGTCTTTTGTGTTTCCATACGAATTGTAAATTTTTTTGTTCTAGTTCAGTGGCAAATGCCATTGGTAGTTTGACAGGGATGGCATTCGATCTGTAGATTGCTTTGTGTAGTATAGTCATTTTCATAATGTTGATTCTTCCAATCCAAGAACATGGTATATCTCTCCATCTGTTTGTATTGTCTTCGATTTCTTTCATCAGTATCTTACAGTTTTCTGTATACAGGTCTTTTGTCTCCTTAGATTGGTTTATTCCTAGGTGTTTTATTCTTTTTGTTGCAGTGGTAAATGGGAGTGTTTCCTTAATTTCTCTTTCAGGGTTTTCATTGTTAGTATATAGGAATGCAAGAGATTTCTGTGCATTAATTTTGTATCCTACTACTTCATCAAATTCATTGATTAGCTCTAGTAGTTTTCCGGTAGCATCTTTAGGATTCTTTATGTATACTGTCACGTCATCTGCAAACAGTGACAGTTTTACTTCTTCTTTTCCAATTTGGATTCTTTTTGTATCTTTTTCTTCTCTGATTGCTGTGGCTAAAACTTCCAAAACTATGTTGAGTATAGTGGTGAGAGTGGGCACATTTGTCTTGTTCCTGATCTTAGAGGAAATGCTTTCAGTTTGTCACCATTGAGAATGATGTTTGCTGTGGGTTTGTCGTATATGGCCTTTATTATGTTGAGGTAGGTTCCCTCTATGCCCACTTTCTGGAGAGTTTTTAATCATAAATGGTTGTTGAATTTTGTCAAAAGCTTTTTCTGCATCTATTAAGATTATCATATGGTTTTTCTCCTTCAATTTGTTAATATGGTGTATCACGTTGATTGATTTAATGAGGTATAACCTCACACCAGTCAGAATGGCCATCATCAAAAAATCTACAAATAATAAATGCTGGAGAGGGTGTGGAGAAAAGGGGACTCTCTTGCACTGTTTGTGGGAATGTAAATTGATGGAGCCACTATGGAGAAAACTATGGAGGTTCCTTAAAAAACTAAAAATAGAACTACCATATGACCCAGCAATCCCACTACTGGGCATATACCCTGAGAAAACCATAATTCAAAAAGAGACATGTACCCCATGCAGCACTATTTACAATAGCCACTAAGCAGCTAAGTGTCCATCGACAGATGAATAGATAAAGAAGATGTGGCACATATATACAATGGAATATTACTCAGCCATAAAAAGAAATGAAACTGTGTTATTTGTAGTGAGGTGGATGGACCTAGAATCTGTCATACAGAGTGAAGTAAGTCACAAAGAGAAAAACAAATACTGTATGCTAACACATATATATGGAATCTAAAAAAGAAAAAAATGCTTCCGATGAACCTAGGGGAAGCACACGAATACAGATGCAGACATAGAGAATGGACTTGAGGACATGGGAAGAGGAGGGGAAGCTAGGACAAAGTGAGAGAGTAGTATTGACATATATATGCTACCAAATGTAAAATAGATAGCTAGTGGGAAGCAGCTGCATAGCACAGGAAGATCAGCTCAGTGCTGTGTGACCACCTAGAGGGGTGGGATTGGGAGGGTGGGATGGAGGCACAAGAGGGAGGAGATATGGGGATATATGTATACATATAACTGATTCACTTTGTTATAAAGCAGAAACTAACACACCATTGTAAAGCATTATACTCCAATAAAGATGTAAAAAAAAAAAAATGTAGTTGTACCCAAACGTAAAATTCTTCAGTAATTAGAAACAACAATCAAGGAAACTAAAGGAAATTGTGGAAAAAGCAAAACTTGTTTTTGTAGAAGCAAACCTATCTTGTATCATTTTATTTTGGTTTTATTTTGGTTTAAACCCTTTATTAAAAATAAATTTATATTAGTTCATGGCATAAATAAATAAATAAATAAATAAATAAAATGTACTGTATGCCAGGCATTGTATATAAGTTCCTTAGCACTAGTTAATTCATTTAGTCTCACAAAAACTCTGTATGGTAGATACCATTATTATCCCATTTCCTAGATGAGAAAGCAGGCACAGACAGAGTTCAAGTATATAATTTTAGATAAATAAATTTATACTATTTCATTGAACTATATCTTGTGAATATTTTTCCAGTTATATTTGTTAACTACTTCCTAGTTGAAAAATATACATTTTAATTGGTCAAATAGAATTTATTTTATTGTTGATTTAGTTTGCTAATTCTCTATCAAAAGCAATAGAAATACAGATGTAGGTTATAAAAATAGAGGTTTTTCACTCATACTACCATTTTTAGCTCATGCTTCTTATTTTCCTAATAAGATTGGAGGCTCTTAGATGATTCTCTTTCTTATGCTCTGTTAAATTTCTCAAAGTACTTAACATACATATATATTCACAACATCAATCTGCCAGAGCAGGTACTTTGTGTTCAGACAAAGCTTCAGGGAAGAAGCAGCTCCTGCTTTTGCAAAGAAGCAAATCCTGCAGCATAAGGGGAAGCCCATAATAATTTCTTCAGATCTTCAAATTGGAAATATAAATCAACATTAGATAAATTCTTCATAATTTTCCTAATGTTACATGCTTCAATATTATGGTTCTTTCTTTTATAAAACAGTAATCTGACAAAATTACATAATAAGGTCATTTGTAAGCAATATTTTCATTTCCTTTCCTTTTTTCAAATGGATATAATGTTAGGTTTAATGCACGGAGAGGATGTTTGCTCATGTACACTTTTTAAATAATTTGCAGTGAGGATGATACCCTTTTAGAATGTCTTACATAGCCTTTGTGTGGGTTTTAAATAACTATGTATACATAAACCAAGGCTATGGCAAGACCCTGAAATGATTACACTTTGAAAGTTCATTAGCAATATCCTTGGAGTACATAATAGCCTTAATATGCACACTTGAGAATTGGCTGGTTTTCAATTTAGTTTAAGTTCCTGAATAGTAATATACATTTTCACTTGATGTACTTTGAAAACTAAGAGTGTGTTAGCATTGGATTAGAAAGAAAAAAGTCTCTTCTCTTATCAGGTCTATCAAATTACCATCCATCGTGGCTTGACTTTTCCAGGCAGCTATCCTAAATGTCTTAGTATTTTACATTTGAATGTACCTTAGACTCCCACATAGATTAACCTTATACAAAACTGCCCTTTAAAAGTCTCTCTTGTGTCCTTGTAGAATTGCTGATTGACCTAGATTACCCTTACCCTCAAAGGTCTCTTTCTTTTAAAGAAGCTGTGTAGTAGCTGTATCATTTTCTATTGAATCAAGGGTTCTTCCTGTTTAATCGTCTCTGTTCTAAAATATGAGTACTTGCTTTCAGTTGTTAAAACACAAAGGCCTGGTCATGATGTTTACCTAAAATAATCACTCTTATTTTTCTGCAACTCTTGACTTGTTAGAAATTTTATATTGTGAGGGGTGGCCAAGACGGCAAAGTAAGAGGACCCCAAACTCACCTTCTCCCATGGCACAGTGAAATTACTACTACTTACAAAGCAGCTATCTATGAGAATGACCTGAAGACTAATAAAAAGATTTTCCACAACTAAAATTATAAAGAAGGAGCTACAATGAGACATGTTAGGAAGGACAAAGATGCAATGTAGTCAGGAGCCACACCCCGGGGTCAGCAACCTATAAATGGGAGTAATAGCACAACCACAGAGGTTTTCCCCAAGGAGCAAGGGGTCCAAGCCCCACACTGGCCTCCTCAGCCTGGGGGTTCTACATAGGGAGGATAAGCCCCCAGAATATCTAGCTTTGAATACCAGCTGGGCTTACATTCAGAAGAGCCAGAAGGTTATAGGAAACAGTGACTCTACTGTTAAAGGGCACTTGAAAAATCTAATATGCTCTAAGTCCCAGTAAAGAGGCAGTAATTTGAAAGGAACCTGGATCAGACCCACTTTCTGATCTTGGAGAGCCTTGGAGAGGCAGGAAGCAAGTGGGGCTCCTCCTGGGGGTGGAGACACTGATGGCAGCCATTTGGGGGAGCTCATTCCACCACAGTGGCACTGGCTCTGGCAAGTGCCATTTTGAAATCCTCTTTCTAGCCTCTTAGCACCAGGGCTTGCCCCACCACCAGTGGGTCTGCAGCAGCTGTGTGTTCCCTGGGCCATGTAGGCAGTCTTTCAGGGACACAGCACCACCCATCAGCAGGCCACACAGCAAACCACATTGGAAGCCTACCCCCACCCCACTCCAGCGGGCCCACAGCTACTGCACAAGGCAGGCCTCATAGCCAACCAGGCTGGAGGCCAGTCTCATCTACCAGTGCTATTACTGGTGCTGTCAGTCAGTGCACCCAGAGTAGCTATCCCCACCACTACAGAAGGGTGCATGCTGCCTACATAGGGGCACTCATAGAGCGTATAGTTCTAGACCAGAGAGGAGTGTGCTCGTAGACCCCATAGGATGCCTCCTACATAAGGCCAGTTCTCCAAGATTAGGAAACATGACCAACCAACCTAACACATGAAATAAAGAGAAACAAAAGAACAAGGCAAAACCTCAGAAAAGGGACTAAACGAGATACAGATAAGCAGTCTACCTGATGAGTTCAAAGTCATGATCATAAAGATGCTTAGCAAACTCAGGAGAAGAATGAATGAACACGGTGGGGATTTCAACAAAGAGTTAGAAAATATAAAGAAGAACCAAACAGAACTGAAAAATACATTTTTTTAAAATTCTAAATAGTATACTAGAAAGAATCAGCAGATTAGATGATACAGAGGAATGGATCAGTAATTTGGAAGACAGAATAGTGGAAATCACCCAAGCTGAACAGAAAAATAACAAAGAATTCTAAAAATTAGAGACAGTTTAAGAAACCTCTGGGACAGAATCAAGAATACTAATATTTGTATTAAAGGAGTCCCAGAAAGAGAAGAAAAGAAAAGGGGGAGGCAGAGAACGTATTTGAAGAAATAAAAGCTGAAATCTTTACTAACCTGGGGAAAGAAACAGACATCCAGGTCCAGGAAGCAGTGAGTCACAAAAATGAATCCCAAAGATGAATTTAAAGAGGTTCACACAAAGACAAATTATAACTAAAATGGCAAAAAAAAAAAATAAAGATAAAGAGAGAATCTTAAAAGCAGCAAGAGAAAAACAAGTTATGTACAAGTGGAACCCCATAAGGCTATCAGCTGACATTTCAGCAGAAACCCTGCAGGCCAGAAGGGAGTGGCACAATATATTCAAAGTGATGAAAGGAAAAACTCGACAGTCAAGAATACTCTACCTGGCAAGTTTGTCATTCAGATTTGAAGGAGAGAAAAAGCATTTTATAGACCAGCAAAAGCTAAAAAGAGTTCAGCACCACTCAACCAGCCTTACTTCTCTAAGCAGAAAAGAAAAATCCACGAATGGAATTATGAAAATTATGAAAGGGAAAATTTCATTGATAAAGGCAAATATTCAGTAAAGGTAGTAGATCAACCACTTACAAGACTAGTAGGAAGATTTAAGTTAAAAAGTAGTAAAATCATCTATATCCACAATAAGTAGTTGAGGGTTACACAAAACAAAAAGATGTAAAATATGATGTCAATAACATTAAACATGGAAGGGGAATTAAGAATATATGTTTGTTAGAATGCATTCAAGTTTAAGAGATAATTAGAATAATTATATATATATATATATATATGTAATTCTGTAATTATGAACCTAATGGTAACCACAAACCAAAAACCTATTATAAATACACACAAAAAAAGAGAACCCCAAACATTACCATAAGGTTAGTCATCAAATCACAAGAGAATAGAGCAAAAGAAGAAAAAAAACTACACAAACGACCAGAAAACATTTTTTTAATGGCAATAAGTTCATATCTATTGATATTACTCTAAATGTAAATGGATTAAATGCTCCAACCAAAAGACATAGAGTGGCTGAATGGATACAAATACAAATCCCATATATATATGCTGCCTACAGGAGACTCACTTCAGATCTAAAGACAAACACAGCCTGAAATTGAGGGGATGGAAAAGTAATTCCATGCTAATGGAAATGAAAGGAAAACTGGGATAGCAATACTTATACCAGACAAAATAGACTTTAAAACAAAGACTGTAACAAGAGACAAAGAAAGGCATTGCATAATGACAAAGGGATCAATCTAACAAGAAGATATACAAATTGTAAATATATATGCATCCAACGTAGGAGCACCTAAATACATAAAGAAAATATTTACGAACATAAAGGGAGAAATTGACAGTAACACAGTAATAGTAGGGGACTGTACCACTCTATTTACAGCAATGGACAGATCATCCATCGGGGCAGAAAATCAATACAGAACACTGGCTCTGAAAGTCACATTAGATCCGATGGTCTTGATAGATATATACCAAACATTCCATCCCAAAGTAGCAGAATACACATTCTTTATAAGTAAACAAGAAACGTTCTCTGTTGCCCACAAAACAAGTCTCAATAAATTAAAGAAGATTGAAATCATATCAAGCATCTCTTCCAACTGCAACAGTATGAGACTAGAAATCAAACTCAAGAATAAAACCTGCAGAAAACACAAACACATGAAATTTAAACAATATACTACTAAAAAACCAATGGTTCACTGATTAAATCAAAGAGGAAATCAAAACAACTTGGAGACAAATGAAAATAAAAACACAATAGTCCAAAATCTTTCTGTCAGAGTAAAAGCAGTTCTAAGAGGGATGTTTATAGTGATACAAGCCTACCTAGAAACAAGAAAAATCTCTAATAAACAGTCTAACCTTACATCTAAAGGAGGTAGAAAAAGAACAAAGAAAACCCAAAGTTAGTAGAGGGAAAACAATTATAGAGATCAGAACAGAAACTTCAAAAAAACCCCAGAAAATATCAATGAAATCAAGAGCAGTTTTTTTAAAAAAAGATAATCAAAATTGATAAACCTTTAGCTAGACTCATCAAGAGAAAAAGAGAGAGGACCCAGATCAATAAAATCAGAAATGAGAAAGGAGAAATTAAAATAAACATCAAAGAAATACATAGGATCATGGGACATTACTATAAACAATTATATGCCAGTAAAATGGACAGCTTGAAGAAATGGACAAATTCCTAGAAATGTACAACCTCCCAAGACTGAACCAGGAAGAAATAGAAAATTATGAACAGACCAATTACCAGTAATGAAATTGAATCAGTAGTAAAAACAACTTCCCAAAAACAAAAGTCCAGGACCAGACGGGTTGACAAATGATTTCTCTCAAACATTTAGAGAAGAGTTAACACCTCTCCTTCTCAAACTATTCCAAAAAATTACAGAGGAAGGAACACTCCCAAACTCATTCTATGAGGCCACCATCACCCTGATACCAAAGTAACACAAATACCTCACAAAAAAGAAAATTACATGTCAATATAACTGATGAACATAAATGCAAAAATCCTCAACAAAATATTAACAAACTCAATTCAGCAATACATTATAAAGATCACACACCATGATCCAGTGGGATTTATCCCAGGGATGCAAGGATGGTACAATATACGTGAGTCAATCAATGTGATATACCACATTAACAAACTGAAGAATAAAAATCACATGATCATCTCAATAGATGCAGAAAAATCTTTTTACAAAATTCAACATCCATTTATGATAAAAAAAAAACCTCAACAAAGTGGGCATAGAGGAAATACCTAATACATGAATTCAGTAATGTTATAGGATACAAACTCAATATACAGAAATCTGTTGTGTTTTTATAAACTAAACAAATTATCAGAGAGAGAAATTAAGAAAACAACCCCATTTGCAATTGAGTCGAAAAGAATAAATACCTTGGAATAAATCTAACAGAAAACTGTAAGACATTGATGAAAGAAACTGAAGATGACACAAACGAATGGAAAGATATAGAGTGATCATGGATTGGCATGTTCTTTTTTTTATGATTCAAAGATTTATTGTCATACACGCAAAACATACTGTTAATTGCATTAGCAAAAGATCAATGTAAAAACACTACACAATTCTGCAACTGTCAATATAAAAAATTTTGTTCTAGTGGTTGAAGGGTCCAAGCTTGTATTCTTGCCAGTGGGTAAATTGTACAGAACTTTGTTAGCATGAGCACAGGGTTGACAGAACCTCACAGGCCCCAGTGAACATCGTTATGGCAAGGAGAGGAAACATGTGCACGCAGTGAGGCAAGAGGGGGGTCAGTGTTATTAGTCAAGGTGTAGTGTCAGTGATCTGGTAAGACAGTGATGGTAAGAAGGTTTACAGTTTAAGAATATCCGAAGTATTTTAAAAACTTTAAAGCTGCAACACATAATTTTTACACTTAGTTACTAGAAAACTAAGGAAAGCACTTATTATTAGGTTTGAATAAAGTAAGATGAAAACAGGAATGCACTTTTACTAATCTACAAAAGTTTTTTTCTAATGCATATTCAGAAAGATTTTATAATACAGGGAGGCATATTGCTCATTAAGAAGAGGTTCTGTAGAAAAACACTAAGTTAGCAATTATGAGAATGACCAGGTCAAAGATGGATTAAGTGCCCAATTTCAGGAGGGATGGGTAGGTTTAAGGAAAAGGGAAAGCTTAAGAAAACACTTACTGATAATTCCAACCTTTCTTCATCATCTACTGCATTTGACAGAAATTAACCTTTTAAAACTGTTACCCATGACACTTTTAATAATTTAATTATTACATGTATAATGTAGTGTACATTACATACACTGCACTACATTGTACATGTAATAATTAAACACTACATAGTTCATGTTCTTAAAATGACCATACTACCCAAGGCAATCTACATACTCAGTGCAATCCCTGTCAAAAGAGCAATTTTTCACAGAACTAGGACAAATAGCTCTAAAATATGTAGAGAAACACAAAAGATCCCAAATAGCCAAGGAAACGTGATAAATAAGAACAAAGGTGGAGGTATCACAGTCCCTGATTTCAAACTATACTACAAAGCTACAGTATTCAAAACAGTATGGGACTGGCATGAGAACAGACACATAGATCAATGGAACAGAAAAGAAAGCCCAGAAATAAACCCACACTTACATGGTCAATTAATCTATTATGGAGGAGGTAACAATATACAATGGACAAAAGACAGCCTCTTTAATAAATGGTATTGGGAAAACTGAACAGCTATATACAAAATAATGAAATTGGACTACTTTCTCAAACCATATACAAAAATGTTTTTTAAATGGACTAAAGACCTA
This sequence comes from Aethalodelphis obliquidens, assembly GCF_003676395.1. Taxonomy (NCBI): domain Eukaryota; kingdom Metazoa; phylum Chordata; class Mammalia; order Artiodactyla; family Delphinidae; genus Aethalodelphis; species Aethalodelphis obliquidens. The sequence goes on from NW_020838008.1 coordinate 5,374,974, forward strand.
GATATAATACCTGAAATCATAAAATTAGAAAAAAAACATAAGTAGTATGCTATTTAACATCAATCATATTTTTTTGGATCTGTCTCCTCAGGCAAGGGAAACAAAAAGAAAAGTAAACAAATGGGGACTATATCAAACTAAAAGGCTTTTTCATAGTGAAGGAAACCATCAATAAAACATAAAGGCAGCCCACTGAATGGGAAAAGATATATACACATGATATATCTAATTAAAGGTTAATATACAAAATATGCAAAGAACTCACACAACTCAACATCAAAAAACAAACAACCCAATTTCAAAAATGGACAGAGAATAGGAATAGAAATTTTTCCAAAGAAGGCATACAGATGACCAACAAACATATAAAAAAAGATGCACAACCTCACTAATCATCAGGGAAATGCAAATCAAAACCACAATCAGATACCACCTCGTACCTATCAGAATGGCTATCATCAAAAAGACAACAAGCATCGAGTGCTGGCAAGAATATGGATAGAAGGGAACCATCATACACTGTTGATGGGATTGTAAATTGGGGCAGCCACTGTGGAAAACATGATGGAGTTTCCTCAAAAAACTAAAAATAGAACTACTATATGATCCAGCAATTTAATTTCTGGGTATTTATACAAAGAAAACAAAAACAATAGTTTGAAAAAATATATGTACCTCAGTGTTCATTGCAGCATTATTTACAATAGCCAAGATATGCTAGCAACCTAAGTGTCCATTGAAAGATGAATGGATAAAGAATAAGTGGTATATGTATATACACGTACACACACACACACACACATACACCCACATACATATACCAAGGAATCTTACTCAGCCATAAACAAAATGAAATCTTGCCATTTGTGACAACATAGATGTATCTAAAGGATATTATGCTAAGTGAAATAAGTCAGAGAAAGATAAATGCCATATAAACAAAACAAAGTGAAAACAGGCCCATAAACGAGAGCAAATGGGTAGTTGCCAGAGGAAAGGGTGTTGGGTGAAATAAGTGTAGGAGATTAAGAGACACAAACCTCCTCCAGCTGTAAAATAAATAGCCTCAGTGATATAATATACAGCATGAGGAATATGGTCAATAATATTATAACAACTTTGTATGGGGACAGATGGTTACTAGACTTATCGTGGTAAACATTTCAGAATGTATTGAAATGTCAAATTACTCTGCAGTGCACCTGAAACTAACATAATATTGTATGTCAACTCTATTTCAATGAAAAGAAAGCTCGTATTTTAATGTTTACTGTAGACAGGCTTCCACTTTATTTATTAATTTATGGCTGTGTTGGGTCTTCGTTTCTGTGCGAGGGCTTTCTCTAGTTGTGGCAAGCGGGGGCCACTCTTCATCGCGGTGTGCGGGCCTCTCACTATCATGGCCTCTCTTGTTGCGGAGCACAGGCTCCAGACGCGCATGCTCAGTAATTGTGGCTCACGGGCCCAGCTGCTCCGCGGCACGTCGTATCTTCCCAGACCAGGGCTCGAACCCGTGTTCCCTGCGTTGGCAGGCAGATTCTCAACCACTGCGCCACCAGGGAAGCCCAGGCTTCCACTTTTTACTGGCTGTTTTTTTTAAGAGACCAGCTGGATTCTAATCAGTAAAACTACACAAATTAAAGATAAATATCTATGAATCATAACATTTTCATTTTCCTGTTAAAAAAGCTAACTTTAAATTTCAGGGGTGAGAACATCTACCTGATCCTCATTTTCTCCTTATGATTATATTTGATCATCAGACCACAGAGCTTAGAAAACAAGGCAAGAGGTCTTTGAGTCAGCCCCTTCCCCCAGGCCAATATGTGCTTTCACAGTTCACTTCCTATGGACTTTCCTGGACCAGAACTTTGCAGGTTTGTCTTAGAAACTCATTTAGGGATTTAAATATTCCTTCAGGTATGATGCATTTCCTTGTGACTAAACAAGGCTCTTACTTCAATCAAAACCCATGCAATTTCCTTTTGTTGTATTCTCTTTGGATAGAAGAAACCTGTCAGATTTTTATAAGAACATGTCTTTATATTGAGGTTGGCTGTTGCTATACCTTTTCGCCATCCCCTTTCCTTGGAGCACTTAGTTTTTATCCCATTTTAAGAGTGCCAACTTAGATAATACCATGAGAGTGCCCTTTTAAGAGATTTCTGCCACTAGAGGTGTGGTCTGTTTTCACCTCCAGAGAATCCCAGATATGAGTCTCAGTCCAGGTAAGGTGGCTTAAACCAGTTAAGTGGCTTAAACTAGAAATTATAAGGAAGGCCAGTTTGCAATCTGCTGGCTCTGTAACTGTGGGCAGGTTCTTAAGGTCTAAATCTCTGTTTCCTTAAAACAAAAATACTCTACCTGATTCATTACTTTTTAATATGATTTTCCTAATGTTGTGCTTAGTGCCTTAAGTTCTTAATGATTTGTTTTAATGCCATTCCCAAGACTGAAATTAAGGTTAGTATTCTAAATAACTGCTATCAGTATGCCTTTTTTTTTCATTTCCAAAGGTGGATTTTTTGTCTTTTTTAATCTCTCTAGAAATGCCTTCTGCCTTCCATGGTTCTCAAAATGATAGCCAGCTCCTCAGAGATAAAAATCACATATTCCCTGAGGATTCGGAAGGCCTGTGTTTGGTTGTGAAAGTATCTCACATATTTCCTTTGTTATTTATTTAGTTTTGTCCTTGCTTCACAACTAACTCTTATCTAGTTATCAGAACACATTAGATTTTTCTGTAATAACTGGCTTAAATAATATCACTGACAGCCTTTTCCTTTCTTGACGCTTCATTGTTAATATTCATTCTCTACCTATCAAAAGGCAAGTAACAGCTTTCTTCAAACTTTCCTCACATGATTACCTAACTATTGTCTTGTCCCTGTTATATATCCTATGTCCTATATATCCTATATATATCCTATGTCCCTATATATCCTATGAACTCTATAGAGTTCATATAGAGCCTATGAACTCTAGAGCCTGGATCCCCTACATGATTTTCCCCTCTCTTCAAGATCTTCCAATGTGATTCTTCCTGCTTCGCATTTTTGGTTATTCTCCTGGTAAGAGCTTTTAGATGCACATGTTTATAGAATCAGAAGGTTTGAAAGGAATATCTGGGACCCTAGTCACTAAGAATATATGTTGTACATTCATCTAACTCTTTCTATTTACAAATGACTTTGGCATTGTCATCCTGGCTTTTTAAGAACAGGTGCTAGTATATTTTATCAGATGTAACTAAAAGTAACTGATTAATTTATTGCAATACAAAGCCCATACCTGTCTAATATCAGAGTAGTCTTACCGTACGGATGGCAGAAGCAAGAGTGCTTATTTCTGCTACTTTTAAGAGCAACTATAAAATTCTGGGAGAAAGTTTGCCAGTTTGACTGTAAAAGGGATTACAGCCTGTAGTTATTAAACTCTGGGGCAAAGAATCTTCCAGACTCAGGGCCTTCCTCTGAAGGAGAAGTGGTATTAGACTATGCTTGAAAGGAGACAAAAATGACAGAGAGATTTTCCACCTTAACTCACAGAATGAGCTTGGAAAAGCATTTCCTCAGGCCTGAAAGAACTGCACTGTGTGCAGGTCCTGAGCTTCCTACCTACTTAATTACTCATTCAGCTGTGAGTGGGAATGGAGGCAGCAGGCTAATGGGTGTGAAGAGTTGAATGAGGTTCTTAGACTTCCTCTGGTGCCTTTCTCAGTATTGGCATCTGTGTGCAAAGGAATGAACTATGCAGCCACCATGCCACAATTACCAAATATGTTATGTATTATGCCAGTTTTTTTCTGTATATGAGCCCCAAGGAATACTGAACCTTCCTAATATTTGTGGATCACAGAGACTATAATTTAGGATTAGAAAAAATACTGTTGATGTATTTTATTCAATCATTTATTTTAAACAAATTCATTGAGTGTGCACTATGTGTTAGGATGCCATGTTCTGAGGATTGAAAGAAAAAGAAACAATGAAAAATTCAAATATGGTCCCTGATCTCATGGAACATACAGTCTAAGGCAAGAACCAGGCAATAAATGAATGAACAACAAATAAAGTAATTACTAATTGGGGTAAAAAGCTGTATAAGAAACAAACAAGATGCGGTGATACAGAAGAGTAAATGTTTTTAGATAAGAATATCAAAGAAAGTAAGATTTTAATGAATACACAAGGGAAATGAAGAATTGGGGAGGCTAGAATAATGCTAATTGGTGCTTGTGAGGCTCCCACCCTCCCATGGAGACTGGGAGCTAGGGGTGCAATCTTCCTTGATGATTACATTTCAGAGGGTGACTCCCAGGTCCTGGAGAAAGTCTTCCCTGAGTTATAAAACCGGCGAGTTTGGGAGAAGATTTACAGCTCACAGGGGCAGAAAGGAATTTACAAGTTTTACTAAAGTAAATGCTCCAGGAAAAGAAGGTTCAGGGACCTACAGTCAGGAAGAAATTGACTGTATAAAGTTTAGTCAAGTGGAGGGGGATGGTAAGGCTGCCTTGGTAAGTATGAGAGAAGGGAGAGAGAGAGAATGGATGGAGTGAGAAACAGAGAGACAGAGAAACAAAGATAGGGAGAAGATTGAGAAAGAGAAAAAGAGATAGAAGAGGCAGGAGTTTGAGAGACTATGTGTGAGAGAAATGGAAAAGGAAAGAACTAAGATAGAAGGAGAGACGGAGGGAAAGAGAAAGAGAGAGAAATTGTTGGGAGAGAGTGGGGGGAAGAAATACAGTATCAAGGGAGATAGAAAAGAGAGAGAATGGAGAGAGAGAGATTGATCAAAAGGGTAAGGGAGAGACTTGTGAAATATAATCACCCCTTCATAGTCATACTGATACTAAAGACTATACTGGATTCTCTCATTATTAAAAACCCAGTACTGAAACCAGAGGCAGATTCGGGTTTTGTGGGGTCTGAAGCTTATAAAATTTGCAGAGGTAGCAGTGTTGGTGCTATTATTATGGAAATAAATGAAACATTACTAATACAAAACCAGGAATTGGACCTTGACAAGGCCCCATGCCAGCAAAAGGCTTAGAATCCTAAATTTCCTTAGCTTCATGGTTAATATCCTTCTGCCTCTAATTATTAGCCTCCCTCATCCAATATTTTGTTTTTAGACAAATAGTTTCCCCAGTATATCACACCAGTACTGTTGATTACATAAGCACTTATGATTTTTTTTTATAGAATCTGCAAAGAAAGGAAGATACTTAGAAACATGTTTGTATCATTCAGTTTTCTGGTTAGCTTCATTAACCTATCTATCTGCTTTTATCACCAGTTAGTATTTTAGGGGTAGCATACACACAGTAATACACACACACACACACACACACACACATTTTTTTAATAGTGCCATGGATTATTTATATCAGCTTTTTTACAAATTATGGGTCCAGTTATTCCTTTTCATCCTCTTATTCTGATATATGGTGCTATTACCCTTCTATTTTTTAAAACAGATAACAGTGATTAATTGTGACTGGTTACTGCCATAGGTTGTATGTTGGCCTGCCATAGGTCTCTGAAAGTACATTTGCTTTGATGCTGCTCTTGAGTATTTACAGCTTATTTCAAGACTACTTTGGTAGTCATTTGGGCTTCTTATGTTCTTTTGTCAGAGTGAATATAGTTATATCAAAAGACATACGGGACTTCCGTGGTGGCGCAGTGGTTGAGAGTCTGCCTGCCGATGCAGGGGACACGGGTTCGTGGCCCGGTCCGGGAAGATCCCGCATGCCGCGGAGCGGCTGGGCCCGTGAGCCGTGGCCGCTGAGCCTGCGCGTCTGGAGCCTGTGCTCCGCAACGGGAGAGGCCACAACAGTGAGACACCCGCGTACCATAAAAAAAAAAAAAAAAAAAAAAAAAAGACATAGAATTTGCTTACAGAGTATGAGAGTTACAGGTAATCCTGGATACTATTAGGTCCACCGATTACAAATTGTAAATTCCTTGAGGATGTTTCTAGAATTCCACAAATGTTTCTTTACGTATATAGAATGTAAAAACTATATTTTAGAGCACATAACAATAAATAGTGCACTCTCTGAGTAGTGCTATACATCAAATTTTACTATGTTGGGGACCAACAATACATAAGCACATGCTTCCAGGTTAACGCCCTCCAGGGCACAGTTGGAATAAAGCATTTCCTGTCATATCTCTAACTGATGATTATCCTGAGATTTCACGGAAGTCAGTTTTTAAAAGTTCACCATTTGCGCTGTGTATGCGTAAATTGGGATTTCCCTCAACATATGCAACCAAAATAAGCCTTTAAAATGTGTTTGGCAGGACAACCTTATTACTTTCACTGGTTGATTTCATAATAAGTAAATATTATATCTTTGAACATATGAAATGAGCAATTTATTGAGGTTGTACATATGATTTCACTTAGGGAAAAAATGTTTATGGTGCTAGAAAATTGTAAAATAATTTTTCTGTCCAGTGACTCACCTCAAGTCACACAGCTAATGGTACAGAATCAGTATATGCCAGACCCTGGCCTTGGATCTGAACAGATCTGACTTTGAATTATGCTGTACATAAATTTTTGACATGCACCTTTCTTAACTTTTATTAAATTCAGTGTCCTCTTCAATAAAGTGAAAATAGTAATACCTATTACGTAGGGTTATTATGAGAACTATTTATCCAATAAATATGTTCTGAGTGCCTACTAGGTCCAGGAACTGCCTAGTATGCAAAGAGGTTTCCTGCTCTCATGGAATGTTATGATTTAGTTGGGGAAAACAGACAAAAATTCTGTTTTTTAAAACAGTGAATAAAAATATTGTGCTATGATAGAAAGTCACTAGTTAATTTTAGGTTGCATGATCAGGGAAGAGTTCTCTGAGGAGAGGACATTTGAGCTGATGTCCAAAGAACAGGAGGGACTCATCTATGAAAAATAAGGGAGGATAAACATTCCAGGCAAATGGAACACTTGATAGAGAGGCCTAGGATGAGCCTGGTGTGTCTGAAGAGGAGGAAAAATGCCAGTGTGTGTCAAGATTAGTGTGTGAAAAAGAGAATACTACAAGACAAAATTGGAGAGGAGGCTTAAACCAAGGGAGGTAACTTGGGTTAGTCTAAATAGAATGAAAAGCCATTAGAGTGATGGCATTTAATTTGATTTACAAAATAAATCGCATTGGCAGATGTGTGAAGGATCAGGCACTGGATTCAAATCGTTGTTTTTGGTTCTGTTTTTCTTTCCCTCATCTAGCATTCCATTTCTCATCTTAACATCAACTGAAATTCTTTGGGGGAAATTCTCTCTTCTTTGGTGGATGTATTTGAGTGGGCCCAGAACTTCCCCACTTATCTGGGAGATGTCCTGACATAAGCTGAGCACATGCATCCAATCTGCAGTTTGAATATGAAGCAGACCGACAATGAATTGAAAATGTTTGGTATCTGTTCATATTGAATAGATACTTCCTGTAGTTTCTACTTCCTGGCCCTATTCATAGCTTTAACCTATTTTCAAAATCTGCATCTCCATCCTTCCCATTGAGTTTATAAGCTCCTAATGTATTTCCAATACACTCTCTTTAGCTAGTGACAGTTCAGGTTACTTGCAACCAGAGCCTGAATTAATACGGTGCACACAGTCCCTGCATATAGTAGGCCCCCAGTAAACGTTATTGATGGTAGAACTGAACGTTGGATTCAGGCTTCCTAACTTTCAATCTTTATCAAACTAGCTTCTATATGTTTTTTCGGTAGTTTCTGCTTGGCTATCAGCAGTTAGTTTTCTCTACCTATAATGTATTAGACCTTTTGGGCTGAATTATCTCTATAGCTTACTGTGACAACACGTTTGCCAAATGTTTCACTTACCAAGCAAATCTCAAGCTTTCGGATTCTAAAAGTTCAGTAGGCAATTTGTTTGGGTATTTTCTCAGGGCGGATATAAACAAACACATAGAATAATTCATGTTCAACTCTTCGTTAAGCATTTCTTTAATCAAAGTGAGTGTTTTAGTTTGAGTGGGAGAAGAGTGTGAATGAATTCAAATGCATGGATTTTTTATTATTAAAATTGTTCTAAAGTATCAAAAATTAAAGCAACCTAAACTCATTCATCCTAAGAAATGTGATTAAATGAGCTTTTATGCCATGAATTGGCAGCTGCAAGACAGAGTACATTCCATTACTGATGCTGTCAATCAGATCATACTCTAATTCTGTACTGTAAGAATCTGCAAGTAATCTGTTTATTACTTGAAGCTAGCTGAAAGTACTCCCTGAGTTTCAATGTCCTGCCATGATGAAACAGGGCTTTTAACAAGAAAGAAACAGAAGGGGAGCAGATGTTTGAAGGACTTGGCAGGTAAACAAACCCTATTCCCAGTCTGGATTGAGAGTCCTCTGTTGAATTGCATCTTTGAGAAGAGATCTTTTGAAGAGAATGCAGCTGCCATTCACACAGTGATCTGGCTCTCTTCATTAAACTATGTAATATAGCACTGCCTCTGCCTTTCCCATTTCTGTGCCCTGTGTCAAAGCTATCTTCCGCAACCTATTCCTCGAACACATTGGTAAAACCAACACCAAAAGGTATCTGGTTGTTTGGCCAAGCTCTATGTCTAATGCTGTTTAACTTTATTCCTCCAGGATCCAAGAGCAGTACACACATCTAGAAAAGCAAAGGGAACTGGTACAATTGTTTCCAGTTGTGTGTGCTAACTCCAGTGCCATTCACAAGGTGTGTGGTTGCACAGGTGTCTCATTAATGCTTAAATGTAGGGATTGACAGAAACAATCAGAGTTTCTCTTAGACTTGTATGCATCCTTCAGTTCACTGAAAGAGTATTGGACTGGAGCTGGGAGACCTGAATTCTACTTCTGGCTCTCAAACTAATGAGATATGTGACCTCAAGCAAATTATTCAATCTCACTGGATTTTCCTTCTTTAAAAGTAATGGGAATAGGCTGTGACCTTTGAGAATGATGACAATCATGTTTCGAACCCCAAACTGGAACAAGTGATACGTGATGGGATTTTTTCTGAGTGTAAGAAGTATATTTTGCCCACTAAACTGCTGGCATATTTGAAGTTCCATAGGAACAATGTTTGACATCAGAAAACTTTCAGGAGAATGTTTGAAATCAAGAAAGTCTCAGAAAATTAAGGACATGGTCTCACCATATTAATAAGATGGCCCTATAATTCTAAAATTCTAGTATCTTGATATTTAAAATGTCTCAGGGAAGCAATAGTATATTTTTCTTTTTTTATATATTTTTGAATTGGGTTTATTGCAGTATAATTTACACACAGTAAAATTCATTCTTTTTAGAGTTCAGTTCTGTGAATTTTGACAAATGTGTATAGTCGTATAACTACCACCACAAGAAAGATGTAAAATATTTCCATCACTCCAAAAAGTTGCCTCAGCTCCTTTGTAGTGAACCTTCTCTCCTCATCCTCAGTCCCTGGAAACCACTGATTTGTTTTCCATATCTACAGTGTTGCCTTTTCCAAACATCATGTAAATGGAATCATGTAGTATGTTGCATTTTCATTTAGCATAGTAAATTTGAGGTTCATCTGTGTTGTACGAAATCAGTAGTTTACTCTCTTATATTACTGAATAGGCATGTGGTAGGCAGAAAATGCCCACCCTTCCACTGCCCAAAGATTTCCACACCCAAATCCCTGGAAACTGAATATTTTACCTTATATGGCACAGCAATTTTGCCGATATGATTAAGATTACAAACCTTGAGATGGAGAGATTATCCTAAATTATCTGATGGGCCAAATCTAATTATATAAATCCTTAAAAGGGAAGAACCCTTCCCAGCTAAAGCAAGGAGATGAGATAGAAGGAGGAGGAGAGATTAGAAGCATGAGAGGTACTCAACCCACCATTGCTGGCTTTGAGAATAGAGAAGAAGAACACAAGTCAAGGAATGTAGTTGGCCATGCCTATTCTTTCGAAATCTATATGGAAGCCATGATTTGCCAGTTACACATTGTGTTATGTTAAATTTGAATTCATCTGTGTCTCTTGACTCTTGCTTTAAATGTTTCTTAGCCTCTGTTGGGCAATTAATACTTTCTAATCTTTCCTAATAAATACAATAGGTAAGTTGTCACTCACTGTAAGGAATTTTAAATTATTAACTAAAGGAATGAGCTTTTAAATCCTCAATACTAAGGCTGTTTCTGCCATTCACTGAGCATGTGAATGTGGCAAGTAGCTCAACTTCTCTAAGCTTCAGTTTTTAATTTGTAGAAGGTGGAAAATAATAAGGGTTGTTTTGAGGGTTAAATGAACTTCTTAAGTGTTTGTTTGGAACAGTGCCTGGATTAGAGAAAGCATTCAAGAAATGATGCTTTTATTTTTATTACAGTTTTTAATAGCATGAACATTTCCAAATGTAGCTCTTTTTTTTTTTCCTTCTTTTTTTTTTTTTTTTTTTTTTTTTTGCGGTACGCGGGCCTCTTACTGTTGTGGCCTCTCCCGTTGTGGAGCACAGGCTCCGGACGCGCAGGCTCAGCGGCCATGGCTCACGGGCCCAGCCACTCCGTGGCATGTGGGATCTTCCCGGACCGGGGCACGAACCTGTGTCCCCTGCATCGGCAGGCAGACTCTTAACCACTGCGCCACCAGGGAAGCCCCCAAATGTAGCTTTTTATGACCTCATGTTTTCAAATATCGAATTGTCTTTTGTGGGACACACCTACTAACTAATACCATAATCTCATCAATAGAATAGTCAAGCTTTTGCCCTTTGAAGCTTGTATCTAAACAGACAATTTTGACTATAATTGTAGAAAAGCATGAGCTTTAGCTCCAGACAAACAAATGTCATAATCTTCTGCTGATAGTTGCAAGACCTATGACTTTGGGCATGCCATTTAACCTCTTTGAACTTGGTAAAAATAATCTCTGGCTCCCAAAATTATTGTGAGACTTCTACCAAGACAGACATCGTACACACTTTGCAAACATTTATTTTCTCCTCCAAAGAAGAAATTTTGAGATTTAAACAATATGTTACATGCTCATGAATAAATCAATAACATAAATAGAAATATGTGTATAATCTGATGTTCATACTCTGTGCCTAAATTTTTCAAGTTCTAATTTGCTTTACAGAGGTCTGACTCAATTTATGGTGTCCTGAGATGTAGGGATATTAAATAATGTTTTTCCTTTTATCTGTTAAGTGTTTATCAGGGTCGAAGTGCTTTGAGTCTTTGTTGTCCCAGTTGTGAATCAAATTAGTCCAGTTGTAGCCTGGTATTAACTCAGTGAACCTTGAAAGGACATGGGAATCCTGGTGGGATGAAGGACCAGGTAACTGTTTCAACTATGTTGCTTCTTGTATGGCTGCAGCATATGTATATTACTTGCTGATGGTCTTTTGATATGATTCACTGCACAGACGTCTGAGAGAATGGCCATTCAAGCTGCCTCTTTATCTCTTCTTGTTTTGATATGCTTAGTCCTACAAAGGCTGGAGCTAGATTTGACTGGGCTGCATTATTGAGGCTCTGAAAGTTGGCCCATACTCTATGTGGCAGACAAAATTGTGACTTAAATTAGCAGACTGGGAGCCTTTGAAAGTTAGTAACAGCTAACACAGCTAGCTGTTCTTGTACTGTGTATGAATTAATACGATATTTCCTGTCTACCATCAACCCACTTTTACGTGAATAAGGACAGCAGAAGAGGGTGGAGGCAAATAAAACAGTGCCTGTTGAAAATACCTCCTTTTCAAAATTTCTGTTTTTTAGAGTAATGAAATGGCAGTTCAGTCCATTAAAGTTTTAGCCTCACAATATTCAAATTTCAAATTATGGTTCATAGAACTCTCATAGGCTATCTCAACCTTATCTCAGCTAGAATAGCCCTACTTTTAGCTATTTTACATATTTTACTTCTAATGATGGTCTGAAAATTTTTACTAATAAAATAAAGTTACAAAACAACATGTTTAATCTAAGGTAGAGACATTTTTCATCCACTTTTACTTAAGTCTTCCTAGGACACTGTTGTTGACTTCTGCAAGACCTTAAACCCCTAAACGACAAAGTCTGTGTCCTATTAATTTTGAATTCCCTCAAGTTCTAGCATAGAACTTACATACAACAGATGTTCAGTTTTAACAGAAATACATATTGCTTTATCTGTTTAATCTCCATGTGTATTTAATTGTGTACCCTTATCAAAATTTAAAAGTTTTTATACTATTTTCAAAGTATATACACATAATAGTTATTGCTCTTGTAACTAACATTTATCAGATGCTTATCATATGCCAAGTACTGTACTAAATAATTCATATGTATTTGCTCACTTAATATTTATGGTGATCCTATAAAGTGAGAAATGCTATTATTTACTGTCATCTGTATTTACAGATGAAGAATTTGAAACAAAGCAAGGTTTAGAAACTTGGCCAATAATCACATAGGTAAATGGTAAGTGATAGAGCTATTTTAAACTGTGAATTCAGTCTGGCACTGGAACCTTTGCCCTTAACCCATAAATTAATCTGCATCTTCATGAATCACATGTCTTTATTATACCCTATAAAGAGAATTGGGTACTTTGAAACTGATAGTCATAGTGTTTAACCTAACATATCTACATAAAATAGAAATTAGAAAAGGATCAAATTTTAAAATATAAATGAAGTTCTAAAATCTTCTTGCTGATCTCCAGTCGGCATTCTTGTACACCCTGGGGAATGACACACTCCAGTTGGATAATATTGATGAGATGATCTAAACCAGTAAACAATCCAACCAACACTTGCTAAGTCCTCTAATTAAATTAACCATCTTCTTTTTATTAAAACCTAGGCATTATAAATATAATTTTTTTCAAGTGATAGTTTACATTCCTTCAGGAAAAAAGTAAAATAGCTGGCCAGCCAGAAGTTTTCCGGAAATAAAGGAGACACAGGGAATAAATTTAGAACGTAAATGTTTGTCCTATGAAAAGTTACACACATGAGACCAAGAGTATGTCTCTATTGACCTGTCTCTGATTGTGTTGCCACTGGTTGTTTGGAGATTATTTGAATATCATGAAGCGTTATATTCTCGTAACATTTTTCCATATTTTAATCTTTGCCATTGTTTCCTACTAAGGTTCATAAATTCGCATTTTTAATGTTATGTAGCATGACATAGCCAAAGAGCAATCGACTACAGAACTAAATTTTGTGATGGTCATAAAAAAATGCACAGCTCAGATAAGTCACTTTGGGGAAACGATTTTATCTTTTTCGATAACAGTTTCTTTATCTATAAAATAAAGTCAATGCCTTGAATATAGAAGATACTCAATTACTTCTTGAGAAAGGAAGAGGAGTAAGGTGGAAGAGAGGAGTTAGAATATATGGTTAGGTTTCTTTGCTGTTCTAAAATTCAGTGACTCTCTGATTTCTAAAATTTTGTTTTGAATTTCAAGTTGGAAGGTTTGGGGATTTAATGGTCAACTTTTTGCTCATTGTAACTATGGCTCTAGCTGAATTCAAGTATCGAATTCTATGGTACAGTCTTATTATAGGACTTAACAAGATTAAAAGTCAGTTCTCACTGGTCACAATGTTTAAAGTTCTCATGATGTTCAGTAACTGAGTCTGTCTATTCACATTATAAGGCCCTCTTCAAAACAAGACCCATTCACATGCACATACAAAGTACCATCAAGCTGACTGATAATATGGATAGAACTTCTATTTAATATTCATTGGCCCTCCTTATATTCTCCTAGTTCTCAATTTACATTAGGGAAAGCATTTATTACTTGACACTGATTTTACTTAAAAGCTTGAATTTGAGAAGCAACTTGCTTCAAAATAGGATTTGAGATGGAAAATGTTCGATGTGTTTCTGAGAGGGCACAGCTTCTGAGTCGAACAATCTAAGAAGGGGCTGCCTTAAAGACGATGATGGCAATGATTGACAGATTTCAATTTCTACTAATCTTTACATACACAACTTGAGGAATTTGAATCATCCTTTAAAAAAATGGGTATTGTCAACTTTTTCCAAAATGTAATGAACCCTTTAGAGTTGAAGCTTGGCAAAAGTTTCCTTCACAAAGCATCATATATACTATAATTTTTGACTGAATTTATTCTTCCATTTTTAGTGTATAGAAATTAGACAGATTTCTGTGTATTAATTTTGTATCCTGCAACTTGACCGAATTCATTGATGAGCTCTAGTACTTTTCTGGTAGCATCTTTAGGATTTTCTATGTATAGTATCATGTCATCTGCAAACAGTAACAGTTTTAGTTCTTCTTTTCCAATTTGGATTCCTTTTTATTTCTTTTTCTTCTCTGATTGCCATTGCTAGGACTTCCAAAACTGTGTTGAACAGAAGTGGAGAGACTGGACCTCCATGTCTTATGCCTGATCTTAGAGAAAAAGCTTTTAGCTTTTACCTGTTGAATATAATGTTAGCTGTTGGTTTGTCATATATGGCCTTTATTATGTTGAGGTATGTTTCCTCTATGCCCACTTTCTAGAGAGTTTTATCATAAATGGGTTTTGAATTTTGTCAGAAGCTCTTTCTGCATCTATTGAGATGATCATATGGTTTTTATTCTTCAATTTGTGGATGGAGTGTATCACACTGATTGATTTGCAGATATTGAAAAATCCTTGCGTCCCTGGGATAAATCCCACTTGATCATGGTGTATGGTCATTTTAATATGTTGTTGGATTTGGTTTGCTAGTATTTTGTTGAGTATTTTTGTGTCTATGTTCATCAGTAATATTGGCCTATAATTTTCTTTTTTTGTGGTATTTTTGTCTGGTTTTGGTATCAAGGTGATGGTGGCCTCATAAAATGAGTTTGGGAGTGTTCCTTCCTCTGCAATTTTTTGGAATAGTTTCAGAAGGATACGAGTTAACTCTTCTCTAAATGTCTAATAGAATTCACCTGTGAAGCCATCTGGTCTGGGATTTTTGTTTGTTGGGAGTTTTAAAATCAGTTTCAATTTCAGTACTTGTGATTGGTCTGTTCATATTTTCTATTTCTTCCTGGTTCAGTCTTGAGACATTGTACCTTTCTAAGAATCTGTCCATTTCTTCTGGATTGTCTAGTTTATTAGCATATAGTTGCTTGTAGTAGTCTCTCACGATCCTTTGTATTTCTGTGGTGTCTGTTGTAACTGCTCCTTTTTCATTGTTAATATTATTGACTTGAGCCCTCTCCCTTTTTTTCTTGATGAGTCTTGCTAAAGGTTTATGAAAATCAATACACAGAAATGTGTTGCATTTCTATACACTAATAATGAAAAATTGGAAAGAGAAATTAAAGAAACAATCCCATTTACCATCGAATCAAAAAGAATAAAATACCTAGGAATAAACCTACCTAAGGAGGCACAGATCAAGAGGCTCAAAAAAAAAAAAAAAAAGAAAACCAATTTAAAAAATGGACAGGAGACCTAAATAGACATTTCTCCAAAGAAAACAAACAGATGGCCAAGAGACACATGAAAAGATGTTCAATATCACTTATGATCAGAGAAGTGCAAATCAAAACTACAATGAGGTATCACCTCACACCAGTCAGAATGGCTATCATCAAAAAGTCTACAAACAATAAATGCTGGAGAGGGTGTGGAGAAAAGGGAACCCTCCTACACTGTTGGTGGGAATATAAATTGGTACAGACACTATGGAGAACAATATGGAGGATCCTTAGAAAACTAAAAATAGAGCTACCATATGATCCAGCAATCCCACTCCTGGGCATATATCTGGAGAAAAACATGGTTTGAAAGGGTACATGCACCCCAGTGTTCATTGCAGCACCATTTACAGTAACCAAGACATGGGAGACCTAAATGTCCATCAACAGATGTATGGATAAAGAAGATGTGGTACATATATACAATGGAAGATTACTCAGCCATTAAAAAGAATGAAATGATGCCATTCGCAGCAACATGGATGGACCTGAAGATTATCATGCTAAGTGAAGTTAGTCAGAGAGAGAAAGACAAATACCATATGATATCACTTACACGTGGAATCTAAGAAAAAAAAAAAAAGGATACAAATGGACTTATTTACAAAACAGAAACAGACTCTCAGACTTAGAGGATCAACTTATGGTTACCAGGGAGGAATGGTGGTGGGGAGGAATAGATTGGGAGTTTGGAATTGACATACACACATTGACATCTACACATTTCTAATATTTAAAATAGAAAACCAACAAGGATCTACTGTATAGCACAGGGAACTAAATATTCTGTAATAATCTAAATGGGAAAAGAATTTGAAAAAGAATAGATACATGTGTATGTGTAACTGAATCATTTTGCTGTATACCTGACACTAACACAACGTTGTTAATCAACTCTACTCCAATATAAAATAAATTTTTTAAAAAAATTTATTCTTGGGTTTCCCTGGTGGCGCAGTGGTTGAGAGTCCACCTGCCGATGCAGGGGACACGGGTTCGTGCCCCGGTCCGGCAAGATCCCACATGCCGCGGAGTGGCTGGGCCCGTGAGTCGTGTCCGCTGAGCCTGCGCATCCGGAGCCTGTGCCCCTCAACGGGAGAGGCCACAACAGTGAGAGGCCTGCATACCACAAAAAAAAAAAAAAAGAAAATTTATTCTTACATGAAGTATCAAAATACCTTTATTGGGTCTTTTAGATATTTCCCAAATTGTATCTATGATTTTAAATCTGTAAATAGGAACCAAGAGTCCCCCTTGTTAAATATATATCTGACTATCTTGTGTGTGAAAAGCATCCTCTTGAAATGATTCAGTTTCCTAGTTTAGCAGTTATGCTTCCAGATATAATTATGTATTAGCCAAGGATATGAATCCTCTCACTTATAATTATGTGTCTCATTAGGAAACTGGCTGTGCCATAGGAAATCAGTGATTAAACTTCCCATTCAGTGTAGATTTTTCATCAGCCCTTGAAACAGGTGTCAGGACTATTCTCCATTGGTATTTGCTTGGTACCTGGACTATTAATCAGTTTGTATGAAAAGTTGAGATGATATATTGTCTCTGCCTTAAATCCTTTATAGTTTATGGGTTGTCATGGCATTTAATATAATGGATAACTCCTTTTGGGTCATTAAAAACAAGAAGGTCATGTTTTCCTTTTCTCCTGACACACCAGAGTTCTGATTAAGTGTAAAGGCATAAGGTGATATCTTCCATTCTGAAACCCCCTATGGGATGAGAATAATGTAAGCTATTATTTCAAGTGGAAACAGCAACAGCAATAAGCCACATGTGAGTTTATTTCACATTAGCACATGCTAATAAAACTATTAAAGTTTTCTCAGAACTATGGTAATTGTATTCTGTCTTGTATAAAGGAAGAAATACATTTTTGGTAGAAGGGAGAAGGACTTATTTGAATCTAACCTAATAATTTTATAAATACAATAAAGTCTCCTAATCAGAATACAACATTATAATACTACACAGTACTCTATGCATGTTGATAAATTTACCCCTGTAATCCTCTTATTCAGATACTCTTCAAGTTTACCGTTAACTTCAAAATCTAATTCATAATCATACACTTTAATTTTTTAGTTGTGGAGTTTTTTCTCCTCTAAATTTCATTCAATTTCCACTCATCATTTTCCCGTTCTCTTGAACCTCCCTCTCCTTCCCTCTCCCCTCCACCTCCTTCCCTCCTTATCATTTTTATTTACATGATTCACAACTTAAAGACAGGAAAAAAAATAGGCAAATTTGTAAAGACCCTATGTCACAGTTTTATTTCAAAATGTGCAAAGGGAGAGGACTAAACTGACCAGTTGGAAAAATAGTCTTGCTTGGAAAAGATACTTTTAAAGTAAAATAATTGAGTAGTTAAATATATGGATATAAGAAAAAAGAATACCAGATAAAGAACTTGACTAATAGCCAATGAGTGGCTGCTTAATTTCAGAAGAGACCTTATTATTATTAAAGTTTATTAGAAATTGCTTAAACATTTTATCTGTGTTGTAAGTTTCTTCCTAGAAGAGGATGAGAGTTTCTCTGCTCAAGAGAGTTCTGCCCCTGACCAGATTTGGGACACTTTTTTTTTTTAATATAAATTACTACTAATAGAAGAGATTTATCTTCAAAGAGATTGTCATGAAACTTTTTTTTAGATTTATTTATTTATTTCTCATATATATATATATATATATATATATATACATATATTTTTTTTTTATTGGCTGCATTGGGTCTTCGTTACTGCACATGGGCTTACTCTAGTTGTGGCGAGTGGGGGCTACTCTTCGTTGTGGTGCTCAGGCTTCTCATTGCAGTGGCTTCTCTTGTTGTGAAGCATGGGCTCCAGGCACGTGGGCCTCACGTGAGTTATGGCACACGGGCTCTAGAGCCCAGGTTCAGTAGTTGTGGTGCACGGGCCCATCTGCTCTGCGGCATGTGGGATTCTTCCGGACCAGGGCTTGAACCTGTGTCCCCTGCATTGGCAGGCAGATTCCTAACCACTGCACTACCAGGGAAGTCCCAGATGAAACTTTATACTTACATCCCATCTGTTTTTTAAATAAGTGTTATTGAAGTATAATTTACATATAATCTGCACACATTTAAATTGTACATTGTTGTATATTTTAAAATATGTTTACACTCATGCCACCATCACCACAGTCAAGAAAATGAACATATCCAACACCCTCAAAAGTTTTCTTGTATGTCTTTTAAATTTCTTTCTTCTCCCCATCACCAAACACGGACCTGCTTTCTTTAACCATAATTAGTTTGAATTTTTATTTTCTAGAATTTTATATAAATGAATTCAAATAGTTTCTACTTTTTTTAGGGTGGGGGAGTCTGACTTCTTTCATTCAACATAATTATTTGTGATTTATCAATGTGTTCTGGTAGCAATAGTTTATTCCTTTTTATTGCAGAGTAGAATCCATTATATGGATATAACACTGTTTATCTATTCATTTGTTGATAGACATTTAAGTAGTTTCCAGCTGTTGGCTAATACCACAAAAGCTGCTTTGAACAGCTGTGTACAAGTTTCTGCATGGACATGTGTTTTGTTTCCTGTGAAGGAATA
This sequence comes from Aethalodelphis obliquidens, assembly GCF_003676395.1. Classification (NCBI taxonomy): domain Eukaryota; kingdom Metazoa; phylum Chordata; class Mammalia; order Artiodactyla; family Delphinidae; genus Aethalodelphis; species Aethalodelphis obliquidens. Next base: position 5,394,062 of record NW_020838008.1, read on the forward strand.
CCTAGAAATTGAATGAATAGGTGGTTGGTATATATTTAATATACTTTCAAAGTATAATATTTTTTAAGAAACTTCAAACTATTCACCAGTTGTCAAGAGCTGGAAGGTGGGGGAAATAGGAAGAGGTTGGTAAAAGGGTACAAACTTATAGTTATAAAATGAGCAAGGTTTGAGGTCTCATTTTCTAAGAGCTAGAACTTAAAAGTTCTCACACACAAAAAACTAAATATGTGAGGTGATAGATGGTATTAAGGAATTTGATGGGGTAAATCCTTTCACAATGTATGTGTAAATCAAATCATCACATTGTACACTGTGAATATCTTACAATTTTATTTGTGAATTATACCTCAGAAAGCTGTAAACAAAAAAAAAAAGAATAAAATGATAATACCATTTTACATTCCTATCAGCATTGTATAAGAATCTGGGTTTCTCCATACACTTGCTAACACTTGGGAGGGATGGCCAGCCTTTTTAATTTTACCTAATCTAACAGGTGTGTAGTGATATCCTGTGGTAGTTTTAATTTACCTTTATCTAAGGACTAATGATGAGCATCATTTCATGTGCTGATTTGCCAACCATCTAGCGTCTTTGGTGAAGTGTCAATTCACATCTTTTGCCCATTTCTTTTTTCCTGTTAGTTGAATTGTTTTTTTCTTATGATTGAGTTTCAGAGTTCTTTACATATTCTAGTTACAAGTCCTTTATATAATTAAAAAATATTCCCTTATTTGTGGCATTGTTTTCCATTCTCTTAACAGCATCATTCACAATGCAAAAAGTTTTACATTTTGAATAAATCTAGTTTATCAATTTTTAAAAAATGGATCATGTTTTTGGTGTAGTATTCAAGAAATCTTCACCTAACCCAAAGACATAAAGATTTTCTCACGTTCTCTTCAAGAGGCTTTCTAGTTTTAGGTCTATGATCCTTGAGTGAATTTTCTATATTATGTGGTGTGAAACAGAAGTTATAGTTATTTTCCTTCTTGATCTATTTATAAAGAGATATCCATTTCTTCCAACACCAGTTTCTGAAAAGACTATCCTTTCTTCACTGAATTGTCTTTGTACCTTTTTTGAAAATCAATTATCCATCTATATGTGGCTCTGTACCCACATGTTTCTGGACTCTACTTTGTTCCATTGATCTAGTTGTCTGACACCAAACCATACTCAATAACTTGATAAATGTAGCTTCTTAATAAGTCTTTTAAAAAGATGATATTAATCCTCCAAATTTCTTCTTAATTTTCAAAAATTTTGGAGGGGCTATCCTAGGTTCTTGGCATTTCCATGTGAATTTTAGAATCAGATTCTAATTTCTATGAAAAGATTCTGCTGAAGTTTGACTGCATTAAATGTAAATATTAATTTAGAGGCAATTGATTTCTTTTTTTTGGATCTTTATTGGAGTATAATTACTTCACAATACTGTTAGTGTCTGTTGCAACAAAGAAAATCAGCCATATGCATACACATGTCCCCATATCCCCTCCCTCTTGAGCCTCCCTCCCATCCTCCCTATCCCACCCCTCTAGGTGGTTGCAGACCACTGAGCTGATCTCCCTGTGCTATGCTGCTGCTTCCCACCACCCAACTATTTTACATTTGGTAGTGTATGTATGTTGATGCTGCTCTCACTTCACCCCACCTTCGCCCTCCCACCCCATGTGCTCAAGTCCATTTTCTATGTCTATCTCTTTATTCCTGCCCTGCAACTAGGTTCATTAGTACCAGTTTTTTTTTTGATTCCATATATATGTGTTAGCATACAGTATTTGTTTTTCTCTTTCTGACTTACTTCACTCTGTATGACAGACTCTGGGTCCATCCACATTACTAAAAATAACTCAGCTTCATTTCTTTTTATGGCTGAGTAATATCCCATTGTATATATGTGCCACATCTTCTTTATCCATTCATCTGTCCATGGACATTTAGGTTGGTTCCATGTCCTGGCTATTATAAATAGTGCTGCAATGAACATTGTGGTACATGTCTCTTTTTGAATTATGGTTTTCTCAGGGTATATGCCCAGTAGTGGGATTGCTGGGTCATATGGTAGATGTATTTTTAGTTTTATAAGGAATCTCCATACTGTTTTCCATAGTGGTTGTATCAATTTACATTCCCACTAACAGTGCAGGAGGGTTCCCTTTTCACCACACCCTTTCCAGAATTTATTGTTTCTAGATTTTTTGATAATGCCCATTCTGACTGGCATGAGGTGACACCTCATTATAGTTTGTTTTGTTTTGTTTTGTTTTTGCTGTACGTGGGCCTCTCACTGTTGTGACCTCTCCCGTTGTGGAGCACAGGCTCCGGACGCCCAGGCTCAGCGGCCATGGCTTATGGGCCCAGCTGCTCTGCAGCATGTGGGATCTTCCTGGACCAGGGCACGAACCTGTGTCCCCTGCATCGGCAGGCGGACTCTCAACCATTGCGCCACCAGGGAAGCCCTCATTGTAGTTTTGAATTGCATTTCTCTAATAATTAGTGATGTTGAGCATCTTTTCATGTGCCTCTTGGCCACCTGTATGTCTTCCTTGGTGAAATGTCTATTTAGGTCTTCCACCCATTTATTAACTGGATTGTTTGTTTTTTGATATTGAGCTCCATGAGCTGTTTGTATATTTTGGAGATTAATCCTTTTTCTGTAGTTTCATTTGCAAATATTTTCTCCCATTCTGAGGGTTGTCTTTTTGTCTTGTTTATGGTTTCCTTTGCTTTGCAAAAGCTTTTAAGTTTAATTAAGTCCCATTTGTTTATTTTTGGTTTTATTTCCATTAATTTAAGAGGTGGGTCAAAAAAAAGAAATCTTGCTGTGGCTAATGTCAAAATGTGTTTTTCCTATGTTTTCCTTTAAGAGTTTTATAGTGTCTGGTCTTACATTTAAGTCTTTAATCCATTTTGAGTTTATTTCTGTGTGTGGTGTTAGGTAGTGTTCTAATTTCATTCTTTTACAGGTAGCTGTCCAGTTTTCCCAGCACCACTTACTGGAGAGGCTGTCTTTTCTCCATTGTACGTTTTTGCCTCCTTTGTCATAAATTAGGTGACCATATGTGCATGGGTTTATCTCTGGGCATTCTATCCTGTACCATTGATCTATATTTCTGTTTTTGTGCCAGTACCATACTGTCTTGATTACTGTAGCTTTGTCCTATAGTTTGAAGTCAGGGAGCCTGACTCCTCCAACTCCGTTTTTCTTTCTCAAGATTGCTTTGGCTATTTGGGGTCTTTTTTGTTCCCATACAAATTGTAAAAATTTTTGTTCTAATTCTGTGAAGAATGCCATTGGTAGTTTAATAGGGATTGCATTGAATCTGTAGATTGCTTTGGGTAGTATAGTCATTTTCACAGTTTTGGTTCTTCCAATCCAAGAACACTGTATGTTTCTCCATCTGTCTGTGTCATCTTCGATTTCTTTCATCAGTGTTTTATAGTTTTCTGAGTGCAAGTCTTTTGCCTCCTTAGGCAGGTTTATTCCTAGGTATTTTATTCTTTTTGTTGCAATGGTAAATAGGAGTATTTCCTTCATTTCTCTTTCTGATTTTTCATTGCTGGTGTATAGGAATGCCAGAGATTTCTGTGCATTAATTTTGTATTCTGCAACCTTACCAAATTCATTGATTAGCTCTAATAGTTTTCTGGTGGTATCTTTAGGATTTTCTACGTATAGTGTCATGTCATCGGCAAACTGTGACAGTTTTACTTCTTCTTTTCCAATTTGTATTCCTTTTATTTCTTTTTTTCTCTGATTGCTCTGGCTATGACTTCCAAGCTATGTTGAGTAAGAGTGGCGAGAGTGGACATCCTTATCTTGTTCCTGATCCTAGAGGAAATTTTTTCAGTTTTTCACCATTACGTATGATGCTTGCTGTGGGTTTGTCTTATATGGCCTTTATTATGTTGAGGTAGATTCCTCTGTGCCCATTTTCTGGAGAATTTTTATCATAAATGGGTGTTGAATTTCGTCAAAAGCTTTTTCTGCGTCTAGTGAGATGATCGTGTGGTTTTTATTCCTTAATTTGCTAAGGTGGTGTATCATATTGATTGATTTGCATATATTGAAGAATCCTTGCATTCCTGGGATAAATCCCACTTGATCATGGTGTATGATCCTTTTAATGTGCTTTTGGATTCTGTTTGCTAGTATTTTGTTCAGGATGTTTGTATCTATGTTCATCAGTGATATTGGTCTATAATTTTTTTGTGTGTGTGTGATATCTTTTCCTGGTTTTGGTATCAGGGTGATGGTGGCTTTGTAGAATGAGTTTGGTAGTGTTTCTCCCTCTGCAGTTTTTTGGAAGAGTCTGAGAAGGATCGGTGTTAGCTCTTCTCTAAATGTTTGATAGAATTCGCCTGTGAAACTGTCTGCTCCTGGACTTTTGTTTGTTGGAAGATTTTTAATTACAGTTTCATTTTCATTGAGTGTGATAAGTGTATTTATATTTCCTAATTCTTCCTGGTTCAGTCTTGGAAAATGTACCTTTCCAAGAATTTGTCCATTTCTTCGTGACTGTCCATTTTATTGGCATATAGTTGTTTGTAGTAGTCTCTTATTATCCTTTGTATTTCTGCAGTATCAGTTGTGAAGTCTCCTTTTTCGTTTCTAATTTTATTGATTTGCATCCTCTCCCTTTTTTTCTTGATTAGTCTAGCTAAGGGTTTATCAATTTTGTTATCTTCTCAAAGAACCAGTGTTTAGTTTTATTTATCTTTGCTATTGTTTTCTTCATTTCTAATTCATGTATTTCTGCTCTGATCTTTATTATTTCTTTCCTTCTACTGACTTCGGGTTTTCTTTGTTCTTTCCCTTGTTGTTTTAAGTGTCGGGTTAGTTTGTTTGAGATTTTTCGTTTCTTGAGGTGAGATTGTATTACTATAAACTTCCCTCTTAGAACTGCTTTTGCTGCGTCCCATAGGTTTTGGGTCATTGTGTTTTCATTGTCATTTGTTTCTGTGTATTTTTTGATTTCTTCTTTCATTTCTTCAGTGATCTCTTGGTTATTTAGTAGCACACTGTTTCGCCTCCATGTATTTGTGTTTTTTACAGTTTTTTTCCTGTAATTGATTTCCAGTCTCATAGTGTGTGGTCAGAAAAGATGTTTGATACGATTTCAATTTTCTTAAATTTTCCGAGGCTTGATTTGTGACCCAAGATGTGATCTATCCTGGAGAATACTCCGTGTGCACTTGACAAGAAAGTGTATTCTGCCACTTTTGGGTGGAATGTTCTATAAATATCAATTAGATCTATCTGGTCTATTGTATCATTTAAAGCTGTGTTTCCTTATTTATTTTCATTTTGGATGATCTGTCCATTGGTAAAAGTAGAGTGTTCAAGTCCCCAACTATTGTGTTACTGTCGATCTCTCCTTTCATGGTTGTTAGCATTTGCTTTATGTATTGAGGTGCTCCTATGTTGGGTGCATAAACATTTATAATTGTTATATCTTCTTCTTGGATTGATCCTTCGATCATTATGTAGTGTCCCTCCTTATCTCTTGTAACAGTCTTTATTTTAAAGTCTATTTTATCTGATAAATGTATTGCTACTCCTTATCTCTTGTAACAGTCTTTATTTTAAAGTCTATTTTATCTGATAAATGTATTTAAAGTCTATTTTATCTGATAAATGTATTGCTACTCCAGCTTTCTTTTGATTTCCATTTGCATGGAATATCTTTTTCCATCCCCTCACTTTCAGTCTGTATGTGTCCCTAGGTCTGAAGTGGGTCTCTTGTAGACAGCACATATATGGGTCTTGTTTTTGTATCAATAATTCAATCATAATTCAATCATAATTCAAATATTGTTGCATTTAGTGTTGTTCCAGAGGTCTCTGAGATTATCTTCAATTCTTTTCATCCTTTTTTCTCTATTCTGGTCCTCGGCAGTTATTTCCACCATTTTGTCTTCCAGATCACTTATTTGTTCTTCTGCCTCAGTTATTCTGTTACTGATTCCTTTTTGTATGTTTTTCATTTCAGTTATTATGTTGTTCATCTCTGTTTGTTTGTTCTTTAGTTCTTCTAGATCTTTGTTAAATATTTCTTGTATTTTCTCAATCCATGCCTCCATTCTGTTTCCGAAATTCTGGATCATCTTTACTATCATTACTCTGAATTCTTTTTCAGTTAGATTGCCTATTTCCTTTTCATTTATTTGGTCTTGTACGTTTTTACCGTCCTCCTTCATCTGTGACATATTTTTTTGCTGCCTTTTTTTTTTTTTTTTTTTTTTTTTTTTTTTTTTTT
>NW_020838008.1:5400430-5413121 GCF_003676395.1 Aethalodelphis obliquidens
CCTGAAGCTTCCAACACTGGAGTTTGTAGGCTATTAGGTAGAGGTGGGTCTTGGTGCTGAGATGAGGAACTCTGTGACACCTCACTCTGATAAATATTCCCTGGGGTCTGAGGTTCTCTGTTAATCCAGTGGTTCGGACTTGGAGTTCCCACTGCAGGAGCTTTGGCCTGATTCCGGGCTCATGAACCAAGATTCCGCAAGCTGCTGGTTCACTTTGGGGTTCCTCCCGTCTCCTTGGACATCAGAGTCCCCTACCAGCAGCCAGCAGGCTCCTTAGTTGTGGAGAACCACTATCTCCACGTCTTCCCACACTGCCATCTTGAATCCACCCATTAAGGCAATTAATTTCTTAATAATAATGTTTCTGACCCATGAAGACTATATATGTCTACATTTATTTAGGTCCTCTTTAATTTCTCTCAGCAATTTTTGCAGTTTTCAGTGTACAGATATTATACATCTTTTGTTCAAGATTTATTCCCATGTATTTCACATAATTTCAAAGTAATTTTGTCTTTATTTCATGTAATTTCGTGTATTGAAGGGTTTTTTTGTAAATTTCAGTGCCTAGCGTTTTGTTGCTAGGATATAGAATTACAATGAATGTTTATATGTAGTTCTCGCATTCTATAACCTTGTTAAACTGACACATTAAGCAGTTCTAGTACTTTTTGTGTGGGTCCAATGGACTTTTTACATAGACAATCATGTTATCTGCAAATAAAGATAGTTTTACTTTCTCCTTTCCAATTTGGATGTCTTTATGCCTTGCATTATTGAACTGGCTAGATCGAACTTGCACTACAATGTTGAATGGAAGTGGTGGGAATTAACATCCTTGCTTTTTCCTTAGCTTAAGGGGAAAGCTGTCTTTCACCATTAAGTATAATGTTATGTAGGTTATTGTAGTGTCTTGCATCAGTTGTAGAAATTACCTTCTATTGCAGCTTGCTTGAAGTTTTGTTTCGTTTTGTTTTTAATCAGGAATAGATGTTGGATTTTGTCAAATGCTTTTTTCTTTGTGTAATGAAATGATCATATAATTTTATTTTTTAGTTTGTTAGTATGGTTAATATGATTATATGTATTGCTTTCCAAATCTAAACCAATTTTTTCCAGCTTTATTGATGTATAATTAACATATAACATTGTGTAAGTCTAAGGTGTACAGTGTCGATTTGATACAGTTATATATTACAAAATGTTTACCACCATAGCCTTAGCTAATGCCTCCATCATATCACATAAGCTCCATTTCCTTTCTGTGATGAGAACTTTTAGATCTACTCTCTTGGTGACTTTTAAGTATATAGTATAGTATCATTAACTGTAATCATAATGCTATGCATTATATCTCCAGAACTTATTCACCGGGAAATTTATACCTTTTGACCAACATATCTGCATCCCCCGCCAACCTCCAGCCTCTGGTAACCATAATTCTGTTTTTTCTGTTTCTGTGAGTTTGGCTTTTTTAGATTACAAATATAAGTGATATTATACAGTATTTGTCTTTCTCTGACTTATTTCACTTAGCATAATTCCCTCAGGGTCCATCAGTGTAGTCACAAATGGAAAGATTTCCTTCTTTATCATATCACATCTTCTTTATCCATTTATCTGTTGACGTACACTTAGGCTGTTTCCATAGCATGGCTATTGTGAATAAAGCTGCAATGAACATGAGACTGCAGATATCTCTACAAGATTGTAATTTCACTTCCTTTGAATATATACCCAGAAGTAGGATCTCTGGAACGTATGGTAGTTCTATTTTTAATTTTTTAGGAACCTCCATCTGTTTCCCATAGTGGAAATTTACATTTCCACCAACAGTGCACAGAGGTTCCCTTTTATCCACATCCTTGCCAACACTTGTCTTTTGATGACAGCCATACTAACAAGGGTGAGGTGATAACTCATCATAATTTCATTTTGCATTTCTCTGATGATTAGTTTCCTTTCAGGTACCTGCTGGCCATTTGCATACCTTCTTTGGAAAAATGTCTGTTCAGTTCCTCTGACATATTTTAATTGGATTTTTTTTTTGTTATTGAGTTGTATGAGTTCTTTATACATTTTGGGTATATGTATCAGATACATGGTTTGCAAATATATTCTCCTATTCTGAAGTTTGCATTTTCATTTTGTTGATTGTTTCTTTTTCTGTGCAGAAGCTTTTTAGTTTGACATACTCACAGTTACTGATTTTGGCTTTTTTTACTTGTGCTTTTGCTGTAACATCCAAAAAATCATGACCAAGACCTGTCAAAGAGCTTTTCCCTTTGTTTTCTTCTAGGAGTTTTATGGTTTCAGATCTTTTGTTTGATTAAATCTTTAATCCATTTTGAGTTAATTTCTGTGAGTAGTGTAAGATAGAGGTCCAATTTAATTTTTCTGAATGTGGTTATCCAGTTTTCCCATCACTATTTATTGAAGACACTACCTTATCCCCATGGAGTAGTCTTTGCTCCCTTGTCAGTATTAGTTAACTGTATATGTGAGGGATTATTTCTAGGCTCTCTATTCCATTTCATTAGTCTGTGTGTCTGTTTTTATGCCAGTACCATACCTTTTTGATTACTCTAGCTTTGTAGTATAGTCTGAGCCAGGAAGTGTGATGCCTCCAGCTTTGTTCTTTCTCAGAATTGTTTTGCTATCTGGGTCCTTTTGTGGTTCCATACAAATTTTAGAATTGTTTTTTCTATTTCTGTGAAAAATGCCATTGGAATTTTGATAAGGATTTCATTGAATCTATAGAAGGCTTTGGGTAGTATGTACATTTTAATAGTACTAATTCTTCTGATCTATAAACACAGGATATCTTTCAATTTATTTGTGTCTTCTTCAGTTTCTTCCATCAGTCTTATAAGTTTCAGTGTGCAGATATTTTACCTCCTTGACATTTATTTATTTATTTCAGACTTAGAAATTTAGTCTTAAGTCTTCTGTTGTATTTGATGTGATTGTGAGTGGGATTGTTTTCTTTATTGCTTTTTCAGATATTTTGTTGTCAGTGTATAGAGTTTTGAGGATAAACCCCACTTAATATTGATGCATTATATATATTTTTAGTATTCTATTTTTAGAATAATTTTAGGTTCACAGCAGAGTTGAGCAGAAGATACAGAGATTTCCCATATGCCTCCTGCCTGTACATATTCATAGCCTCCATCACCATCAACATCCCCCATCAGTGTGGTACATTTGTTACAAATGATGAACATCCATTGACACATCATAATCATCCAAGGTCCATAGTTTACATTAGGGTTCACTCTTGATGTTGTACGTTCTATGAGTTTGGACAAATGTATAATGACCTGTATCCACCATTATTTAATCAGACAGAGTTCTTTCACTGCCCTAAAAATCCGCTGTGTGCTCCACCTATTCCTCCCTTCCTTCCTTCCTGGTGACCACTGATCTTCTTACTTTCTCTATAGTTTCACCTTTCCAGAATGCCATACAGTTGGAATCATATAGTATATAACCTCTTCAGATTGGCTTCTCTCACATAGAAACATGCATTTAAGTTTCTTTCATGTCTTTTCAATGCTTGATAGTTTTGTTTTTGTTTTTTAGTGCTGAATCGTAGCACTTCATTTTACTGCTGAATTGTATTCCATTGAATGGGTGTATCACAGTGTATTTAGCCATACACCTAATGAAGAAAATCTTTCTTGCTTCCATATTTTGGCAAATAAGAATAAAGATGCTATAAATATCCACATGCAGGTTCTTGTGGGAATGTAAGTTTTCCCTGCATTCGGTAAATAACAAAGAAAGCAGCTGCTAGATCATACGGTAAGACTATGTTTAGTTTGCAAGAAACTGCCAAACTACCTTTCAAAGTAGCTGTACCATTTTGCATTCCCACCATCAACGAACGAGTTTCTGTTCCATCACAGCTTAACCTAAGCATATGTATCTTTTTATATGTTGTTTGATTTCATTTGCTAAAGTTTTGGATCTGAATTATTCTGCCTCCCAAATTATTCTGCCCCAATCAGGTTTGGAACAATTTTTCTTCTATTTCAGTTTTTATCATATTAAATACAATAGTTATTTCCTTTTTTTTAAATTATGGGAATACTTCTCTCTTTCTCACTCCCATTCTCTCCCTCTTCTCCTCCCCCAATACTTTTACCTGTTGTGTACTTATTACTGCCAATCTCAGTGCTCTTTTTAAAGATGAACATTGCACAGAATCTTTGATCTCAAGGAGGCTTACATTCTACTGGAGAGAGAATGATTTGCAAATGATTCAGGTTCAACCTGGTAATTGACTATGACAATGTACTACCAGGAATTCTTACCTTTATCCAAAGATGTAACCCTGGAGTTAAAACTGGTTTGCCAGATAAATAAAGCAAGGAAAGTTATCACAGTCAGAGGATGCAGCCTATCAAAGGCAGACAGCATGTGATGTTTTGGAAATTACTGGGGGATGTTAGATGATGAACAGATTTCATGAAATAAAGGATGCTATGTCATAGTCAAGAAATTTTGATTTTATCCTCCTGGTGATGATGGTGAGATTTATATTTCAGAAACCATTGCTTAGAGAAAGCTGGACTAGAGGCAGGATGACCACCTTGGAAGTTGTTTTAACAGTATGAGGAGACAAGGGGATGAATTCACAAGATATTTAAGTGTCAGAGTAAACATGACCTAGTGCTGACTAGATATGGGAGCAAGGAAGGAGGAGGAATAAAATGTAACTTCCATTGCTTTATGTGTTTTTTAATGTTGTTTTGTTTCTGTTCTTTCCTGTTTTGTTGGTTTCTGCATCTGTGTGGGTAGCAACATCATTCATTGACCTAAGAGAGTGTAAAAGGGAAGAGAGGTTTCATGAAGGGAGTTCCTTAGTTTAATTGTGAATCACCTGTTTAATTGTGATGAGGTGCTTACCTAATAGCCAGGGAACATGAAGGATAGGCGGATGGAAGTAAAGGTCTGAAGCCCAGAAGGGATTAGATGTCCAGAGTTACAGGTTTGTGAGTCACAAGTGCTCTATATGAGTTTGAAGAATCTTTAAAGTGCATCAGATCCAACCACAAATACAGCTGCTTCACGCAGCTCTAGAGATCTAAATGTACACTCAAGTAAAGGCCGTATCTGAAGCAAAAAGTGTCCATGTGGATAAGATCAGAAAAGCAGTGATTGATCTCTCCCTGTGAGATAAACATTAAACATCACTGTATGGCAACTCCTGGTAACATGTGGGCATAGGTCTTTTGTGCAGAATCACAAATGCCGATAAAACTCAGAACTTCGCAGGGAAGATATCTCATTTTGATAATCATATTTCTCCTCTTATGTAGGAATGGATATCAAACAGAAAGGTAAAAAAAACTATTTTAAAAGTCAATATATAGAAATCATATTTCTCATCTTATATAGGAATGGATATCAAATAGAAAGATACAAAAAATGTTTTCAAAGTCAGTATAGGTCATTTGTGTGAACTCAAAGTGTGGAAGTGGTTGGTCATATGGAAAGATTATTTTTTGAAGGAAATATTTCAAACAAACATAGAAAATCTAAAGAATAATGAAACACAGCCCGTATATTCACCACTATCCAGTTTTAACAGTTTTTGTCATTTTGTCATACTTGGTTTAGATCTGTTGTTTTCATTTTTGTTGTGTCAGAAGTAAATCTTTATAGATAATGCTGAATCTTCCTTTGCAATCATTTCTGCTTCCTGCCCCTGATGTAACCAGTGACCTAAATTTGCTGTGTATCTCTCATGTCTATATTTTTATTCTATATGCTTTGTTGAAATTATTGATGGTTTAAGTGTGGATGCATTTTGAGATTTTCTATTCTTTTCAATTGATCTGTTTGTCTAGCATTGTATCAGTAACCCACCATCTTAATTCCTGTGACTTTACAGGAAGTCTTGAAGCCGAATAGTGTAAATTTCCTAGTTTTATTCCTTCTTTGTTTATTTTGGCTTTGGCTAGATCCTTTGCATTTTCATATACATTGTAGAATCAGCTTCACAATTTCTATTTTTTTAAAAAGTCTGCTGGGATTATGATGGTATTGTGTTGACTTTATAAATCAACTTAAAGCGTCTTAAGATCTTAAAAATATTGAGTTTTCTAATCCATAGACATGGTACATCTCTCTATTTAGATTCTCTTTAATTTTTCTTAGCAATATTTTGTTTTTTTCAGTGTAAGTTGTATTAGTTTTCTACTGATGTTTTAAAAATTGCCCCAAATTGAATGGCTTAAAGCAACATCCGTTAATTATCTCACAGTTTCTGTAGGTCAGGAGTCCAGGCATAGTATAGTTGGGTTCTCTGCTTAAGAACTCACAAGGCAGAAATCAAGGTGTCAGACATGTCTGAGATCTCTTCTGACCCTCAGAGTCCTTTTTCAAGCTCACATGACTGTTGGCAGAATTCATTTGCTTGGACAGTAGAACTCATGGAGGCTGTGCCTTTAAGGCCAGCAAGAAGGCACCTCTCTGAAGCTTCACCTTCTTTTAAAGGCTCACCTGATTAGGTCAGACCCAACCAGGATAATCTTCCTTTTGCCTAACACAATGGCAACTGACTAGTAATCTAATCATAAGTGATAACCCATCATATTCACAGGTATCTCCCATACTCAAAGGGGAGGGGTTATATGGACAGGTACCTCTAAGAGGCTGGGTTAGAATTCTGTCTACCTACACACAGTTTTTGATGAAAAGTACTGTATTTTTTGATACTATAATGTATTATTTAAATTTCATTTTCCATTTGTTTGTGAAGCAGATCACTTCTAATGTAATGTGTCTTTATTGCAAAGTTGTTCTGGCTATTTCATTTATCTAGAAATCATTCTCAACATTCTCCTTAAAACACTGATTTGGAATTTACTAGAAACGGACTTTCTGGTTTTGTTTTTAGTAATTTTACTAGATGCATCATCACTTCAGCCATAGTTTCTCTCTTCAATTTTTTTTCCTGCTTTTCCTTCCTTTTTGTTGTTCTCTCTGACATACTTCATGTTACTTTGGGTCAGTCTCCTAGCTGAGTCCTAGTAGATTTTCTATCAATTTTAAAAAGCAAATTTCTGTGTCATTCAGGATTTTTAGTTACAAGTATTGGAAAACCACTCTGGCTCTCTTAAACGTAAAAAGAATTTAGCAGAAGGCAGATTCAGGCCATACAAAATAGGCATATGGACAAGAAAAAGGAAGCTTGGGAAGCTTGGTGCTGGAAAAATAAACAAGGTCACATTGCAGGAAAACTTAGTGCTTTAGTCACCTGTTTTTTATATATATGTATGTGTGTATATAACATATATGTATATATGTATGTATATATAATATGTGTATATATGTATATATATTTAATGTATGTATATATATGTATATATATGTATGTGTATACATATATTATTTATTTATTTATTTGTCATTCCCTCAAGCATCCAAGTTTAGGTCACATCTAAGCCCCCGTCATTCCTAGGCAGCCGTAGGAAGAAGGCTTTACCTCCCCTCCAAGATTATCCTTATGTTAATGATGCAACATGCAAGAATAATGCAATATTCAAGCTCCGTCCTACTTTTCTAACAAAAATCAGAGACCTAATTGCTTTCACTTCTGGACAGCCAAAAACAAACAAACAAACAAACAAACATGACATTTTCTCTCTCGTATTTTATCTCTATATACCCGATGTTGCGGAAAATTGGAATGTAGTGGTTAGAAGAGGGAAAGGTTTAGAAATAGAAGAGAGAAATGGTTGACCTGGGTCTATTCTTGAAGTGAAGGAAAAAAAAAGCAAATTGATAGGACAAACAACCTACGGAGTATTTATTATGTTAGAAAAAGTCTGGCCGACGCAACTAAGAAGTCAGAGGTTTAAATTCTGCTTCTCCCTCTTGGCTTGTTGACCCTAGGCAAGCTATTTATCCTCTCTGACTCTAGGTCTTCTCAGTCGCCAAGTAGAAATAATCACATCTGTCTCCCAGGTTTGCTGTAACAATTAAATGAGAATGTGTATGTAAAGCATCCAGCACAACACGCTAATTAACAGTGGTTACTTGCCACATACTTGTTAACTTCCTAACCCTTCTTTCTCAAATGCTCTCTAACTCCTGAAACACCCTAACAGCACCACCCCTCTGAAAGGAGCTGTAGAATCTCAAGCACGCTAACTGCAACCCATCAGGAAGTGTAATTGCTATCAGACTCCTGCCATGTGTGGACTGATATTGAGGGTGGTCACGTATAGAGACATAAGCTTCTCCTTCATGGAATGGAACTTGTGATGAGACCACCGTGCTCCCTTCATTTCTTGTTTCCCATTCTAGGTACAGTGCTGCCTTACACCAAAGAGAATTTGATTTCTCCTTTCTTATTATGACTGATCTGTACTATTTGCAATGATTCCAGCTGCCCAGAATGGTTTCTCTCTATCTTTAGGAAGTCTTTTTTGTTATAACAAAATCAGTTATATTAAATAAGAAGAGTGATGAAGATCATGTATGTATTGAACTTTAAAATAAGTTCTTAAATATCTGAAGGGAAAGTACTGGTCATTAAAGGGAATTTCTCAATTTATGCAATTCATGGAAGAATATTTTTTCCAAAATAGGCTAATTTATTTGAAATTAAAGAGAAATAAATGTTATAAATTAAAACCTGTGGGAAGGTATTGACAAACAACAAAAATAGGCTTTGTTTTAGAAGAGTGATTCTTAAACGTTAGTGTGTCTAAGTGTAATCTAGGGAACTGTCATTTGTAGAATTTCCAGTCTCAGTCCAAAAATGGAGTTTATTCATTCTGGAGTGGTGCCCAAGAAGCCACAGTATTAAACATACTTTTTGGTGATTTTGATGAGCTAGTCCAAAGGGCTTTTTTTCTCCACTAGGAAGATTTCTTGAGAGGTTTTTACCCACCATGGATTTTGCCAAGAGGTAGGGGAATCGGATCCACATCTAGACAGCAGTGGGTGGTGACTCTTCAATAGTTGTAAAGCAGGATCTCAGACTGGTGGCCAACGACCAAAACCAGTTCACAAACTTGTTCTGTTTGGCAAAAGTAGTGTTTAAAATGTTTGTAACGCCCTAAGGCTAAGCTTGCTTTCTTCACTTCACCATTAACTGTCCCTTTGGCTTCTGGTTATAGTCAACCAAGCTGTATTCACATTTGAGTGATGTGGCTGACCCTGAGGCATTTGTTTGTAAATTCTGAACATTTAAAGGATCACTTTCTAAAGAGTGAGGTATTTGGCAACTTTCAGGGGATGATTCAGTTATGTTTGTAAGTTCTCATTTGACCAGGCCAAGCCAACTAGAGTCAAATTATGCACAGTTTTTCTACACAAGGCTGACAAATTCTGGAGAAGTCAATGCAGGTTGGACCCCTACCCCTCTTCTGTAATACATTGGTTTACTTCTCTGTCCACTGTACTAGACTCTGAGCAATACCTGGGCAGGAACTGAATCTTTGTACTTGCCTTATCCTCAGAGCCCAGCACATTATATAGAACTTAATAGATGCTTAAAAGTCTGTTGAGATGAAAAGTCAAAAAGGAGGGAAAAGAAGGGAAGATCGAAGGAAGTATGGAAGGAAGAAAGGAAGGAAGAAAAGACAATGAAGGAATGGGAGAGGAGGAAAGGGGAAGGAAGGGACCAGAGAAAGGAGAAAACGGAAAGGAGTGAAAAAGAATGGAGACAAGTTTGTGTGGAGAATTGGGGAATGTAACTGACTGAATCCCTCATTAAAAAAGCAAGCAAGAATATGGACTATTTCAGTTGGCATTTTCTAGATCATAATTAAATTCAGAATTAGGCATCTTTGAGCAGACATGGAGAATTGTTTGTGTTTGAGTGTCAGGCACTGGTTTCTCAGATGTTGATTGAATTGCCCTAGATTTTGTTTTATGTCACTTAGGGGGCTTTCTGCTGGGTTTCTGAAATGAAAGCATTAAATGAATATCTTAGAATATTATCTTAAGCTTGTAATTACTAATAACGTAGCAAAACATACCAAATGGGCATCAGCAAAACACCAATGTGCTATTTATATTTTAATCTACTCATACACTTTTTGTCCCAATCTATCAATGCAGTTTTCTCCTTGTGTCTATATTTTTTTCATTGGAAAAAACTGGCTCAAAAGAGAGAGAGAAATATGTCAATCTGTTGCTTTCAGAAAATTAAGCTCCTTTAAAATTGAGTACTCAGAAATCCTGTTATTTTGTTTGTTGGCTTTGGTAACTTCTTTCTAAAATAAAACCTACCCGAAACATGATTCTTTAAGAACAAGTGAATTGAAAATCGATAAAGTTGTTTAGACACCATGTAGAGTAAGCTGGGTAAGAGAGTAGTGTATCAGAAAGATAGGGGCATCATGAGTTTAGGTGCTCACCCAGACCTGCTGTGATCTTATGACCTCTGGGATGTCACTTCATTTCCTGGAGACTCAGAGTTTCATCTGTAGGTTGAGCAAATCTCTCATATTCAATTTACAAGAATTTAGAATTGATAGTACGGCACTATCAATTAGCTGCACATCTTAGCTCTCTTTTTCAAAGGCTCTATGTCCTTGGGCAGTAATTTAAAATCTTTGTTTTCATCACCATAAAGTGGATATTATTATAATACTTATTTCACATGGTATTTGAGACAATTAAATGAGAAACTACATATAAAACAGATAGCAGCAGGCACATAGAGGTAGTAATGATTTTTGTTGATGACTCTTGCCTGCTGGGAAATAACCTGTGATTTTTACATCTGACTAAATGAAGGAAAAAAAAAAAGAAGTTAGAATAGAAGTTAGCGATAAGATAACTTCTTAGCGATATCGCTAAGAAGTTAGCGATAATTCTGTGACTAAAAAATGGTGACACCTTTCCTTTTCCAGTATCAATGATAAGAGGGGACAGATTCCAAACGTCTAAGGCAGAAAGCCTCATAACTTTGACCACTGATAACCTACCTATTCCTACATTCCTGATGTTCGTATTCTTGAGGTTTGTGCGGGAAAAGGAGCAACTTAGATACAAAGCTTGCAGAGTGTGCTAAGCAGTCATTTAGCAAAGGCACTGATCTCATAGAATGCTGAGTGCTCGTATGGTTTTGTTGGCTACCTGGAGGGCTTTGCAACGTGCGTCCACGGGGAACATGAAGCACATCCATGAGATAAAGTTTAAAGAGCATCATATCAACAAGTACAAATCAATATCCTAAGAAATGAGTGCTAGGTGCTAAGGGGATCCTTTGGAAAGCTTTCTTCGAAGCAATAAGATAAACCAAAAGGGCAGTAGAAGTGTGCATAAAGGAAGACAAAGAAGACCAGAATTCAATTACAGAGCACTAAAGGCCAGACCAAGAAACAAGGAAACAGGGTCTGTGAATGTTTGAATTTCTTCTACTTTTTAAAAATTTTATTTTGGTTTTGTTTTATTTTAGATTCACATACAACAGTATTTTATCAATAGGTTCTGTATCCCATGCCCCTATCTAGAACCTCTTTGAACACGGTCAAAATGCATTTAAAAAATTTAAATCAACATTGTTGAGGTATAAATTATACACAATTTAATATACACAATTTAAAATTCTTCTTAAAAGAATACAAATTTCTCAAAAATAAGAAAAACATTTATTTTTTATAAGACTTGTTTTCAGACTAGTTGTTTCAGTAATAAGCAGAGACTCAAAAAATAAAAGATGAGAAAATAGGAGAAAATTAAACCATTTGGAAACCATATTGATTTTAGTAAATATTTCTTAACTTTTTACTTAATTTCTAGGAGTATTTTTAGAAGTATAATCTGTGTCTTTTGTTTTCATGTCCTTATTCAAGATCGTATCTTCAGACAGGGGAAGGGAAGTGCAAAACTTTCAAGCATTTTTTTTTCATTCTAAAAATTGGTCTTAGAATAAAGATTCAAACCAATGTTGTGGAATTAGTACTTCTTATGAACACCTCATGAACTTCTCTTTAAAGAGAATACATGCATTTAATTTTATATATCCTCTTTGAGAAAATAAAGGGAATAATAATATAAGAGTTATGTGAAGCAACTTGTTGTATAATAATGCCCCCACCAAAATCTCTTAACTTGTGTAGACCACACAGGACTGTACTGCAATGCCTAATACACCCATGTGGGAGGCACTGACTCTGTGTTGGAGGCCAGAAATATCAATGTACTATCAGAACCTAACTGGTTGGATTTTTTTGGAGCCATCATGACTCAGTTAGTGGGCTTAAGAGTGACACAAAACCATCACTTCCAGTACAAACTGTACGTGAGTTGACTGGGTATATCAGTCCTTTCATATTGTAGCTTACCCTTGGTCTGTAATGCTTTGCTCACTGGCAAACTTCATAAAATCCCTTGTCTGGTCATATCGTGGGTGGGATATAAAATAAGTCCAGTTATTTTAATTTGGTCTAATGTTGCTACCTTTCTTGGTTACCAGTGTATGTCAACAAATCAGAATAGAATAAATAGTAGACTTTTATGGGGAGAATAAGTGCATTTTCATTATGTATTTGAGCACCTAATCCCATATCTGGCACAACTGAGGTACTCAATTAAAATTTGTGGAATGAATAAGTGTGTTATTGGATGAATCAGAGTTCAGTGGAAAACCTTTTTATTCGCTACTTAAAACACACACACACACACACACACACACACACACACACACACACACACA
>NW_020838008.1:5413131-5499093 GCF_003676395.1 Aethalodelphis obliquidens
ACACACACACACACACACACACACACACACACACACACACACACACAGAGAAAACCTACCCATTCAAAGAAGGGATCAATAGCATCGTTTCTGTATAATGAAATAAAGCCATTTTAGAAAGCAAATAGTTATCCTGATTTACTTAGTTTCACTCTTTTACAGTAAGTGGCAGAACTGAAGTATTAGAAGTCACACTAGTTCACAGATGGGGCCTTCCAAAACAAGTAGCTTTCAAAAATTCCTCACTTCAAAGTCAAAGTCAGTTCTGTAGCTTGGAGATTATGTTTAATTTCCACTTCCCTGTCATTTAGTCTACTAAATTACTTCTTTAGTCTACTAATTACTTCTTCTAATACCCTGCCTGGCCACCAAGAGACCAAAAAGGATTACTACTCATGGAAACAGATTTGTTTTATAAAATAATTGATTTGATAATTTTCAGAGTATCCTCAAAGAAGAAAAGAAGGAAAATAATTTAGGGCATGAATAGAAACATTTGCATCCAGAAATTGACTAAGATTTTAGCTTAATAAATACCAGAGCTTGGATCAATAGATTAGAAAATTTCAGCCATTGTGTGTGTGTGTGTGTGTGTGTGTGTGTGTGTGTGTGTGTGGGTATTTATGTGTGACACTAATAGCATCAACACAACACTTGAGTTTTGAATTGCACAATGGTTATTTGGTGTCTAGGTATACATGTCTTTTTTTTAAGGACTTATTTTGAAGTGTTGCATTTTACTCTGAGGTATGCATTTGACTTCAGCCCCTTACCCTCTTACCATTCTTGCTGAAATGGCACAGAAGGATATCTCACTACTGTGTCTTTTAATGAAATCTCCACATGGACTTCTGGGAATACTTGAGGTTCTAATCACAGGAGCATGAGAATATGTCATTTTGTGGCTTGTTAAATCAGTCTTTGCACCTGTGTCCATGACTCTGCAGCATATAATCACTCACATGAGTCCCCCTATAGACTTAGAATAATCTCTCAGCCATTTATGTTGCACCACTTAGAAAATAATAATATTTATTTTTCTTGTATATGCATAACTAAATATGGTTGTTGTAGCTAAAAAATCTAGTCATTATTTAAGGCTACCCTGGGAAGACCAATAAGCAAATCTGTCCATCAGTATCTTTCTAAATTTCTATTGAACAAAGTTATTTGTGTGGCAGGTATCAGTGCGATTAATAAGAGTTGTTGAAAATGCATGGGTTTTTTTCTCCTTGAATGGAAGTTAAACATGCTTATGAAGTTTAAACACCATATTTACTCCTATGAATATAAATAGTTGAAGCATTAAATATGTGGTAGATTGCCCCAATATTAGTTATCTAATTACTTTCCTTGGTTCTGGTCATTTGTTTGTGTACAGACTCTGGCTACAACATGTTCATTTTGGTTACTGTCTTATGGTCTGTATTTTGATTTAGATAATGGTGGCCGCTGGATTTGAAGCCCATCATATATGGCCCTCAAAGGTGTTTCTCACACACTATCATACAGATGTGTTTCAGTTCTTATACTGGTAATGTTGACACTGAGTGGAATGTCAGAACTCACAAAGGAAACTGTCCTTGATCTAGACCATCATGTGGATTTTCTTCTAGCTGCTGATGAGTTTTGTCCTCATTTCCCAGTTACCCTGAGAATATCATGGATAGAGTCAGAAACATACTTGAGTACTCCAAGTGGTCACCTACATGAAGGAGAAGGGGTATACACTATAAAATGTGTGATTTTTTAATATCAATAATATCACTGACAGCTTGAACAGATCAATAAGAACATGAAGAGGAGCCTCTGTAGCACATAAACTTCAGTCTTCTGGCTTTAATGTTCATCAGCACCTTGAGAGGCATCTATTGCCCCTCACACACTCCTTTATGATTCCCTTATTGATTAAGTAGTGATGCCTCCTGGACCTAGGAGATGGTTCACTGTTTCTCAAGAAATACCTTGTTTGTTGCAGGTTCATTTCAAGGAGTTGACTTGTGGGACTCTGAGAGATGCTACTGCCCATGACATGTTGGAATTATCATGATCAACTACCCAGTTTGGATTTCACCCAGTGGCCAAGAGCTTTGCATGGTAGACAGCAAGGGTTGGATTTTTAAAAAGAGTAAACCAGGTAAGATTTGAGGGAGACATCTGATCATTTATCATTCGTTTAGGCATTTCTAAGGGCTTTAGTGTGCTGCCAAGATGGATTGAATAATGTGTAGCTTTTCTGTTTGCTTTCGAAGTCCACCGAACAGGTTGTTGCAGAACGGTGCTCCCTTGGATTCAGGAGAACGGATATAGTAATAATTGAGTCCCTTTTTCTCGAGAGGAGAGGGAAGTTATTTTATGATACATGTAAAGAAGACACGAAATACTATGGATGATAGTTTAGTGCGATAGCCCAAAATTGCAAGCTAAGGAGATTTCCTCTTTAAGGAACTAGTCTGAACTAGAATGAAATAAATAGTTGTACTTTTGGAAAGTTAAGTAGGGAAAGTGTTGCCTTTAAGTATTTATATTTTACATGATATAGAAATCTGAATATCAGTTCATAGCATATGAACTTATATATATGTTTCAAGGTTATTCCAATTTAGAAGGTAAACCATTATTTTGTCTTTTATTTCTTTGAAAGTATTTATCATTCTAAATCCTGTTCATCTAAGTATTATTTAAAACGGTAGCACAATGACATAGTCCATTGTGGCTCCTGGAATTTAAAATGTTACACATACTCTTATTCAACTATTCTCTTTGAGACTTTTGTATTTCATTCTGGAAGCTCTTTTCAACTATTATCCATAGTTTGGTCAGATCTTATTATCTTTCTCTTTAACTCTCTTCTTCCTCTATAACATAATTTAAATTTGTTATTAACAATTACCTGGGGAAACTACAAGTTATTCTTGTCTTCTGATTTTAAGACCATCAAAGCTCTTACATCAAAATTTTATGAATCCCAAAGCAAGATTTTCTTTAAGTTCAATTATAGAAACAGAAAATATAACTAAAATTTAATCATTTAGAAAACAACAGAGATTATTCTAAGTCACTTGAACTCTTTATTTTTTAAAACAAACACAGCTCTTTTATTTTCTGAAAATAAAGAAAATGGAACTCAGTTAATAAATTATACCCTAAGATAATTATTTGGTTATAAATGAGAACTTTGAAAGTACTTGAAAATACTGATTTTTTAAGGTTTAATAAATATCCCTTCCCAATCCCCTAATAACTTATTTGTCTATAAGATGATATCCTGAGAGTATGAAACTCAAATTAGTCATGAATTTTGAATTTGTTAGAGATAGTATAGATCACCAAACTCATGGAAGAAATCCTTATTTAATGAACTGAGTTAGTGGATAATTGTTTGTCCTGTTTTGTGGCAAATTGGGTTACCCACATTTGGAAGAGTTCTGCAAGTCTATAAATAAAAGAGACATCAACATGCAGGATGAATTTGTGGGATAAAGTTCAACCTAGTTCCATGCTTCATTGCATTGGTATCTAACAAATAATTATAGCAAGAATGCTTCGTGACAGACTTCCATATTCTTAAGCTTTTAAGTCTTAATCTCTGGGTCCAAAATAAATTTCATCCTGACTATGCTTATTTCAATATTTTCACCAGAATTGGGTTGCATGTTAAAACATCAGACTTAGAAAGAAGAAAGACAAAAAAGGGGAGAGATAAAATTATATGTATTTTAAGGTAAATAATTATGTGTTAATGTAATCATTAGTAATTATTTATCTTGTCACAAAGGAAAAGCTCTTCTCCATTTGTGAGATAAGTGTTTTTATTCTTTAGAATACTTTATCTTTTTGGACTGTATGTCATCAATGTAGAAAAAAAGTATACAATACTTTTGATCCAAGGATCGTAAAGAAACATAACTTCTCTTCACAGAGTCTTTTAAAGTGAATCCTGTTGCTTAGGGTGTACAGAGATAGTAAATTCCACTGTTCTATATAAAAACATACACTTTAGAAGGGCCCTCTGGCCATAAAAGATTTGACAATGAATTCATATATTTTCCCAGTTAAAGGTTGACTCTTTTAAAATGAACAGAAAATGTATACATTATAGTTTTATACTTACATTAGTTTGAAATTCACTTTTGTTCTCTGTTGTAAGAATGACAGCTGAATTTTTATGGTGACGCATGTCAGCTTCTCCATAAAGTTAAAAGAACGTCAGGATTTCTGAATTCTGTTCTCAGAAGTTTGTGACAAAATAATAAAAATTTGCACTGCTTCTTAGCCTAAAAGCATTTTTTCTTTCTTAAAGCATTTTTAAAGTAAAAGTTTGCCTAGCTCAAGATAACATTACTGTATGCTTGTACATGGAAGCAATATTAAGCTATAAAGACAGGATATAAAAGGTGAGATTTTTCAAAGCACTTCTGATAATCGCATGCCCCCTGTAATGGGATTTGTAGTTTCCAGGGTGGTTAATGAAAAACATTTAAGTTGCACCTGTTTAGCCAATGTGTCCTTTACTCTCTGCAGAGAGTGTGGGCATTTTCACCTGTGCCACTATTCTGTTGTTGTTGTTGTTTTTAACATCTTTATTGGAGTATAATTGCTTTACAACATTGTGTTAGTTTCTGCTGTATAACAAAGTGAATCAGCTGTATGTATACATATATCCCCGTATCCCCTCCGTCTTGTGTCTCCCTCCCGCCCTCCCTACCCCACCGCCCAACCCCACCGCTCTAGGTGGTCACAAAGCACCGAGTTGATCTCCCTGTGCTATGCAGCTGCTTCCCACTAGCTAATACTACTCTCTCACTTTGTCCCAGCTTACTATGCCACTATTCTTATTCTGAGGTCTTCTGAAAATAAAACTTTGAGAACTTAGTGAGGTAGCTGTTTCCATCATGAAAAGACTCATATGAATCTTAAATACTTTTGGCTACATGTTTACTTGCTCTCCAAACAATTTTTGAATGTCAACCACATGTAAAGCAGTATGTGGCCAGAAACAAAGTAGCAACCCTCCCTGCCCCGTCCTCAAATAGTTCACACTCACAAAGTAAAACAGACACCAGACAGCTCACTCCAGGCAAAATGAACTAAAAAGTTTAATGATGTGTTTCAAGCAAAATTCTCTAGAAACCTAAATGAAGGATTGTTAAAAGCGACAGGAGTATTAAAAGGTCTTTAAGGCTTAAGAGGCATTTCAGCTGCACAGCTAAAATGTGGGGAGAATTTTAATCGATAGGAAATGGGTGTGAAGGCATTGTAGGCTCAGGGCACAATATGGCAAAGTCACCGTGGTGTAAAAATAAATGTTATGCTTGGAGAATAGAAACCTGGATACTGGAGTGTAGGGAGGAATGCAAAAAGAGGTGGGGCATACAGGTCAGGGCTGGACTGTCGTGTTTTTCATGCACAGCTATCATGGTTATAAATATGAAAGTGATGTAATCTAATCTATAAGAAAATGATTCTGGCATAGGGTGGAAGAGCAGGCAAGGAAGGTATGCGCAGAGAGAAAAGATAAACTAAAAACACTGAGCTCCATGAGTGCAGCAATGTGTGGTTCAGAGTTTTTTGTATCACCAGTGCCTAGAACAGTGCCTGCCCTTCGTTGATTCTGTTGATCTGTGTTAAATGCTGAAATGAATGCCTCTCAGTGATACTCCATAAACCTCTATATTTGCAACTTTTTCCTGTTTTAGAAATGGTTTGAAAACTCTTCATACAAAGGATGAAAAGAATTTAACTTACATGGTTTTCATCACACACAAGGGTACACACACACACACACACGTGCGCGCTAAACTCTCTGCCAATATGCGCTTGAAATTAAGCCTCAGATCCTGTTCCTGAAATTTATGCTTCAATTAAGATGGGGGCAGCTGCTACCCTACTTTATTTCCCTTTTGAGACTTTTATCTCTCAGGCTTTATGCTTCCCTTCATCGTTTTATCATCACATCAATCACTCTGTTTCACTCCTTGGGAACACAGCATGCGTGGCAGACACATTTTTATGGCTAGACAGCAAACCTACCCTACTTGGCACAGACCGCTTACTTAAACCTAATTAAGTAATTCTGCTGAAAGTATCACGTCCTTTCCATCACAGTGCACATTTGGTCAGAATAATAGGGAACACTTTAAAGCTATGGAAAATAACTGGGAAAGGGAGCCTGAAGAAGACACAAAATGAATGAAAATGAACTTTAACCCAACCTTCCCTCTCACAACCCTTTAATGAGCCGGGGCGCATTAACGCCTCTGCTGCAGGAAACTCCGAACTCACAGCATCACTTTCACGCCAATTATCTTATTGAACGTTACCATTGTCACATGGCTCCCCATTAGTACACCAGATTCAGTACATTTTGTATGATTGAGTCATCTGTTTTTCAGAGAAGTGCTCTTATAGTCTGGGAAAAACCAAAGAATTTCTTTCTAAATATGCATACTTAAGGTAATGAAGATATGATTCACTAAAATGTAATATTCTTGATACCAGGGTCTTTGTCTTTCTTCTCTAGGATTTTAATTCTAGAACTACATACTAATTCAATAAACATATCTGATGGGTGAATGAATGAAGATCAACATTTGTGCTTCAGATCAAAATCATAACTTCTGAGTTTTTAACAGTTGGAAATATCTCTCTTGTTAGTGGGGCCACTGGTATTTGATTCATCCTCTCCATTGTTAGATCAAGGGTATCTTATCCTCTTATGGTTTTAAACACTGCTGTTATTTAGTAACAAATATTTTTAAATCACATAATGACATATAATAGTACCAAAGGTCTACAGGTATGGAGAATTTAATCTGACATTAAGGAACAAGAAAAAAAAAGGCAAAACGTTTACTAAATGTCTCATTGCTTTTATAAGTGAAGTATAGTTCTCTTTCACAAGCTATCACAGATTTTGAATTTTTATTTTTCTGGATCTCAAGTGCTTGGGAGAAAGAAGTAAGGTTTTGGCTTTTTCCATGCTGTTGGGTATGGACTTCTCTGGGTAGAAGTCACTGGAATACTACCATGCTAGCAAGCTACCCTCTTCTATTTTGGGGAGGCAGGTTATCACAAAATGTGGTTGTAAATATACTGTCACATTTACTGGTACTGGCTTTAATTAAGAGCTAGGTTTGAATCCCAACTCTGACACTTAGCAGTTATGTGATCCTGGGCAAGTTATTTATCATCCCAGAGCTTTGATTCCCAATAGGAAACATGAAGATATTAGTAGGGGTCCCATGGTGCAATTGTGAGGATTAAATGAGATCATAGCTATAAAACACCCAGAAATCTGACACATTATAAATATGCTACTGCTCTAATTATTATTATTATTTTGATTATTATTGCTCTAATTATTATTATTATTTACAATCTACATGTGTGGCAGTTCTATCTAGAAATCCATTTGTTTCAGCCAAATATCAGAATATTTTACCAGTGTTCCCAGAAGTAAATGAGTTTTAAAGTGCTTAGCAGAACACCTGACACCTCATAAGCACTCAATAAGTATTAGTTGTGGTGGTGATGGTTATTATGATTATTTATTTATATAAGCATTTCTCTCCCTCAGGTTCTTTGAAGAGATCTTGGTCTAATCAAATTATAGCAGCAAGGTCCTTCTTAGAATGATGACAGGTCGATGAGTTATGGTTAGTGTTGTGACTTTGAGATAATGCCCTGTTTATCAGTCTGTTATTGGTCATATTACAATCATGTTGCTGGGTGCCCTGATATTGAGGTAAATAGCATCTTCTTTATAACCAAAGATCACCAGAATGATTTTCCTTACCAAATTATAATCTTTAGAATCAATAAAATACATTGAAAGCCAGGACACCGTCCCCCCCCACCCCCACCCCCCGCCACTGTATAACAAAATCCGTGGATGCTAAAGGTCCTTTATATAAAAATGGCATAGTACGGTGGAATGCCATCCACCATTGGTTGAATCCACAGATGCTTATATGTGGTTATGAAGGGACCACTGTATCTTACCACAGCAAACAAATCATCCTGATCTGCTGACATGATTCTCTAATTTGGAAATACTACTTTAATATATAATACATGCATAGAGACTGTCATTAGAGGTCCCTGACATTAATCAAGCAGTGTATATAATTATGCCGTTAACCTTTTCTTTTTGTTACATGTATTTTATAAGAAAGACTGACATTAATTTTGAAATGAAAATTTAGAATTAAAACTATACTTAACATAGTAAAATAATACTTTAAAGACTGTCATGATTAATCTTACAACCATACTAGGAGATGAATGGGGATAAATCCAAGACAGTTCCATGAATTTCTGGTCAGTGCTTTGTAGACTATTGGTTTTGAGTGGCTCCAGTCTTCTCAGGAAAAGGCAGAATCCAGATCATCAGCTGAGGTGTGAGGGAAGACAGTGTAGACTAGAAAACTGCAGTGGGAGGTGGCAAATATCAACCAAGGGCAAATTAAGGGATTCCAGGCTTTGGCAGAAGCGCCTTTTAGGATTAGACTGTGGGTGTTGGCAACAAGCCAGGACTGGAGAGCAGCTCATTTTCTCTCAGCAGCTCATGGTTGCCCTCAGTGAGGGGCAGAGGAATCCCATGGTGGAAAGGAAAGGAATTTGGGGATGCACTGTGGTGACAGAAGTAGCATTGAAGTGATGAACTGTGGAGGTAACCAGCAAGTCGAGCAACATCATGCCAGGGGTTAACAGCTTGACAAAATGTGTGCAAGAGGGTTTGGACTGAGCAGTAGGAAATCCCTGAGTGAGCAGAGGGAACATTTCATTAGAAGAGATTTATTCATTCTAAGGATAAGATTTAGCATGAAATTAAGATACTGCTGGAGATAATCTTTACAAAGTCTCTTCTGCAGCAGTGTGAAAGGAAGGATAACCAAGACCGGATTCTATCATGTCTCTTTCTGTTGAAGCCAACAGTGGCAATAGCAATAAAATAATAACGATAACCACCCTAAATTGAATTTTTGGATCAATACAGGTCATTTATATTAGCAGCCCTTTAGTGTAGACATAATTATATACATATTCAAGATGAAGAAGAAGACTTAGAAAGGTTAGTAATTTTCCCAGGCTCACACTGGTAATGTGTGTCAGGGTGAGTTTTTCTCCCAGGATCTCCTCTTTATAAAACCTGTGAGTTTTCCGTTCTATTATTATCCTCTTTTTCAGTTCTTAAAACTAACAATCCAATTCCTATGCCCTTATATATAGGTGCAAATTTGCTCTATTAAATAATAAATTTTTATAATATTGTGTAATTACCTTCTTGTTGCACATGTGTGTATTTTGCTTTTCCATGGACTTGAAAGAGGCTTGAGAGGTACAGCCCATAGTGTTTCTTTTTACAGAGGGCCTGTTTCTACTAGTGTTATGATAGGCCCTGCTTCTGAACAAATGTTTGCTGATGATAATGTCAATAACAAACTGTTTTCCCCTTTCCAACAAAGAGAAGTAAGTGTATGTACACACTTCATATATAATTCTCGGCATAAATGTTGTATATAAATTCATATACCTATAATTTATTGAATATTTACATAAATGGCCAAATTAAAAATCATTTGAATAATACTTTGTTTTTTATCTATATAGAATTTTCTTTCCCCTAACAGAGAGCATATAAACACATTAAACTAGCAGAGTAATTTAAACAGATTGTTTTCTAACGTGTGTTCAGTGGAACACTGGTCTGGAGATATATGTTGCATGTACAAGGGGTTTTGTAGCCAAATACATTTTGCAGGCGTGGTAATTTGTGATAAGGTCTGGCTCAGAAAGAAAGAGTTTCGGTTTATCTACCACATGGGCCACTTTTTTCCTGAATGGAGGATTGTTGCTAATCAGAGGAAAGTGAATGGTTTTGAACCATCTTTTCCCACAGATTACAACTCTGGTGCTAAGAACGTAGACCTTGGGCAGATAAATTCTCATTTTTTTTTCCTCTATCTCTTTCTCTGTTTTTTCCTCTTTTTTTTTTTTCTCTTTTTTTTTTGGTGGTACGCGGACCTCTCACTGTTGTGGCATCTCCCGCTGCGGAGCACAGGCTCCGGACGCGCAGGCTCAGCGGCCATGGCTCACGGGCCCAGCCGCTCCGCGGCATGTGGGATCCTCCCGGACCGGGGCGCGAACCCGTGTCCCCTGCATCGGCAGGCGAACTCTCAACCACTGCGCCACCAGGGAAGCCCCTATTTTTTCCTCTTTTCCTCCTCCTCCTCTTCCATCTTCTTTTTCCCCGTCCTCCCTCCTTCCTCTTGCTCTTTCTTTTCCTTCCTCCTCTTCTCTTCACCCGATACACACATATTCTCCCCTCTCCTCTCTGTCCCCCCCTCTGCTAACCTTTCTTTCTTTGGGCTTCCCTGCATTTCAATCAAAACAGACCATTTTGGGGCTTCCCTGGTGGCACAGTGGTTGAGAGTCCGCCTGCCGATGCAGGGGACACGGGTTCGTGCCCCGGTCCGGGAGGATCCCACATGCCACGGAGCGGCTGGGCCCGTGAGCCATGGCCACTGAGCCTGCGCATCCGGAGCTTGTGCTCCGCAACGGGAGAGGCCACAACAGTGAGAGGCCCGCGTACAGTAAAAAAAAAAAAAAAAAAAAACAGACCATTTTGTCCAGTAACGTATCCCTTCTCTATATGTGTTACTACCATCATTGAGGTTATCATTATCTTTTTTATTCGTTCAAGCAAAGCCTAGACACTGTTCTCCCTCTCCCTGCTTTTGACAAGAGAGACGTTGTAATTTTAAGGCAGCTCCTATAGATAGAGTTCCTTTTACTGGGAAATTACTTTTTTGAGGGTAACCTCACTTTCACACTCTTGGTAGTAGATAGAATTCCATGCACAGGCTACATTTTACACATTCAAAATGCAGCCTAATTATGAAACCAAAGCCAGTTATTGACAGGCTCCATTATTATCACCATCAGCAGGAGATTCTTGCTGAGGGTCTTTTTGTGCAGGGTCACTGGGCCCTGTGCAACAGTCTCAATTTCAGTCTGCTTTCACCTCCACATACATTAAAGACAGTCTCTACCCCTTTTTTCTTATTTCATAGCTTAGTGGCTCATGGCCTAGACTTCCTTTAATATCTTATAATAACCTATAATGGAAAATAATCTGAAAATATACATATATATAACTGAATCACTTTGCTATCCACCTGAAACTAATGCAATATTGTAAATTTCTACTCTCAAATGTTAGCTTTATCTTCAAGGAGCTTATGATGCCAGTGACAAGCAGAACAGATATGCAATATTATCAGAAAAGGAGAAAGGACGTACTCTGTCCGGCAGGAACTTGGGTAGATGGCAATAACTACAGAGATTCAGAGGAAGAAAGTCATGGTGGGCCTGAAGCCTCATGGAAGCTTCATGAAGGGGGTGAACCAGAGCTGAGCCTCAAAGAAAGAGTAGTAATTCTCTTACTAAAAGCAAAAGCAAATATTAATATGATGTTCCCATGCTGTTTATTGTATCATAGGGAGTTCTCGCGATCAAACTTCTCATCTCTCGAGACTCACACCTCCTAGGCATGCACCTTGTTTGGCCTCACGGCTGTTGCACAGTATTTTTCATCCCCTATCGTGTACATCTTGACCCCTCAAACATATTTCTACCACATCTGTTTCTCTCCCTAGAATGTAAGTACTCTTAGGCAGAGACCATTTCTTATTCATTTTTGTTTTCCCACAATGTTATTATCTCACAGAGCTGACATGTAGGTATGCCTTTTCTTATCAATTATATCAAGACTAAATCACATAATTCTTTGTCAGTTTTGAAGACTGGAAATCAAACCCTACTCTCCTGTTTGCCTTTACTTAGCTGAAATGCCATTATGGGATGGTTAAAAAGAACAGCGAGATATAGAATGTCTAGTATAAATGATGTGGGCTGGCAAATATGATGTAAATTATCAGGATTGAAAACAAAAATTCTATCTCTAGCACTGGAAATATTGCAGATGCTATTGAAATGTGACTCAAAAATGTGATTTCATAAAGGTGATGGTATTTATATGAACAATCCAAAGTAGATTGAAAACTAATTCTGATAGAAAAGTTTTAAGAGTTTAAATACTTTTTCATGATTCTACTTTACTGGAATGCAGCTAGGCTCTGAAGCTCAGTAAATTTCCCCCTATATATCCTACTTGGATTAAACCATAATCAGTATTACATGTATGCCGTCTCTGTCTAGACCTCTAATCTAAAAAGTCTTAAAGAAAATTAAAAACTAACCCTTCACAATGTTAGATACACCTGTGAACCCGTTTGTTCCCATCATTTCATGACTTAAGTAAAGTGTACCTAAGGTCTTGGATTTTAACATTTTTCTTCCCTGCCACATAATTTAACTACTCCTGTAATGCAAGTAAGAAAATATAATAAATAGAACCACAAGAATTACAAAAAATCCATATGCAATAATTGAGGTACAAATAAGTACATACATTCTTTTAGTTACTAGGAGTTAGATTTTAAAAATTGAAAATGATGCATGTTGTTATGGCTATGCAAAAGTAACTGCATTGCATGTAGGATTTTATAGTTGGTGGCTGGCAAATGTGAAGCACTGGAAGAGGCATCGAAGAATTTCCTAGTCCCAAATCCCAGCTTCTTTAATTCTCAAATCTGTACCTAATAGAAAGTCTCCTACTCTATTCCTGAGCATCTCCTGGGCATAGCTGATGCAAATCTGATTATATCTGTAAGCCAAGGAGATACAGTTATTATAGTACAATGTCTAACTAAGCTAACTTATAATAATTTTTATTTGAAAAATGTTTGTTTCCTGGCATGGGCATTTAGCAGAATGAAAACACCCTTTACCAGCTGAAAAGGCAGTGTTTTCTCCCTCTGATCTTTCATCAGATAAAATTCTTAATCAAGCCAGAACCTTCTGAAATACATGATTTGGAGACCTTCCAAAAGGTCCTGTCCTGAAAGGGATGGTAAATTACAGTTTGATCTCATTTGTCCTAAATTCTGTACATCATTCACCTGTGAGTTATAAGTGTCTCACCCTTGTGAGATATGTCCCATAACTCATTCTCATCAATATGATGCATTTGCTACTAAAAGATTCATATCTTGGAAATAACTTGACTGTTTCAAACTATGGTCTCTAATTAATCATACAGTAATTGCATTAAGTACCGTTCTAGTTGCCAAGTCTAATCATATTTCACCCAGGTGAATCTGTGTCTGGCCTCTGTATCTGGCTTTCTTTCTGAGATTTAATCAAGGGCATGTTTTAAATGGAACTCTGTGACTGGACATTGAAGTTCCCCCAGATGTTTGGGTTTTCAAGATCAATAGCAAATTCAGCTTGCCTTTTCCACAAGGCATTTGTTTCCTGCTTGGAAACAGTTACAGGTTCAAGCATGCATTTTTCACATGCAGAAACCCAGTAACTGTGGTTTGAATAGACCAGGAAGGCATTTACAATTTAAGTCTAAAAACAAGTCTGTCACAAATCAAAATCAAGTAATGCAGATCTATAGAAGTGAATGTGCATGCATATCTGCCAGATCTGCCTTCAGACAGTGTGATTCAATTAGTAAGAGAGTGTCTTTTTGACGTTACTTCCCCTGTATTAGGGGCTGTCCACATCTTTTTTTCCATTCCCCACCAGAATATATAAATCTTAGGATGGGCACTGGTTCTTTTCTATTGTAGTAATATTCACTCATTAAAAAAAACCCAAAAAAACACCTTGGTACCTAATAGTCCCTTAATGTGTATAGTGTATTTATGAATGAGTGAGTTAATGCATTGATAATAAAATAATAAGCATATGACATTTTAATCACAGTGGAAATGTTTTAATAGTCAATGGAGGCTTTTAATGGTTAAAAGAAAAAGATATGCACTCTCTTGCTTACTATAGGAATCAAACTGAAAATTCAAATTTGAATACTACATTTCAAACATTAGAGTAAAATTCCTTTCCAGTATTTTTAAGTTATATATTCTATCATTTTTTAAAATAAAATTATCTTCTTACTGGCAAGAAGTGACATTCATAGTGTCCTTTAGGTGTTTGTAAATTTCACCCTGTTGTGCCCATGCATCCACATTCAACTCACCATGTTTTTCAGTAATTCACCCCATGTCTGAAAGTAAATTTAAGCAGCTACTCTTCAGAGGTTTCCGGTCAGATCAGATATTTTTGTATTTGAATGAAATTCTTCAAAAGGCCTACTGCAGGGCTCCCCTGGTGGCGCAGTGGTTAAGAATCCGCCTGCCAATGCAGGGGACACGGGTTCGAGCCCTGGTCCGGGAAGATCCCACATGCACGGAGCGACTGGGCCTGTGCACCACAACTACTGAGCCTGCGCTCTGAAACCCGCAGGCCACAGCTACTGAATCCCGTGCACCTAGAGCCTGTGCTCCGCAGCAAGAGAAGCCACCGCAATGAGAAGCCCGCGCACCACAGCTAAGAGTAGCCCCCACTCACCGCAACTAGGGAAAGCCCTTGAGCAGCAATGAAGAGTCAGTGCAGCCAAAAGGAAATAAAATAAAAATAAATAAATAAATAAGGACTACTGCAAACAATTATAATAAATCTTATATTGTATCTGTTACCGTTATTAATGAAAACAGGGAAATAAGTGCTAGGGTTATTGCACATAAAACAATCACTGGGTTTTAATATTCTAATCTGAGTCAATTCAAGGTCTATCCTGAGAAGAATCAGGCACTGGCTGAATGGCTTTTAGAGAAACATATTTTGTGGTTGTTTGATAGAAAACTGGGCACTGGCCTGGCACATTGCATTTACTTACTCACAACTTGTGAGGGAGAATGTCCCAGTTCTTTCATTCTTTGTGAAATGGGCAAGAGCGCCATGCATATTTACTGCCAGGTACGTAAGGACCTGCCCCCAAAGCATTACCAACCATTCAGTTCACTCTGATATCTAAACAACTTCCTAATGTTTACCTCTACTCTGAACCCTCTGCCCAGAAGAAGAGACAAGGGGGGTTGTCTTTAATGGAACTAAACTGGAAGGGGAAATCACACATAGGTGATCATACATCCGGTGATCTAATAATTTCATCAAGTGTTAATAATAATTAATATTATAATTATTATTATATATATAATAATAATAATAATTTCCAAGTGTTTATTTGTAAGAATTGAATTTCACAAACTTCTAATATTTTGGGGCTTCTTTGCATGTTTGTATTCTCATATTACCCTAAATTTATATTTGTTATAGTCACTAAGGCAGTAAATTGTACTTTTGAACATATTTAACTCCTTTGTTAGGCTGAGGGCTCCTTGTAGTGCTGGTGTACCTAATTTACATTGCAGTCCAGAGCCTGATGAAGTGTTGAACATTTAGTAGCTCCTCAATAAATGCTGAATTAATTAATGAGAGCTTCCTGCATCACCTTCAGATGTCTGTTCTTTGACTTTCATCCGCATCTTGAAATAGCTTTGAGACTCTGTTCATCACTCCATTTAATATTCCCTCAAAAAAATCACAAAGAAGATACAGATTAATATTTATTATGTCATGACACAGTGCTTTGCTTCTAAGGGCTTGTTATACCGCCTTCAGTGTCCTGAAAAAACTTACAGTCTAGATGCAGAGACAAGACAAAACCACATAAAATATTAAATTACAAAATGAAGGGGTAATGATTAAACGTAAAATGAATACCATAAATGATATGAATATAGTGTGTTTTAAGATTATGCTAAGTTAGGTCCATTCAGGAGATTCATATCTGGGAAAATATGAGGTTCTTTGGGGGCTGTGGCCAGAGCTGGTTGGCTTGAAGGATTGAGGGGCCTCCTGGAAGGATACAGCCTAAACCAAGAGAATCAATAGAAAAATCTGACCCGATAAGTAAGTCTTAGTCATCAGAAGGGAGGAGTGATGTGATGAGTTGCTTGAATGAATCTCTAAGCATAGCATTTCCTTTCACCACTGACTCATATGAGAATTTTTGGGAGAAACAAAGAACTGTGACATAGAACTGAAATTACTGTGTAAGATATTAATATTCATGAGATATCAATCTTATAAGATATTGGGAAAAGCTTTTATCCTTTAGTAGAGGATAAGAAAAAAGGATGAAGGCCTTGTCTTCGATTCTGCCTTGGGAATATTGTCCAGTGTGGGAACCGGAGGGTGCAGTTCATCACTGGATAATATGATACCCAGACAAGGAGTATCTGGAAGCATCACAGGTGTCATGCAGGGGCATCAGTACCCAGTGGAGGTAGCCATGGTTAACTGAACTCTCAGTGTTATCAACAAAGAGGGAAGGAGGAACAGAAAAGTATAATAGTGGCTAGACATAGTTTTGAATCCATGTTGACTCCCTTTGGTGATACCTCAGAATACCTGCAGCAAGACTCAACATCGGGTATTAGCAAGTGACAGGTTACATGCATAACAGATATTTACAGGAAGGTGAGTTAACTGAACTGCAGTGCAGTCTAGGAAATCTTCATGCGGCAGGAAGAACTGGATCTAGATCTCTAAAGAGAGAGGAAGGTAATGGGGAGAGGCAGTACTGAAAGATGAAGATGAGCAAAGACAAAGAAGAAATATCTGTGATCTCCGGTTCATGGGAGACCACGAACATAGCACTGTGACTGACTGTAGCTCTGTGTACATTAGAGAAGATAGTGAGCAACTGAGTTAGAACTGGATATTGGGGCCAAAATTCAAGAAACCTGGAGCTGTATCATCTCAAAAATCTAAAAGGAGCAAGCTCCTAATGTGAAGATTTCAGAATTTTTCAGATAGGAATATTCCCATGACCGATAGCCATGCAGTAAGCACTTTGGATATTTTATTTTTAATTTTAAAAAGCTCTATGAAGAAGTATTATTGTGTTTATTTTCTTTAAATCAAAATTGAGGCTCAGAGAGCTTAAGTAACTTGCCCAGTGCGACACAGTAACAACTGAGCTGGGATTTGAGAACAGATGTGTGTGGTTCACAAACCACTACACGTCACCTTTTCTAATTTTGCTTTACTCAACAACCTAATCTCAATGGGGTTAGGTTGGCCTTGCATTTTCCCCACTCTGTTCTATTTCCTTGGATAAAATAATGGTGATTGCATATTACATAAAGATAGAAAAAACATTGATGGTGATCTCTCACTTCTTGAAATCAGTTCTTTTTAATGATGTTCAGTTTACCTGTATATTATTTGAAGACCCCGGCCTGGAATTTTCCATTTTTTTTCTTATTTTGGTGCCTTTTGATGAATCTGCCTACATCGTGTATACTTGAGTGGTTCACCTTGGTGTGTTAATGCTGTGGGAGATGGTGTGCCTGATACTTTAACAAAAGACACATTCTTGTGCCTTCAGTGACCTAGGACTTTAAGCGTTAAAGGAGATAAGGGAGAAAGGAAATGGGTTTTATAAAGGAGAATGAGGCAGGCAAAGGAAGTGTTGATGATAGATGAGACTGGAATTGAAGACTCCACCACGACGGTGAAGTGATTAGGCTTGACTTAGTTTACCTAGAAAATGGACTTCGGAAGAGATAAGACCAACCTTCTGGACTGGGAATAGATGTGACTTGGGGCTTAGAGATGAAGACACGCACCTGACAGGAAATCAATGAAGGCTTTCACTACTACTGAAGAGGAGGAACCTTCTGTCTAGTCTAAATAGCTGTGAGCACCTAACGTAATTCGTTTCAAGGACCCTGTTAAAGTTGCTCTGATGACAGTGGAGAAGTGCCAAGGGCAAGAGCTACTAAGGAAAGGTAAGAGTAGTAACTGGGAAAACTTGTTCCTGAGCTTGGTTGGCAGACGGAAGCACCCTCCCGTGTTGGTCGTTGTTAAAGGGGCGCCTGTGAAGAAGCAAGCTTCTTTGCTGCCCCTTCTGGCTGCTATATGTAAAGCATATTTAACGACGCTTCATCTTACCAAATCAGTTTGACTTAGCAAGAATCGCCCACAAAGAAATCACATTCTAATAAAAGTGTGTGTGAATTTACCTATATATGGAATCTAAAAAAAAAACAAAACGGTTCTGATGAACCTAGGGGCAGGACAGGAATAAAGATGCAGATGTAGAGAATGGACTTGAGGACACGGGGAGGGGGAAGGGTTAGCTGGGACGAAGTGAGAGCGTGGCATGGACATATATACACTATCTAATGTAAAATAGATGGCTAGCGGGAAGCCGCCGCATAGCAAAGGGAGATCAGCTCGGTGCTTTGTGACCACCTAGAGGGCTGGGATAGGATATATGTATACATAACTGATTCACTTTGTTATAAAGCAGAAACAAACACACCATTGTAAAGCAATTATACTCCAATATATATGTGAAAAAAAAAGTGTGTGAATTTGTTTTGGAGGGTTGAAATAATTGGTAGATAAATCCACCTTTAAGAGAGAAATGAAAGAAAATCTTCAGGCTACACAGTTCAAATAGCATTATGTGTGGCTTTCTCCTAATTGTAAATGGGGGAAATTTTCCAAATTATTTATGAACTCAGTGAAAAAAAATTAGAATGTGCTATCCTATACTCCTTGATGTCAGTTTAAACCAAACATTAGTCATGCATTTTCAGATTTCCAGAAGAAAAAAAAAATCCTCCTAAATGGGACCTTAGTTACTCTTTTAAATGTCCTTTAAGAAATGGGCTTTGAAATAACACAATAGAGGTTTGATGAGATACAGTGATGGAATAGAGGAATGATTCAAAAGAAATGTCTCCAGGAAACATTATTTTAATATTTATGGTTGGAACTAATTTTTTATACTTGTGTCACTGAGGTAATACTGTAACATGAATTCTACAAATATGTTCGTGTATTCCATCATTTGCAGTAAATATTAATTGTAATTCCATTTTAGCTCTCAAGTATATCCAATTCTCCCCATCTTCTCTGCTCCTGGATTGATGTAATGGACTCTTTAACTGTTCTCCATACCTCAGATCTGACCCCTGCTCAGTCTGTTTGCCATCATATGGGGCTTAGTATCTGGAGGAAAGTGGAGTTCCTCCTTTGTCCATTGCTCTCCATGTAGGGGGATGATAGCTATGCCTGTACATTTGCTAAAGAAATTAGTTCTAGCCCTGGTGTCTGGGTTTATAAGTCTAAATATTATCATGTCAGAAGAGCACAGTTTTCTGTCAGGCTTACTCCTTAAATAGGGATGCCAGGAACCACTCACTTAGGTGCAGCTTCCGCTAAGGGATTAAGTCCTAGTGTTGGTGTTTGTATTTCCTCCCCTCCCTGGACCTAACGGGGCCCTAGGTTACCCAAAGTCGTAATAACAGCCCCAACCTCCTCTTATAGAGAAGGAGTTAATGAGATGAAATAGTAGAGAGCAAAGCAAAATGGGCACAATATGGCAGCATTCAAGCTGAGGTCCTCCTTGTTATGGGTAGCTTGGAAATTTTTGTGTAGTGCTTCACTGAATTCCCTGGGTTCTGAGGTATTGGGGAGCTTGTGGAATAATGCTCACTATTAAGAATTTAGTTACCAATATACTAAGTGATCTTTTTTCCTGCATGAAAGATCCCAGAGAGTTTTTGTGGCTTCTCTTTTTCAAATGTGGTAAAGTTTAGCCCAGTTCCGTTTGTCTACACCAAAGGACCACTCTTCTTTTTCCACTGGCGGGATTAGGTGGTAATTAAGGCCATAAAAACCAGTGCAGACGGGATCATGAAGAACCTCACTTATTAGGGCTTCACTCAAGAGCAAGATAACTAGTGGGTATGAAATAAATGGTCTTTTCCAAGGAAGGATGTCAAAGAGCAAGAGGACACATGATCAGCTCACATGACAGGCAAAACCCAATAATATTGGGAGTTCAGAACAAGTTGGTTTCCCTTCTAAAATAAAAGTCAGCCCACAAATATATATTGAGCCACTACGATGTGAGAGGCATTATCCGAAGTTCTAGTGATGGTAGAGAACTGGAAAGATCAATCCTAATGATAAGGGCCATAATTCTAATGGGAGAAGGCATATAATAAAATGTCAAAAAAAACTAATTTAAGCGACTCAAAGAGAGGTTAAAGGCTTTATTCAACTGATGTGCTCAGGCAGCACCTGAAGACCAGGTAACTCTCCTAATTGAAGCAGAGTTGGGATTTTACGGGATGAGAAGAGGACAGGGTACCTGTTCTTATGGTCTGACTCAGGTATCACTTTTCATCTTCAGTTGCTGTAACTCTTATTGTTGGAGTGGCTGGATGTTGTTTTGGTCCTTGGGCCTCTTGTTCATGGCCATTGTTGTAATATCACCCAAAAAACTGTCAGAACGTTTCTTTTGAAACCTGTTTTTATAAACTTTGCCATTTGTTGGTTAGTCAAGGTTCAGCATCAGGGGACATAGGAATAAAAAGGAGAAAGAGAATAAAAAGGAAGAGAGGCAGTTGTCAAAGGCTGTCCTTGTTCTTGTACAGAAAGTATACAAATAAATAAAATGTCTTCAGTGTCTGTAAATTGAATCAAGAAAGTAAATTCAGGGAAGTGTGGAAGAGAGTTGTTAAGGAGACATCTCCTAGGAGAAGACATTCAAGTTGAATGTTGAGAGAAAGCCATTAAGAATATGGGAGATTTGGCAACTACAGATGCTGGAAAGCAGGAATAAGCTAAGCATGTTTGAAGAGAAGAAAGAACAGGGCGATATGGGAGACACAGGTAAGCTAGAGAGTTCATAGGACATGCTTTGGCATTTGGTGACATGGGGGAGGTGGGAAGGAGAAGTAAGGATGCAGGGAATTTCCTACTTGATTGTCATTGTTTTGAGCTGACACTAGCCCTTGCTGCCCTTGGCAGGTGTTTAGAGCAGGCTCTGATGGGATGTTTGCAGTGGTGGTTCTCAAACATTAGCGTGCTGAGAAAGCATTTGGGCATTAGGTTAAAATGCAGATTCTAATTCAAAAGGCCAGAGATATAGGACCTGTTATTCTCTTGCCTAACGAACTCCCAGGTTACACGGATGATGCTTGAGCACCCTTAGTAGGAAGTCTTCAGGGGCTTCCTTGGAGACCCTTCTCTCTTCTCCAAATCCCCCTGGTACTTAAGGCATCAGAATGAGTGCACCCCTATTTTACTTTCTTCCTTCTTTGCCATTCAGAGGACCAAGGAAAGGCTTTTCCTTGGTCTATCTATTAGCCCACCTGACGCCCCTGCTATCTCCTTAGAGGGCTGGTTCTTGGGAGATTTCCAATTCAAATATAAAAATGGTAGAAGCTATTTAAATCACTTTCCCTCCAGGTGTCATTAATATTTTGAGGTTATTCTATAATACACTGTTTACATGTTCTATGTTGTCTCTGAGGAAGAGTAATAAT
Source organism: Aethalodelphis obliquidens (assembly GCF_003676395.1). Lineage (NCBI taxonomy): Eukaryota > Metazoa > Chordata > Mammalia > Artiodactyla > Delphinidae > Aethalodelphis > Aethalodelphis obliquidens. The sequence continues at coordinate 5,434,467 of NW_020838008.1, forward strand.
TGTTAAAAGAAAAATACCCATTTCTTCCTTCTTATTTATACTTAACAGAGCTATGTTTTTCTTCACTTGGGAGCCCTTTAGACTGCAGACTACAGACATTGAAAGTATTTGTTCCTCTTTAAATATGGGAAATTTTAGGGCTTCCGTGGTGGTGCAGTGGTTGAGAATATGCCTGCCAGTGCAGGGGACATGGGTTCGATCCCTGGTCCGGGAAGATCCCCCATGCCACGAGCAACTAAGCCCATGTGCCACAACTACTGAGCCTGCACTCTAGAGCCCACGAGCCACAACTACTGAGCCCATGTGCCACAACTACTGAAGCCCACGTACCTAGAGCCCATGCTCCGCAGCAAGAGAAGCCACCACAGTGAGAAGCCCGCACACCGCAGCGAAGAATAGCCCCCGCTCGCCGCAACCAGAGAAAAGCCCACACACAGCAACGAAGACCCAACGCAGCCAGAAACAATAAATAAATAAAATAAAATAAGTAAATTTATAAAAAACTATGGGAAATTCTAAATTTTGCTAAATAATTTAAAACTAATTTCTTGGGAAAAAAAGGGCATTTGTAAATGCATGTATGTAGAGGTAGTAATTTGACTAAAACATTACCTAAGCAAACTAGGAACAACAGAGAAAATGTTTTCCCTCCGTGTTTAATTATCTTAGAAGTCCTAAGTATTTTTTGTTCTCTCCTACAAATACAAAGCATGGGGGAATGACTGTAGGTCAAGGGGACTATGTTGTTGAATTGCAAAAACATCACATGAATTTATAGGTCGCTTACTACTTTATGATAGGGAACAATGTCTATGTTTCTAACAATCCTACCTTAATATTTTCCTTCATTTTAAGGGAAGTATATTGTTTCAGAGCAACAGGTTTATGATATTAGCGGGCATAGGATCTGCTCAGCTATCTATTACACCTGTGAACTTTGGCAAATTGGTTCGGCCCTTCTGAGCCTCAGACTCCTCAGATGCAAAGTCTGGATTATAGTAGTACTTCATGTTTGTGTCAATTAAATAGGTATGCATGTAAATTGTAAGCGGAGTATCTGGTACACAGTAAGCTTTCAATAGATGTTGAGCATTAATATTAGTAGTATGACTACTAATTATTATTTTCTCGACAAGAACAAACCCAATTCAGGAAGAACTGTTTGGCAGAGGCTTCAAAACATATTCATGATCTGAAGCTCGTGTACCAGCTGCTAATTTGCTTCTTTATTTCGTTTGATTTTCCTTAGCCGCACAGAAGGGAGGTGGGTGGCAGAAGCTTAATTTATTTGTCCCTTTGTTTTTTTTTTGAAAATGTGGGTTTTGGCTCTCACGCTATTTTGAGGCACGGACTGGTGATGGCATTGGGGAGATGCACACTTGAGGGAAGTGGGAGGATTATGTAGCTCTCTTGGTGGTTCTAGCGTCTTTCTTTCCCCAAGTGATCAGCATAGGTGCTAGATTGCCAGTGTGCTGCTGGCCAAAGGCCTTTCCTCCCACAGACTTGGAAACACATGAAAAGAGCCATGACTCATGGGCTACAACTTTTTCAGCTGATTGATAGAAGCACTGATAGACTCAGCTCCCATGTTCCCATCACCCCACGGGCTGGCTGAAGGGGAAAGTGCTCTCTGGTTGTCAAATAAAGTGCTTCCCAGCGATCATTGAGGACAACTGAGAGAGAGACTGTGGAAAAGTTAGAATGCTGTTCCTTTCCTTGGCTGAAGTCAGTGGAAAGGATGATCTGGGGTGACACCAGGGTTTCTTCAGACCCTTAGAGGTATGGCATATGAAGTACTTTCAGATCTTTCTTTACAGATTCTCCCAGTCCCCTCTTTCCTGCATTTCACCCCTTGAACTTGGCATGTTTCTCTAGGAGCACTTAACTCATTGTGTCATCTTTTGCTGTGGTACTTGTCGTGGGCCAGCCTCTCTTCTATGTGCTGTGTGAGGGCAAGTCCTCTGCCTTTTTAATCATTGGCTCTCCAGCCCTGAGCTCAGTGCCTGGTAGACTCTGAGGGTTTACGTAGCAATTGTTGACTACGTGGACAGATGGATTGGTGAATGGGTCATGAATGAGGAAATAAATACTTCAGTACCATGGATGGTGGTGCATATGGGAATATGCTTTAATTATCAGATGGCTATTTGGCGGGAGGAATTATTTATTAAAAAGACAGTTCTGAAGTTCAGAAAACTTGCTTTGTTGGCAAACTTCAGGTCATAATGTTAAGTTTGTGAGCAGCTACTTTGTCCATAAAACCCCCAAGTAATTTTGGGGAGAATTTAGAATGAAAAAAGAAATCATCCTCAAAAGTATAAATGGACATTTGTGACAGACGTGGCATTCTAAATGAACACTAAAACAGATATGGTTTATGTAAAGGTAAGATATATTAAATCTGTAAGAGATTTACAGACACAGGGAGCTTAAAGTTCCGTTGAGAAAAAATGATAGAAGTTTATCCATGAACTCACTAAATAGTATTTATTAAAGACCTACTTGGTACTGAACACGATGGACTGAGGGATGAATTGATCCATGTCTCAGTCCTCTGGGGCTTCACAGTTAAATCAAGAAAAGAACATGTAAATAAGTCTTTGTAGTAAGAGGAAAACAGAGATAGGATCATGGCACTATCGAGAGATGGTCATGGTTAACCTCGCTCAAAAAAATCTAGAGACAACATGATATCTGAACTGGAACTTGAAGGATATGTGGGAGTTGACATGACAGGAGGGAAAAAGATGTTGTACCTGTGCAGAGATAAAGGGGTGGGGAAGAGCAGGTGCCTTCCGAGGAGTGCAGGCACTTCCGTGTGGCCAGTACATTGTGCTGTGGATGAGGGAAGTGAGTGGTTGAGATCAGAAAGACAGTGGGAAAGTCAGCAGGACTTGAACACCAAACTCTGGATTCAAAATGTATTCTTCCAAGTCAATTATGCATAACTAAAGAATATAGTAATCTGGGCGTCCCTGGTGGCGCAGTGGTTGAGGGTCCGCCTGCCGATGCAGGGGACACGGGTTCGTGCCCCAGTCCGGGAGGATCCCACATGCTGCAGAGCGGCTGGGCCTGTGAGCCATGGCCGCTGCGCCTGCGTGTCTGGAGCCTGTGCTCCGCAACGGGAGAGGCCACAACAGTGAGAGGCCCGCGTACCACAAAAAAAAAAAAAAAAAAAAAAAGAATAGAGTAATCTGTGCTAATTGCTTCTCCAAATACTGAGGTCGAATGCCTGAAGAGTGCACTGTAGTTCTACTTTAGCAGCTGGGAAAAAAACATGTGTTCAGTGGTTATGTACTCCTGACCTCGTGTACTTTTCATAAAGGCAATTGATTAAAAACAAAATAATGTGATTTAACTTTATACCCTTGTGTCAGTTTGATATATCTTATTTTACAAACCAGAAAAACATTCTGGAAAAAAATCACCATGGTTTTATTTTAGGCAACAAAGAGAATCTTTTTACACTCAAAATGGACTCGTTGATAAGGTCAGGGATACAATCTAGGATCCCTGGCTTCCGACACATTGACTTTCATATAAGACCACCAAGCTCAATAAATGCAATAGCCTCCAAAGCTGGAAGGTGGCATTTTATCTTCTTTGCTACGTCATGCAAACTCTATTTGTGGGTTGTATATCACCAAGTTCTCTCGCGTGACTCTGAATATGTGTCTTATAAGATTCCTTACCTCAGATAACTTCACAGATTGATCTTTTTCACTTTAGTTTAAAATTTTATTTATTTTTAGCCAAAAAAATCATTAACTAGACATCATCCACTTAAAAATCAGCTTACCCAAATTTGTCAGTTCATTAGAAGAATTACTGTAGAAAATCAAGAACACATCTTCAAAAGCTGCCTGGATTCGTTTTATATTTGTCTGACCTATATTTTTAGAGTGCCTATAGGCAAAACACTATGTGTTTGCATGTGTGGAGGGGTATACACGAATAATACTCATATTGGCAAATACTCACATGACAGTTACTGTGTTGTAAGGCAGTAGTCCAAGTGCTTTTTATAATATTTACACATTTAGTTTTTTTCTATAAGGTGGGTACATTTTAAAATACCTGTTTTATAGATGAGAAAACTGAGGCTCACAGAGATTAAGTAACTTGCTCAGATCATGAACCAGGAAATGGAAGAGTCAAGTCCCTAGGAGGAAACTAGGACTCCTTAGAGCCCATGATGGGAAGAGAGTTCATGTAGCCATGTGGAAACTACTTCAGAAATACAGAACAGGAGGAGAGTTTATGTCTGGGGTGATTATGAAGTGTTCATAAAAGAAGAGACATTGAAACTGAGCCTAAGGATTGGTGGGCTTTTCTGAGGTGGAGGTTTAGATGACTGCAGACTCGGGATTGCCATTAGAAGAGCACACGGTGTGTTTGGAAGACAACACTTGAAGCGGTATGTCAGGAGTGGAGTGGGGAGTCGGTGTAAAAGGGCAGAAGGGAAGTTATAGCAATTTCTAGAGAACCTTAAAGCCCAGATAAAAGAGTTTGAAATGTGTCCTGTATGTGAAGGTTTGTGGTTTTATTTTTTCTTTAGTTATTTTTCAAGCAAAGGAGTAAAATGAAGGATGATGAATTAGGCAGCTATGTGTAGGATTGATTAGATGGAGAATGAGAAAGATTTGAAAGGAGAAAAAGGTTGGCATTCTAAAGGATTTAAATCCTTCAGCAAGAACAACAAAAACAGAATGAAACAGGAACAGAGCCTTGTGAAACATCTTAACTCTGAAGTTGAAACTGAGAAAATCTGGAGCTTTGCTACAGCAGAAAAGGTACGGGTATGAAGGTAATCTCACCCTCCCTTCACAACAGGACTTTTTGCACCATCTGGAAATCTGGAAGAAGAATCCATTCTTTAGTTCCTTCCTGTACTCTGAAGCCATGAGTAACACAGTTCTTTAACTCTTCCTCTGTACTTTGGTGACAGGTTTTTCCAAGATAGATGTACAGTGGGGCACAGTTAGTACATCATTTTCAGATGTTCGTGGCTGTCCCGGGGTGTGGAATAATGATGTATGTCCTACTTTGAGGTGGGCATTAATAACGGTCATAGCTTGCTCAGGGCACAGGGACCAGGAATGACTGAGCAGGGGGAGGTTTTCAGCCTGTAACAGACATTCTTACCCAAGTCCCTGTAGTTTCTGAAGAGGCATAAAGCATGGTCTGAACCTCTTTTGGGTTTCAGCTTTCTGGTCTGTCTTATGAGGACGCAGACATTAGATATCAAGAAGAGAGAATAAACAACCCATGCGATGGACATCCAGACAGAATTCTGAGGTAGACAAGAGAAAAGGCAAATCCCTGTCAGTTTTGTTCATTGGACTTGAAATTGTAGGGTGTCTAATGAAATGTAAGTTTCCTAGGAAGCTAAGTTTTGAGAGATCTGGGAGATTCCAGGTTAGCTCTGAAAACAGCAGGATCTGTATGGCCTTGTCTTTCCATTAGGTGGGTCCCAGTTAGTTGTATCGGAGAAGAGGACAGGACAGCTCATCTGAAAGTTGTAACCTTTTTGAAGTAGTCCTCTGAGTAAAGTTTAGTCTTTGTGAAACATGTTGCTGTTCAAGTGATGTGCTGCATTTATGACAGCCTCCTTACGATGCCCCAAAGTAAATGGCCCTCCATGGGTATTCCATCAAATGGGGCCTTTTGGGTTATCTTGGGGCCTCATTTCACTCAAGAGAAAGCTTTAACAATCTAGAACTTAAGAAGCATCTTGAAATGTATGTTAAGGAAAAGACCAGACTGAGTTTGTATTATTAAACTACATCCAGTCTTAAAAGTAATATTAAATCATTCACATATGAGAATATAAGCTGGTGATGGAAGAATGACCACATGCTTCTGCATCTTCACCCTCCATTCTGATCATCTTGTAGGCTGACCCCCTCTTTCCACTTTGAATGTGACTGTGGCTCAGTCAGTGTGTGAGCAACAGGATTGTCAGTGAGCCTGACAGGCTGAAGCCTTTAAGCTTAGCCAAAGTGTATTGTCAGCTACCGGTTAGTTCAGGTGCTCTGGGAGCGGTGCTAATAAGGGCAGGGCTTTGGGTTGGGTCCATCTATGCCGTTTTCCTTACTTTTTCCTTTTTTAAACTTTTTATTTTAAAATAATCTTAAACATACAGAAAAGTTACAAGAATAGTGCAAAGAGTTTCTCTATTCTCTTTACCCAGAATCAACAGTTGTTAACATTTTCCACATTTGCTTTACGGATTCTCTATGTATCACATAGTTTCCAGAACTATTTGAGAGTAGGTTGCATATGCCATGCCCCTCTACCCTTTAATTACTTCAGTGTGTATTTCCTAAAAATAAGAATATTCACTTACATAAATGCAGTGTATTTATTAAGGGTGATACTTTTATCTACTTTTACCTAATCTATAGTCCATATCAAATTTGTCAATTGACTTAACCATACTGCTTAGAGTACCAGATCCAATCTAGGATCAGATATTGCATTTATTGTATTAGAACTTTGACTAACAGGGGAGACTACAGGGGAGATAATTTTCAGATAATGTTTGGAAAGGGGCCATGGAGTCAGATGAATTGAGTACCTTTGTATCCTCAGAAGAGCTGTGAGATGGTCTATCAGCCAGGATTCTCCAGAGAAACAATGCCAATAGGATATATTATCACTTAGGATGATAGATAACTAGATAGATGATAGATAGATAGATAATGGGAACAATTCAAATATTGTTATGAGCACAATGAAAATGTCATGAGCTTTCTTAGAAACTTGCAGTGTTACTATTTCTGATGGAATTTAAGCATGATTGACACAAGAATAAGATAGAATTTATTTTTGCCTAGAAGATTTCAAAATCCCTTTATATAAATGTGTACATATCGGTGTGTGTGTGTGTGTGTATATATGCATGTGTATATATATGTGTACATATATATACACGTACAAATAAACAAGATAGATGGAAGGATGGGGGTGGGGGAAGGCAAGTTCCAAACCAGTAAGGCAGGCCAGCAGGCTGGGCACTTTGCCAGGACTGTGTTGGAGTCTTGAGCCTAAAATCTGTGGAATAGGCCGGTAGTCTTGTCACTCAGCAGGAGCTGATGCTGTAGTCTTGAAACAGAACTTCTTCCCTAAGAAACTGCAGTTTTTGTTCTGATGTCCTTCCAGTTGCTTGGATGAGACCCCCACACATTTTTTAAGGTAATCTGCTTAAAGACAACTGACTGTAGATGCTAGCCACACCTGCAGAGTACTTTCATAGCAACAACTAGATTAGTGTTTAATTAAATAACTGGTTTAGCCAAGTTAACACAGAAAACTATCAGGGGTAGAGATCATCACCCACATTTTACATGTGAGGAGTCCAAGACTTAGCACTACTGTATTTATGGAGGACACTCAGTATGCATGAGTGACCCAGAATATAAACACAGTGTGTCCCACTCCAAAACCTGTGCTACTTCCATGGTACTTCTCTTGCCCAAATTCAGCATAGGGTGATTTGGGAAGTGGTAAATTTCTAGTCATTGATGATATGCAGATATAATCTAAATGACCAGCTAGCAAAAATGTTCCAGAAATGATTCAAACCTTAAAGAAAAGCCTGTACTAGATGGCTTTTAAAATTTCATTGACCTTTATGAATCTATAATAAGTATTTGAAAATGTATTTTGGGTTTTATTCCCTCTTATTGGAGCATAACATTTTTATGCACATATACCTTCACATTCAATTAGTACCTCTAATGAGAACAGACAGCTAAATTGTACCCTTTTTTTTACCCCTAGAGCCTACATTATTTCTAGTTTTCAAAACACATTTCAAACTAGTGCTACTATTTGGCAGATCTGTTAGGAGGTCTTAGAGAAAAATACGAGACTTTAGAGAAAAGCTGTGTAGTTGGAAAGCAATTGTAAAGGACTTTTATGTACATCTAACTTTATATATTGAAATAAGCCATTTGTTTCCTTATACTCTTTTTTTTAATACATCTTTATTAGAGTATAATTGCTTCACAATGCTGTGTTAGTTTCTGTTGTACAACAAAGTGAATCAGCCATATGCATACATATATCCCCATGTCCCCTCCCTTTTGAGCCTCCCTCCCACCCTCCAAGGATAATTTCATGGCTCAGTTGTTTTTTTTTTTTTTTTTTACTTCTCAGTAAAATTGGAATCAAATCCCATGGTTTTTCTTGACAATTATCCTCAACATTAGAAAAAGTTTCATCTTTTGTAGGGCATTTTAAGTAATAAATAATAATCATAAAAGTAATATTCACTAAGCATTGTTAGGTTCCAGATACTTTGCTAAGCGATTTATAAGCATCGTCTAGTTATTCCTCTTAACAACTCAAAGAGGTAAGTACTCTTCCTGTATCCATTTTAAGAAAAAAGAACAGGCACAGGAAGATGAAGTAGTCCTAAAAGTAAGATCCTACCCAGATGATGTGCAGGTGGATATTTTGTTTTCTAATTTTTGCTTGGTATCTTCACATAAATGGATTTGTTTTATATATAATTCAAATTATCCTTTAAAAATCTGAGTGTTCATATTTCAACAGATGATGGAGCAAAGTAATTAAGTGCCTTGTCCATGATCACTAGCAAGATGGTTGCCAAATCACAGAATTAATTTATGACCTTTTAACATCAAGTCCAAAGTTTGTCCATTAAACTACAACATCTTCTCATAATAAAACCCACTGTAATGACAGCTTAACATATCAAATTTTCCATTGCTTAGCAAATATTAATTGTCTATATTGCAGTCTATAATCACCATCACTGGGCGATGGCCTGGTTCTTTGCTTCAGTAACATGGTGTCATCCAATTTTAAGGCAGGTTATTTTTTCTGTAGGGGTGTTTTTCACCTGGTAAGAAATGGAAGGCAATTCTTTAGTCTGACTGAAAAATTTGAAATCTAAAGGAGTCTTACTGGGAAAATGGAAAGGATTGTCCAGATTTTTTTTTCCAGATTTGGCTATAGTGAGATTTTGTGAACACAAATCTCCTATATAGTAGAGGAAAGTCCTGTTGCATTCAAATCCAAGGATAGAGGTAATGATTCAAATGTTATTGTAAATACAATGGAAATGCCATGAGCTTCCTTATTGACTTGTGATGTCACTGTTCTTGGTAGGATTTAAGCATGACTAGAAAAAGAGTAAAATGGAATTTATCTTTGCCTGGAAGACTTTAAAAGTTCCTTCCAGTTTAGATTCATTTTAATTGTTAATTTTTGTTTTTAAGTAATATAGGAGACTCCCCTCATTACGTTTACCATTGTGAACAAGCATAATTCACATTTTCTAAATTACTATGTTATATGAGGATCGAACTGTCTGGAATTGTTACTGTTTTTAGAGAAGAATCTACTCCCGTATAGTTGCAGAGTTATACCTCATGGAGCATTAAGTAGAGCGCCACTGATAAAGCAGTCTGTTCTACGGCATCTTGCTGCATATTTACATATATGATACTCAGACTGCGTGCATTAAATCCTTAAACAGACCTAGGATTTCTGATGGTGACATAGGATTTTTGATGGGCGCCGCAAGGGGTGTTACTAAATTCTGTTCAGGCAGCATTCAGTGTGGAATTCATTTTCATACCGCTGAAGTCCCGGTTGGTTTATAAAACCCCAGCCATCAACTGCATTGCAGAGAAAGCAGAATGCAAGACTAAGAGAGAAGCTGACCTAAGATAAGGCATCAGTTACTTTCAGAGGATTCATGAGAGGGGAGAAACTCAAGAAATAAATCCGTCTGTGCCAGGGATTGTGAGTATAGAGCCAGCTAGAGAGAAAGGACCCTCTGGTGCAGATTTGTTTGAATATATGTTTCTACCACCAGGATCTAAACCTGTGTGCCTCTCTCAGGTCCACATCCTGGTATGCGAGCACATAACTACTTATGATAGCAAAGCATCGTGGCCTTCAAAGAGTCTGTCTCACAAGACTGAATGTCCCTGTTCAGCTGTGATAAGATTGTTCTTAAAGTGGATCTGAGTGTCTTAGAGAGTCTAAGAAATGTCTGAAGTTAGTATTAAAAGTTCTGATTCAGTCACCATTCTGACACAGATCAGGATAGGGTTTGGAGCAACATGGAATAGAGAAAAGCTTTAGCAGATGATACAGAGAAGTTTCAAGAACTGAGTTAGTTCCCTTAGGCCGTTCAGCCTAAGTGTTTCACCAATTTCCAAGTGGGAACAATTATTTTTTAAGTTACCGTCTGGCCCACTCTGAATAGTATATGTAGTCTTTGTATGTATGATTATACATACATTCACTCTTTAGGACAATTAACATATTCATTATTTGTTGGGGTTATCATCATCTGCTCTGAGTTTATGGAGTCTGAAGTTTTTTCAAGTCTGGTCCATCCCACATTTAGTATTAACTGTGAGTGCCCACTGCTCATTCTTGCTCTTATAGGTGTCTGAGGCATCTTAAAAATGGGGTGCCCACAGGGGACAATATTGCTGACATATTGCTAAACTCTGTGGCAAAGAGAGTCATCATTTTTGCTAGGTTGGTCAATTTGTGAGATGTTAGTTCCTGGTGCAGATTGGGGGGTCAGCTGTCCAAGGCTTTAGAATCAGGAAAGGAAGGGTCTTTGCTCTAATCACGGCTGGTGGTTAATACATATTGACCAAGCTACTGTTCGGTTTCTGGAGCTTCAGATAATACCTCTTTCAATGTTCTTTTTGAGTTTCACTCATTAGTCTGTCCCTTCTTCAATAATTCCTCTAGGATCTTCAGGACCAGGTTATATCCTCTCCTACCCCATCTACTGCAACTGGTTTCCTTTTAATCTGAGGAAAAGCCTTTTCTCTTTGTTTCCTTCAGTGAATCAATCTCTCTCTCCCTTCTCCTCTTCTCTCCTTTCCTCTTCCTCTCTCTCTCCCTCTCTCCTTTTTTTCTCCTCTTCTCTCTCCCTCCCTCTATCTCTTCCTTCTCTCTGACAAACCTTCTTCTGTTTGCCCAGTAGACCTTATATGGCCTACCAATCCAGATTCCAAAGTATTAGCAAGCAAAAGTATAATTCCTTCTCTTGTAGGGCTGGGAGAAATTAATCCCCAAACCTTTCCAGAAAAATATTTCTTCTTCCAGTACCTTCCTTCCAATACCACATAGAAAAAGAAGAAAAAGAAAATAATAAGGCTTTGAATTATGGATCTGAATGTATATATATACCCTACCACAATCATATATTTTGGTTTAAATTAATCTCAGCTAACTCTCATTTTATTCTGATTGTCACATATTTAGGAACCTCTGTGGGTATTATAAAAGAGAAATTGTGTGTATTCTCACTGGCAGGCTCTATCAAGATTCTGGTACTAAGATTAGGGGGATCAGGAAAGCATCACTTCTCACAGGATAGCACCTGAACAAAGCCTTTTCTCATCAGGGCATGCTGTGCTTGGCACATGCATACAGACATTCTAGAAAGGGTAAGCATTTTAAATAATAAAATAAAACAAAACCCATACATATATACCCAAAAGACAAATAAATGTGATCTGGGACCAATCCTCCTGTGATTTTCTTGCCTTAAAACTTAAATTTCTGGGCTTCCCTGGTGGTGCAGTGGTTGAGAGTCCGCCTGCCGATGCAGGGGACACGGGTTCGTGCCCCGGTCAGGGAAGATCCCACATGCCGCGGAGTGGCTGGGCCCGTGACCCATGGCCGCTGAGCCTGCGCGTCCGGAGCCTGTGCTCCACAACGGGAGAGGCCACAGCAGTGAGAGGCCCGCATACCGCAAAAAAACAAAAACAAAAAAAAAAACAACTTAAATTTCTTACCTTATGAAATATTCACTGCCCATTTAAAGTTAAAGCCATGCATGCCTAGGCTTCCAGGCTTCAGAAGAAAAAAGTAATTCCTCTTGGGTATGAGTTATACACATGGTCTAAGCTTTGCTATGGTTGGCAAGTCAGTGAATGTACAGATGAGAAGGGGAAAAAGAAATACCCCAGTGTCTGTCAAAGATGTTCATGGTGCAGTTCAGAGCTTCCATTGGGCTGTGGCATTCAGATTTATTCCTAAACCTCCCTGAAAAAGCTCTCTGGTGAGATAGTTGTTAGTCTCAACAGACTGGGAAGAAATTCCTAGAAGATATTTTTAATGAAGCATACATAAGAAGACTAAGTTGAACAGAATATTAAAGAAGAGCTGCACAGTTCTAATGGTCTTGGGGTACGTGTGTTTTCAGTGATTTTTAGGCCCACACAGTTTTCTATAATGGTCTTTCAGTATATTTATATGAAAACAAGGTGTCTAATTCAACTTTAGATATCTTGTATTTATCCCAGTAGCTCTACATTTCTTCCTCAGTTCTCACTCTTGGAAAAAAATAAGGGAAGAGTCATAGAGGTGGTTCTCTCCTAGGATGGAAGTGAAGTGTTTTTATCTTATAACCCTTAGTTGGAATTATATTTCTCAGGAAGCATTTTTACTCCAGTGAACATAGCAGCCTTATGAAGGATTTTTATAGCCTTTGTATTTGCAAAGTGCTTTAAAATGAGCTTGATTAGACACATACTCCATCATCTAAGGAAAAAATCGATACAAGACATCATTTCCCCTTGACAGGTAACATAGATGCATCATCATAAGGCTGTATTTATTAGGAAGGAGGTTGAGTTGCCTATTCAAGTTGGTCTTCCAAGTCAATGGAAGACAAGGGAATAAAACTTGTTACTCTGTAGCTTCTAGTGTACTGCTTTGGTTGCTTAGCTATGTGTCTGTTTTTATACATTAATCAACACCACCATCATTATCAGGAATGACAATTGCACATCAATAATTCCTTCTCCGATGTAAGTACATTAAAGGATTAATGTTACGTGGGCTCTAGAATATAGATAAGGAAAGGTCACTAAGTGATGTACTGGAACCACCATGATAATAGACCAACAAATTAAACCCAACAGAAGAGATCAACATTTGTTGGCTAAACCTAATAGACTCTTGTAGTTTATTGATGTTGCTCCTCCACTGGGCAGAAATATCTCTAGGATAAGATATAAAGATAATAAATAAGCATGTGAATCAGAAACAGTTGCTGAAACACATGTGGAGATCAAGGTAGCTCAAAGTAAAGCTGTAAGTAGAAATTTCAATAGATCCATCATTGCCAAAATGTTATCTTACCTTTGAAATTATTTTCTGTTACTGAGTTGTAAAGAAATCAAGAATTTTTCCCCCTAATTCTTGAATCAGAGACTTCTGGTAGTCATAATTTTAGTGAGTCTCTGGGAGGTCATTTTCACTAACAACATCTTTTAAATCACAGAGTCCTTTCTTCTTTAATGACCACTCTCCAGCAGACTAGAATGGTGTTCTCTGTTGATAAATTCTTTCAAAAGACTAGTGGGCATATAAATGTATAAACATGACAGATAGACAAAATGGTAGATTTAAAAAGGCTCCTTAAAGATTTTGTTTCATATTAAATGTGCATTGAGTCTAATAAGTCTAAGACAGGCTCTTTGCTATTTTGATGTTTGAGATCAAAATGAATCCTACATCCAGACTTTCAATCCAAGGAACTATATAAAAATAGTGACAAAGATATTTTCATAAAAATATTGATTGCAGAATTTATTTCAGAGTAAATAAGTAAATAGAAAAATAAAATAAAAACAACCTAAAGGTCCAACATGGAAATTGGTTACATAAAAGACACTACATCTGTACGATGGAATCATATGCAGCCACTAGCAATTATGTTTGTGAATAATTTTAATGATCCAGGAAGATGCTCCTCCTAATAAAGTAGGAAAAAAAGGCAGAACAAAAATTTTACACAGTAGGGTATTCTTTGCCTTTCCCTTTTTTATATCAGTATCTAAACATTCTGGAAAGATATATACCAAAATAACAAAACTTTTAAAAGGCTTTATGTAAAATGTTTATTTTATTTTTATGTTTTTCTGCACATTTCAAATTTTCTACAATAAGAATATATTGTTGCCTTAGTTAACCTAAGACAATTAAGATTTTTACTTTGTTGGTATCATTTTAATGAATTGCTTTAGTTTCTCAAGTGTATCAAGCTTGTTCTTTGGTGCTTGCTGTTCCTTCTGTCTGGAATGTTCTTTTCCTATTCTTGTGGCTGGCTGCTTTATATCATTTTATGCCTATGCTCAAACATCATTTTCTCAGTGAAACTTTCCAAAAGTATCCTCTGGAATGTACTGCCCACGCCCCCCCCCCCATCATTCCATCATTCTTATCCCATTATCTAGCTTCATTTTCTTCATGATGCTACCTGAAATTATATTGTTAACCTACTATTTAATCTATTTATTTGTTTAGTTCCAGTCTATTACATTAGTAAAGCAATCTATAAATGCAGCAGAAAACTTGCCTCTCTTGTTTAAGTGCCCATGTCCTAGAACCCTACCTTGCATAAAGAAGGCACCAGATTCATATCTGTTAAATAAAAAGAAGTTCTCTTAAAAATTAAATCAAAACTTCAGGTATGTTGAGAAGACAGGAACTCACATGAACCTACTCTGTTTTAGCAATTGGTAGGGTGAAATGCATTTTCCTCTTGAGGGAGAATAAGAGCACTAAGTAACTTAAAATAGTAAAATGAAGCACGGGGTGAAGATAGCTTATAAAATGAATGCCAGCAAGTCCTATTCACACGCTGGAGTTGGGTCACAAATCTGTCTCTAAATCTGTGGTCCATATCTTTTTGTATTGGACTATGAACTTTGAAGATCCAATAAGACATCTGAAACATTCTGTCAGAAAAACACTCATGTACATCTGGTCATGTCCATGAAGTTTTTCTCACAGTTTCTATAGCTTCACAGTCCACTCAAAGGGTGTGTGGGCTACAAAATAAAAGCTTCTGTTCTGGCCTATCTGGGAAACATAAATGAGAAAGTTTGAGATCCATTGAGTTAAAAATCTTCCCCAAGGATTTGACATTATGTCTAAGAAAAGAGTAATTAGCCTCTCACAGAGAGAGCATATTGCATATAAGATCACATTTAGTTATCATCATCTCAGGATAATAATATGGAGTTGCAAAGTAAAGGAATTTTCCAAATTGGCGAGAAAGCATAGAATTTCATGTAAAGCTAAGTCAGAGATGAGTATTTGTCTCGCTGAAACGGGTCAATAAACATTTCATGGGAGAGATGGTGGCTGAGTTGTATGTTGAAGAATTAATATAAAGTAATAGCTAGTGTTTATCAAGTGCATTCAAGTACTAGCTAAGTGCTTTACAATACATCATATTTTCAGAATCCTCACAATAATCCTAATTTATTTAAAAACATGAGAATTAGAGAGGTTGAGTAACTTGCCCAAGATAGTCAGCTAATTAGTGGTAGAGCAGGGTTTCAACCCTAAGAAATCTGGCTCAGTCTTTCTTTGCCATTGTAGAGTGCTACTTTCCAGGAGGGTAAGGTCCGAATCACTAAAGAGGGGGAAGGACATTCCCAATGAGGGGACACTGTAACACCTGTACAGATGTTACTTTAAATCTAGAAATAGCTAAGTAATCTTGAGTGTCTCCCAAACAAGACCAAAAAAATCCATTAATTTCCCTGGGCTATACATAAATCTATTTTCACATAAAATTGAGAAGAAGAAGTATCATTTTCCAAGACAAGTAATGGAGAGACGGTAGTAAATGATGAACTGTAGTACATTTAGGTTCTACATGTATTATACTTGGTGTTCCTATTGGTTGTTTGTAAAATGGTTGTTTGAGTGACAGCCTTCAGGGAACTTTACCTTCTAGCCAAAAGTAAAATTGTCTTTCAGTAAAAGGACAGATTTCCTAGAACCTTTATAAATAAGTTAAAAGATGGATATGATGAAAGTGATCCCTCTCATGGGATTTAAAGTGCTGCTAAAAGCCATCAGTTGCACAAACTATAAGATTTTTCTTCGTTGAGTGTCGTGATGATATATTCTTTGCACCAGATGTGAAATAAATACATATGTGTCTATCTTTCATCTAGGCAGATAAATCAAGTGCCCTGAAAGTAGTCTCTTTATTCTGAAAAACTGGATATAGTATATTAAGAAAGAGTTGAGAGAATAGTTAGGGGAAAGCTTTCTGTGCATTTTAGTTTTTTAAAATCCCATTTTATTGTCATATTCCAATAATACAGTGGAAACCATACCTAACTATGGGTTAGCCAAAAAGTTCTGTAATCTTCCAGAAAAACCCAAACGAACTATTTGGCCAACCCAATATAAATGTTCCTTAATATATTCTGACAAATTTTAGAAATAATAATAGTATTATTAATATTAATAATAGCTAAAATTTAGTAAGCAACTATTATGTACTAGGTAGCATGCTAAACACTTTAATATATAATTATATATATATAATTTAATTTATACAACTATGCTCTTAGTTTGGCCTTTTATGGTCCTTATTTAACAAATAGAGAGAATGAGACCTGAGACCAGGATTGGATTCCCCAGGCCACATTGTTCAAGTGATGGAAATGGCATTTGGCCTCAGGTTGGACTGCTTCCAAACCCTGGGATTTTAACTCCTACCATCTTAATCAGTTCTGTTATTTGGATTTGAGAAAAGGTTTTCTTCTTTTAACATTTATTTAATTTCCAGGAGGAACTACTAAAACATGGTTACAAAAATATAGTGCAAGTAAGAGTAATCGTTTAGCTTACTGCTGAGAATACCTAGGAATATATTTACCTCTTGACTGAGTGAAGGAAATAAGAATGTTTCCTTGCTCACCTACTACGACAGATTATCATAAATTCTAAAGTAATTGGTATGCACCAGTCTTTGTTTTTAATTTCCATAAAGCCAAGGGTCATGCCTTCCATTTCTTTTGTGACGTCTCATTGTGTTTAGTACAGTGCCCTGCAGAGTTAAGTGATCAAAAAATGTCTGTTGACAGAATTTCTCACCGGGCACCTGTCAGTATCCTACAGTGTACTTTTAAGATTTAATGAAACTGTACTCGTGTAAAAAGAAATGTGCATCTGTTCTAATATCCCATGAAAATCAATATATGTAGTATAATGACTTGAAAATATCCATTTATTTTTTTCTGCTTTACTTTTCCCACCTGTTTATAGAGGAAAATAATAACTGTGTATTTTTTTAGCAAGTTGAAACATGAGGAAGTTAGGTTTGATAGTTGCTCTGAAAATGCCTACTTGTTACTTACCTTTCATTTCAATACATACCTTATAGAACTTTTATTTTTAAATGCTAGCTTCTTCTGTTTCATTATTTTGAATATGGGAAATGTAGGGTTGTTTATTTAAGTTACTCTAAATTAATGCCTAGTCTATGTCTTGACCTGACCGTGTTCATGGTGGACTCCATATAGACATAATGAAATACCAGGAAGCCCTCATCTTGCACTATTACTACTCCCTATGTAACTCTGTTATTAACCTCCTCACTGGTACAAAGTAGGAGTTGGAGATTATTTCTAAGGTTTTTAATAGAATAATGTTTTCTGATACTACTATATTGTGTAATATATATACTACAGTATTTATAATATAGTATATATCTGAGAGTACATGTATACATATATATTACTATGTATAATAAATATAGTACATATGTATTTTCACTGACTGGTCTCATTTGACCGAGTTTTATCTTGAAATATGACTCATGATTCAAGGTCAGAATAATGTTGGCCTAGAGTAAAAATATGGTCTACTGAATTTTCTCATTCTCCCATTTTAAAATAATTTGCATATTCATTTGTGAATTTGAGCATTACACTTAGGGGTGCAATTTAGTATATTCTAAGGACATTTTAAAAGTGGTATGCTATTTTCAGAGTAAGCTGTTTACAATGTGGTTTGTTTTAAAGTTTGTTGACTATGTTTGCTTAACCTCCATTCCATCTATATAGTTATCTCTGTATAAACCATTCTGAATATTCTTTAGGAACATAAAAAATAAAATCTACTTAAAGAAAATCTCATTATAAATATTTGTGCTTGTTCTCAAAATTATCTATTTCCAGAACATACAAAGTTACATGATCTCGGAGAGATCTAAAATTGTAGAGTGGAAAGAAACTTGTGAGTCATCTAACTGCAGATTTTTCAGAAAATGGAGAAACTGAGACTCAAGGAGATTAAGTGAATTGTCCAAGGCCACATAGCTATTTAGTGACAGAATTTATATATGAATCAAGATCTCCTCCCGCTCTAATATTCCTTTCTTCTCTTCCGCTCTTCCTTCTGCTCTAAAATTACTTCCCCAATGAGAACAACTCCAGAGATACAGTCTCACCCATAATCTCTATGCATATTCTGCAGCTCCGTTGTTTGGTATAGGCACTTTTAGGATTGCTACGCCTTCTTGAAGAACGGACCCTTTTATCATTATATATTGTCCTCTGTCTCCGATTTGTTTTTCAATTCTGAAGTTTATTTTACCTGTTATTAATATATATTAGTGTTATATGTTATATTACTTTATATTAGATATTAGATATAAATAGATAATATATTAATTTATATATTGTAGGGGAGGAAAAATTTCCCTCTACCCTTCTAGGTTCTTTTGGCTGGTCTGTTAATTAAATTGTCATAGACAGAATAACAAGAGAAAAACACATTTAATGACGTATGTACGGGAAACCCACAAAGACAATGAGAGGTTCCCTGACAGGCAGGCAGTTGAGGGTCCTATGCCCTTCTGAGCTAAGAAAAAATGGGGTAGGGGTGTGAGGCATCAAAGGAAAGGAAGACAATTCACCAGAAGAGGGGAAGTGCAAATATTTGGTAAGCAAATGTTTGTCCTGCCATGCAGAGACAGTGGACACAGGGAGCACTTTGACCAAATAGGCCCTTCTGGGCTCCCTGCCAGTCTACCACACCTGGCCCATACACTTTGCAGTTTTCTCTGGTGATAGTTCTCTTCCTTAACAGGCCAGCTATCCAAATTATTCTAGCCAGTTAGGGGGAAGATAAAAGCAAAACAAAACAAAACAAAAACCCTCTTCCTGAGTCTTTCGGTCCTCAAGTAACTTCAGGTGAAAGTAATTCATATGCCACAGTGACACTTTGGGGGAGGCTTGTTCTGAGCCCCTTCAATATCAGTATATTAATATAGCCATTTTTCCTTTTTTTTTAATTCTTGGGAAAATATAATCAAAAATAAAATCTCCTGCCAACCCAGAAAACTTCTCCACAAAGGTAGATGAGAGAACAGTTTTATCACTGAATAAGCATTAAAGCAGAATGTGATGTGTATCACAGGCAATCGGCAAAGACAGAAAGAAATCTCACCCTTTTATATAACCAGGTGGATACAATGCATAGCATCCGTGTTTTCAGGATAAATGATAACTAATCCTCAAGTGAGAGGACTTAACAGCTGTCACACATAGTTCATCCTAAATCAGCCTGGTAACTGGGGTGACAATTTGTGTTTACTAATTACCTTTATCCAAATGAGAATGAAACTTCTCCTATCTTTAGGACAGGAGGTAGCTTTGCAGCTATGCTGAGAAATTCAGGTTCGTGCCCTTCCATGGAAACTGGGGGTGCTATCTTCTTTGATAATTAAGTTTCGAAGAGGTGGCACCCAGGTCCTTGTGAAAAAAGATTCCTGGGTTTCAAAACTGGCAAGAGGTTTATTTAGCTTTTAAAAAGATTTACATATCTCTCAAAGGGGCAGGAAGAGAAATCACAGGTACAAGTTTTCTTAAGTAAATTCTCTAAGAAAACAAAGGGGGATGGAAAAGTCTCCATTTTTGCACCACGGAAAATTCTTTTTTTGTTTTCTTTTTAAAATCTGTATTTACCCTTAGAGAAAGGGAGAAGGCACCTTATTACTTCCAGGTGGAGGTGAAATCTAGGTTACCCACTTGGCCTATAATGCTACCTGATGGGAAGGCTCCTCTACTGCTGGATAAAGGTGGGAGTTCCTGCTCCCCACTTGGTCTCCACTGATACCATGGTGGGGATAGCCTTGCTACAACTGGGTAATGGTGAAAGTTCGTCCTCTGTCAACCCCTCAAAGGGAAGGGGGAGTCTCCACTGGTCTCTCCTTACTGACTGGCAGAGATGAAAATCTCAGCTCCCTGCCTGACACCACCCTGGGGAGGGTGTTGGGATGCTTTGTTACAGCCTCTCTAGAGTGGACGCCTGGCCTCCCATTCAGCCTTTTCTGGCATGAGTGACGGTGAGGCCAGAGATTTTTCTGTAGTGTTTGGCTGGAGTAGAGCCATTATTTTCTGCCAGTTTCCTGTCTTGAGAAACTGCCCCTTTCCTGGTCCTTTCACTAGAGGGCAGACTTTTGTTGGTGCTTTTTTGGTTAGCACCTGTTCGTGTTTCTGTGTTACTGGCTTCTGCAGCTCTAAATCTGCATATATGAGGGAAAAAGAAAATCCACCTCTCCACCTTTCAGGCTCTTCTTATGTTTGCTTTGTATATACTCTACAGGATTTTTAGTTGCACTTAGTGGGAGAAATAGGGGAAAGTACATCCATTCCATCTTTCCAGAAGCAGAAGTCTCTTTGCATATTTTATAAATAATGGCACGGAAGTTACTGTGTTATGAGAACTCAAAAAGATGTTGCTAACAACCAAAATCCTTTACTTTCCTAACCACTAATTTGTAAGGTCCATGAGGACAGGGGCTTTGAGTATTACTCACTTTTAGTCAACTTTCAGTCCTTCCTGCAGTGAGAAAACAGAACATTTTCTTGTCTTTATAGTCAGGTTTTTCATGTCTGGGAGTGAATGTTAAAGTGAAGGATAATAGTCATGGCACCCAAATGTTGCCCTTCCCATCAGGGTATTTGTAGCACTTTTGTCAAAAACTTAACATAATTGTTAGATCAAAGAAAAAGTGGCCCCCTTTTATTTGATTAAAATTGCCTATTCCTTCTTTCATTTCAGGGAAGAATTTAAAAGGATTTCTTCTTTAAATTATAAAACAAGTCAAGTTAATGGTAATGATAGGGAAAGAATTTTTACTTCTGACTAAAAGAATGATAACTCATTTTTTGCTTTAATGAGAACAGTAAGTAAATAATTATTCATGCGTGCTCACCCTCTTATTGAACATTGATATAAAATTCTCTCCAATAAAACTCAAGTGGGTTTTTGGGTTTTTTTGTGTAAGGTTGGACTTTAGGAGGTTTATTATTTCCATTAGGCTGTGGAATTTGATTATTCAATCAACCTACTTCAATCCAGAAAAACTCTTATGGCCCATTAATTTAAGAAATCTTTGTAAAGCACATGATTGTAAAAGGAAAAAAAAAAAAAGACTATCCTATCGCTTTCCTTCCTTCTACTATTATTCTTAGTTTTAAATAATTCTTATTGCAATTCACTTGCCATAAGCTTATTAAACACATTTCTAGCCACAGTTATTCTAGAAACTTTAATAATAAAGATTAATATCCTGATCCAAACTCAGTCACTGGCCTGAGTATATCAAATATTTGAAACTTCCTTTTTAGCATAAAAGGTATATTTTCACCAGAATAAGTATACATTTCTAGGTTTAATTACTCTAGAGGGTTTGCGGTAAAACTTTCTGGTAGAACTTAAAAGATTTTCCTATGATTAAATAGCCACATGAACCAAATTGAGTTTAGGAAGATAGATAGATAGATGATAGGTAGATAGATGATAGATGATAGATAGATAGATAGATGATAGATAGATAGATGATAGATGATAGATAGATGATAGATAGATAGATGATAGATAGATGATAGATGATAGATAGATGATAGATGATAGGTAGATAGAGAGATAGATGATAGATAGATAGATGATAGATGATAGATAGATGATAGAGAGATAGATGATAGATGATAGATAGATAGATGATAGATGATAGATAGATAGATGATAGATAGATGATAGATGATAGATAGATAGATGATAGATGATAGAGAGATAGAGAGATAGAGAGATAGATGATAGATAGATGATAGATAGATGATAGATAGATGATAGATGATAGATAGAGAGATAGATGATAGATAGATGATAGATAGATAGATAGATGATAGATAGATGATAGATAGATAGATGATAGATAGATAGATAGATAGATGATAGATAGATAGAATTTTGAAAAGGTATTTTCTAAAGTAAAATATACTCTGCGTCTTATTTTTTCCTAAAAATAGTCTTCCCACAAATCATGTAAGTTAATATATATAGCTGTGCACATTTGTGTGTATATGTGTTTGGGGTGGGGGGAGGAGGTGTTCTGAATGACTCTGTGGTCTGTAGTAGAAAACTTACTATTGGCTTTTTCCTTTCACAGATGACTTACTATTTGGCTTTTTCCTTTCACAGATGACTTAGATTAATAATCTACAAAACTTACTATTTGGCTTTTTCCTTTCACAGATGACTTAGATTAATAATAACTATCTCTCTGCTTGGGATTCCAAAAGTTGATTGAGGCCTGATCTCTAGTTCTAATTTGTTTTTAAAAATTGCTATTTCTCAGCTCTAGCATGGTTAAATAAGAAACCTACATTCACTTGTTGAATCAACACAGGAGATTTTAATAAGCATTAAATGGAAGTGACCCTGCAGGTCAAACTTATACTCACTCCACTATTCTAAAATGATACATATCATTTTACTTTCCCCTCTTAATCAAGTCAGGCTTTTATATATGTGTAGATTATGTGACTTCCATCGTACTTTATGTTGGGTGTTTGGGAGTGCCTTTCCTCTGTTCCAGATATACCTAAACTTCTGATAATTTGACTTAAAACTCTAATGGCCTTTGTAATATCAAAAATTTTTTCAAATAGGAAGTAGAATATGTTTAGCTGCCCAAACTCACTGTAGCTCAAGTTTGTTCCGTTACTTAGACCATCTATCATTTTTTTACAAGGGATGGGGCAGAGGACAAAGATATTAGGGTAGTATGTATGTTTATATTAATGGAGATATGAAACATGTATACTTTAAATGTCATACTATCTCTCTTATGAGAAGTATAAGCCCTTAATTTGTTTTCTTGGTTGTGGAATCATAAAAGACTAAAGATTTGGATGATCCTAGGGTATTTCCCATTGGAATGGGTGGCTTGTTATTAATATTCACAGCAACGCAATTGACACAGCATTCTTTCCAAATAACATTACCTTTCAGCTTTTTTCCTTGCTGAGTTTCCATGAAAAAGAAGTCATATGGAAGAGAATTAGTTCTATAGAGTCATTATTAGCATGGGGTTTGAATTTGAGAATGTAAGGATGATTGTGTACTAAATTTATTTTTTTCGTGAAATATAAACCTTAAATACTAACACTGAAAATATTAGAGAAAATTTTAGTATGAAGGGTAGGGCTAGACATATAAGTAAAGCAAGAGAAGTATCCTCTTGATAAGATGGCTAGAATTCAGAATATGTTTGGTCTTTTCATCGTAAGCATGCTAAGTGTCTTCTACTAATCATTGGAACTGAGTGTCTTGATGGTCTCATCTGTAAAATGGAGTTAATGGCCCCTTTTCCTTACTTATCTCCCAGAATATGGTGAGGGTAATAGGACTTTTCAATAAGCCTCTCAAAACCATTACATAAATATAAAGTTTTACTATATCTATGTGGGAAGATGTCCTTTTAAACACATTAAGGAAGAGAGTATTGGATGTCTTAGAACTCAGGATATCTTATGCTGGTTTCCAGATGTGTGAGATTGCTGGAGATATTAATCTTATTTTCTCTTTAATATTAGAAGTTAGAATAATTACTAAATTCTAGATTTCTTCCTTTTCATGGAAATATCTAAAATTCCTTTAATATTTCAGAAAATTTTAGTATCTATAACTTTTTAATTCCAGTAGAAAAACTAATTTCCCCACATCACTCTTCTAAAAGTTCAAGTTTACTTGGAAATGGACTATCAGTGAATGACTTCTATAAAGGGAAAAATTTTCTCTCCTACATGTACCGCTTTAAGCACATATTCTAAAGTCCATCAACTTGCAGGCCCCCTTCACCCTCTAATTCAATGATATCCTGGTGTATCTTTACCATTTTTCTCTGATCGTAGAGATGGCATCTTTCTCTCCAAGCCTAACCTCTTGATCTCATTATTCTCTATCCTCAAACTTTCCACTGTTTAACCCTGATCTGCTTTTCCAATGATATTTTGAGATCTCCATGTTATGTGTTTTCACTGTCTTATATGATAGGAATTCAAGAAATGTGATGAATTAATAATGGCCATACTTGAAATTCTGATTACTTGTCAAAAGAAAAAAAAAAAAAACAAGCATGATTTGTTTCACTAGTTAAGTTGCTTGGTCATCTTTTGGATTTGTTAGTCTAACTCTACATGCCATTAAAGACAAGCAAGAAAATGTGATGGAGAAAATTTTGATGTCAAAATGTATAAAGCATACTTAAGGTTAACTATAGTAAGAAATATGTGAATGTTACAAAGAAAAAACAAAGCATTTTTGTTAGACATACAGGAAGATGGAAATAAATGAGTACACAAATCCATTTCCTATATGGGAAGACGAAACTTTACAAATGTGAATTATTTTATATACTTATTGAGCAGTTAAAATATCAATAAATATTGAGGTTTTCAACAATTTAAAATTAAAATGTATTAATGGTAAAAACTGGGTGGTCATATTCAATATATTTTAAGTTAGTAAGATGGGGATTGGCTCTATCAAATATCAAATCACATTATAAAGCCACAGTAATTGAAACATAAGATATTAGGTTATAAAAGATATTGGGCCTCAGAAACAGAACTGATAGAATAATTTCTTATATAATAAAGATGACATCTATTCCCTTTTCCATTCTAGTGTTAGAAATCTGGCTACACTTTTAATATTTGAGTAGCTTTCCTAGTGGAGATTACCTGTTTTCTTTTTCTTTTTTCAAAGAACCAATTTTTAAATTCATTTATCAATTCAATGCTTTTTCACATTTGAATTGATTTCTGTGTGTATGTAAATATAAATAATTTTTTCATCTTCTTTCATTGAATCTGCTGAATTTTTTTCCTAAATTCTCTACTATAAAGCTTAATTTCCTTTATTCCTTTTATTATGCTGTCTGTGTAAAAAGATTTTAAAGCTATAAATGTGAAATTGAGAGGATATTTGGCTAATACCTCAAAAGTTTTTCTAAAAAGTATCTTAATTGTTTTCTCTTCTAATACAACCTGCAGCTGTGCAACTGCAGTTTTGCTTTTGTTTTTAAACCGAAGAGAATTGAGAAGGAATTTTTGTCTGTTTGTTGGAATTTTTGTTATTTTTCTTTGATTGCCTTTTATTGATCACTGGTCTGTACAAGATATTCTTTTATGGAACTAAATTAAATTATTTTTATTTTGCAGTAGACTCTTATTATCAGTTTTTATTAATGAACTATGGATACATGAAAAGAGGCGAATTATCTATTAGGATGGTACATGGTTCAATGTTTACTTTATTAATCTTATTTAAATTCCTATGACCTGATATTTGTTTTTTTACTTCATCATTAAAAAACTGAAAAAGAATAAATAAAATTAAGTTTAAAAATTTTTAAAAAACTGAGAAAGAATGCGTTGAATTTTCCTACTAATAATGTATTTCTGTTTGATCATCATTGTCTCTTTTAAAGTTTTGTTGTATACACTTTGATGTTAAGTTATTCAGTTCACAAGTTTTGTGACTATGTCACTGGGTATTTTATATTTACTCAGATACACTTTTTGTGTGTGCGTACTACTTGCCTGATTTTCTGTCTAAAATTAGTACTGTCATTCCTGGAGCCTTTGTTATTATTCTTCTTTGCTACTCTAATATTTGTTTCTACTTTTAAGTGATTTTCTTGTAAACCATATATATTAGAATTTTCTTTTCTTTTTCCTTCTAAAGGTATCAGAGATTTTTATTTGGAAATTTACCACATATTTATTGCTATAATCCAAGATTATTTGCTTTATTTTCAACATTTTGGAAGGTGTATATACACTGTTTGAACTTCTCTACTTAACTTTTTTTTAACTCACCTTTTTAATGAAATAAGTACAAAACCATATGTTTTAACTTTTGCTATAGGTAAGAGGAGGAATTTTGCATACTTTTATTTTCCCCATTCTTTTCTTTTTAAATATGTATATTTAGAATTCCAAAATATTTTAAAGTTGTATTCTATTCTAAATCTTACTCTATTTTAAGAATATTTTTTCACACATTTAGTGCTGTCAGCACATTTTCAGGTATTTTTAGATTTAACTTTATAACTAAGTAGTTTTGATATTTATCATGAAGCAGTTTATATCTCCCCATTCTTTAATTTAAATTAAAATATCAAGCTACTTAAATATAGATTCAGATAGTATTTTAAAGAATGACACATAGATTTAATATTTTCTGAAGTTTTGCTTTATCTATGAATATCGCTATATTGCTTGTTAATAGAAACAATAACGTTCTAGGTATAAAGTTTTGAATCACAACATTTTCCCCTGAGTAGTAAGAGATATTTAAACCAAAAGAAGGAATGTACATGAGGAGTGAAGTCATGATATTGTTGTGTGCTAAAGGGATCAGAGTTAGTCTGTGTAATTCCACAGGGCAAAACCAAGATCAAAGGCAGAAGCTATATAGAAAGTTGGATGAATAAAAAGTTGATCTATTTAACACTGAGACCATTCTAAAGATAGAGGCAGAGCTGCCTTACAAATTCCTAAAATGTAGTACAAGTATTCTTCAGGTGAGTTTGTGCCTGCTTCTCAAGATATTGTGCAGAGGGAGTTCATACTAGATTATCTTAAGAGTAGGGAACTTTCCTTTAGGTGGGTACCTGGCTCAGAAATAGAGGATTCATCCCTTTTTTCAAGGCTAATATGTTGCTTAGTAAATTGTAACTAGATGGAACCCGTAAGATGAGACTTGACATAAACTGAGCATGTATTTATTTATTTTTGAGAAAAAAATAAAGCCCTAATTACTGTCCATCAGAGTGTCACAGGCTTTTGCTGCAAGATGGAAAGGAGAAGCTTACATTTCAGGTATTCAGTAGATGCTGTGGCTTCTTTGCTGCCATCTTTCCCAAGCGAACCCTCCTTCGTAAGCCAGACAGATGGTAAGCTAAGCATCCTTACTTCTCACACTGGAATCCCCAAAAGGGTTGTAACCAAAGCAAAAGCCCCCTGGTGGAAGATCTGTTTGTAACTCTATTACATAGTATGTGACTGTTAACTAGAGGGATTCTAAATAGTTCTTCTAGGAGCCAATTTACCCTTTTTTTAAAATTGCTAAGTTTCAAATGTTACTTGGGCGTGTAGTCTAAATATTTAATGTTTAACATAACAAAAAAGAACACCACTTTTATTGTTAAAGAGCACATACCAACCACGTAGAGGGGAAGAATAGAACAATACAGATTCTGGATTTCCATTTTAGAAAACTGTCACTAAATGTGTAATGCACCATTTTCGCTTTTAAATATGACATAAATTATAGCTGGGCCAGATGGCAAAAAGAACTTAGAGGAAAATAGGAAAGAGAAGTTGAACTTCTATTTTTCCATTACTTGTGCCCCTGTTCTATATCTCCTACACCAGTGGTCCCCAACCTTTTTGGCACCAGGGACCTGTTTCATGGAAGACAGTTTTTCCATGGATGGGAGGATGTAGGGGGATGGTTCAGGAAGTAATGTGAGCGATGGAGAGTGGCAGATGAAGCTTCACTTGCTCAAAGGCCACTCACCTCCTGCTGTGTGGCCCGGTTCCTAACAGGCTGCAGACCAGTACCAGTCCATGGCCCGGGGGTTGGGGACCCCTGCCCTACACAGTAGGGCAGTCATAGTTCATGGTATTCGTAAAGGAGAGTCAAAAGCTTATTAGTGTTTAAAATTGCTTGGTGAGCTCAAGGGATTTCTGGATTTTAGTTCTTGTTCTGCCAGCTCCTATTGGATTTATGTCCATTACCATAGCTTCAAATTCCTCATCTGAAATTGGAGGGGATAGTCCATGTAATAACAATACCCACTGATATACTGAGCACTTACTCTGTGCCACGCACTGTTCTAAGCACTTTACATGTATTATTTCATTTAATCTTCACAACAACCCAATGGGTTAGAAATTTGACCCAACTGATACTACCATTAGAACCTCTGCCTGCCAAAGAGCAAATCTATACACCTGAAAACAATGTGAATCTTAAAAACCATATCTAGGTCTAAAATTTTATGAGAAATTGGCCTTGGACTTACTAATGTCAATTGCACATTAAATTCCCTGTTTCTGGTGAAAACCACCAATAAGCTAACTAACCATACTGTTCCTGGGTCACTTGATTTAATCTTGGGCCTTTGGTTTAATCTCCTCCATCATTCCACTTTCTGTGTCTACCTGTTTTGTTTTTTCTTATTAAGAAATTTTCATTTTCACTGCACTAAACTGTCAATAT
The DNA here is from genome assembly GCF_003676395.1 of Aethalodelphis obliquidens. Classification (NCBI taxonomy): domain Eukaryota; kingdom Metazoa; phylum Chordata; class Mammalia; order Artiodactyla; family Delphinidae; genus Aethalodelphis; species Aethalodelphis obliquidens. Next base: position 5,462,883 of record NW_020838008.1, read on the forward strand.
TATCGCTTAGACTCTCTGGTGTTAGAAAGTTAGGCTATCCTCATAATTTGATCAAATTGCTAGAAAAGTCCTGTTGGTATTTTGATCTGCGTCACATTTAACATATGCTGTAGTTTGAGGAAATTTGACATCTGTGGTTACTCTTTAAATATTCAGTTTCATCACCTAGGAGCATGATATATCCCTGTATTCACGTTTTTAAAAAAATATTTCCCAATAGTATTTTATATCCTTCAGTAATAAAAATTTAAATCTAACGCATTCCTTCTTAAATCAATTTATAGGTATTTTCTTTTTCCTTGCTAGTTTCTTTCTCATTTACTGACTCCTTTTCTTGATCTTCTCCCTACCCCATCAAATATGGATATTCAAACACTTTTATCTTTAGGTTTCCTATACCCTAACTGTGCTGTCTCATCCATCCCAATGATTACAACTACCACCTGTAGGTGACTTCCACATTTACATATTAACCCACTCTATGCCTATAATTTCCTGTGTCCTTCTCTACTAGATACCATTAGCACTCTCAAATTCAAAATACCCAGAGCCAAACTCATTATCTTATTTCTGAGGATAAATTCATACATTTGACTTCCATGTTTTGGTAATAGTATTACAATATATATCCAAATTCAAAATATTAGAGCCAGCTTTGTCTTTCTCTCTTTCTCTCTCTTTCTGTATGCAATCTACAGCCAGGTCTTTAAGCTTTAAGTTCTATAAAGTTTCCAACATCCATCCCCTTGTCTCTACTGTCATAACCACTACCAGAGTTTGTGCTCTCCTTAACTCTTGTCTGGATTATTCCTTTGATCTTTAAACCTGTCTTCTTGTTTCCATCTTCTTTCCTCCCATCCCATCCAGTCTGATAACCAACTTGTTAATCTTTCCATGGCACAACATCATTTCAGTCTGTCCTGTATTCAGGACCCTGCGATGGTCCACAGTGGCTACTTGCCTAACTGATTACAAGTTCCTCAACTTAGAAAGCAAGACCTTCTTACTCCAGTTTCCTTTTCATTCTCCTTTCCAGGTGATTCTGGTCTTCAAGTCATTGCATTATCCTGCATCTGGACTATTCTGTTCCCTAGAAATATCTGATAATTTCATTCATCTGGTCATACTCCAGCTACTCCTCTGAGTACTTTCTTACTCACCTCTACCTAGTCAATCCTACCGTTAAAACCGTATGATATCTCCCTCACCTCATATCTTAATTTTGGAAACTTACCATGGTAAGACTGGAATATTATGCTGTTCATGTACTTGGCTTTTCTCCATTTCTAGATTTTTCAGCTCCTTAACTGCAGAGACCGATCTTACTCATCTTTCATTATTGATCTTATTCATCTTTCATTATTGATCTTACTCATCTTTCATTCTACTCAGTGTTTTGTACACATTTAGATTTCCTTAAATATTTATTAAAACAAATTAAATAGACCCAATTATCACAGGAACTGCCAGTGGTTCAGACTAAGAAACAAATGCCTAATTTTGATTAGATTCAGAAGGTGCCCGGGTTAAAATAAAACCTGAGGTAATGCTGATTTCTTCACTTTTCCCTTACCTAACTCAAGTTTTAATTTCAAGGTGAGCAGCTGAGAACCTCTGATTACAAAATCCGGCATGTCAATGGGCTTTTCATAGTTAAAATGAGTTATTTGTTAGAAATGCATCATTGCACCTAGGTGTTTGCTTCAAAAGCTGTGATTTATGACTTAGACTGGAATTTTATAGGAACAATGTCATATAATACCTGAAAATGCCATTTATTTTCATGCAGTATTTAAATTACACTTATACCAAGTTACAGCAATATTTAAAAAGTAATATTCAGTGCTTCCTTACATTTACCACATTTTTTATCAGAGTAGAATTGGATTCAGAATTACTGAATGGGAAACATAGCTGCCACAGAAATGTTACTGTTGAATAGCTAGTCAAACAAGAAACCTGTTCTGGCATATATTTTTGTCTTCCTTTGTTCTGTGAATTTCATTTTTATTTTTAAAATGAATATATTCATGCCCCTGGATTTCCCCTTTTGAAGTGGGATTCATAGCATATCTCAAACCTAAACCCATACACATTTTACAAAAGGGTAATATAGATAAAATTTTCTGATGAATGTGAAGGGTATTTTCCCAAAATGGATTTTGACTAGAATATTCAGAGGTGGAAGTGCCTTACTTAATATATGTATTTACTTTGATGGAACTCCAAACAAGGCCTTAGTGTATTCTGTAGGAAAGAAGCAATCACATGTCTTAAAATAGTGGATAACTGGGTATATTCGTGAATATGAAATAAAGTTGAGATAATCGAAGCACCTCCTGACTCTGTAAGAATGATCAGGGATTTATTTGCAGCATTTCTTCGTCTTTCTTATGTTGTAAGAGGAAACATTGAATATCTTAGTTTCACCCTTTGTCCAGAAGAGCTGTAATTCACACTGCCTGTATTTTTAAATTCAGACCAATAATTGAGAATTTTAATATCCCCTTTTATTACTGGTATTTTTTAAAATTCCCTGAGTACTTCTCACATAATTACAAACTACAAAATAACGTGCTTTCTTTGTGGAAGGTGATTCTGACCCCATTTCTACCCACCCGCAATTAGGAGTATCAAATGTATCGTAATGCATACCTTTAGTTTGTTTCTTTTTTAGTCTTTTTCCTTTGAAGGGGCAGTGTACTTGTTTGTCTTGCTTAATTTTTTGCAATAGAGGTACAGATTTGGCAACAGAAAGCAGTGACATTCACCTCTCTTTTCCTGGAGATCAGTTGTGGGCGTTTATGAGGTGTCTGATGGTGATTTTATAGGTCAGAAATCTAGGATTTAGGTACCTTGTAGAATGGAAAAATCTAAAGCAACCCACATGGGAACTGAACAAACCAGTTTCACCAGATGGGTGAACAAACAATAAAGAGATCAAGTTGATTTGAAAAGTAAAAACTTCAACTCTTTTTAAGCCATATTCAGAGCTTCTGGTCAAAACCATTTCTGAATACAACTCCAAATAACACTATTTTTAAAAATATTCATAGTAGTATTGTATTCACTCATTTGTGCCTATCGAGATGAGTGCCTAGTTATACTACTGGTGCCAAGAGTCCCTTTCTCAGGGAATTTAATTTTGCGTGACAGGAGACAAACAGCAAGATGATTTCGCATGGTTAACCTGTTCTGAAAAGCAGTATTAAATTTTTAAAAAAGAATCCCATGGTTAAATAAGTCTGGAAAATGTTGTGCTAAAGTTCAAGCAGGGTTTTTTTCTTACAAGAGTACTTAGAATTTTAATACTTTAATCTTCATTGAGAACCTCTAAGAGGAAAATATGGTGTGTAGCATTTCACAATCTTATTAGCCTATGAAAACTTCTTTGCACACACTGCGTAGCAGCTCCAGTGTTCTGTAGAACACACTTTGCAGAATGGTTACGTGTAATATGCATAAGTAACTATAAATGGTATAAACACAAAATGCACCACCAGAAAAGCCACATATCTAGATTATGTTTCATGATACCTTTTTGAAGGATGTTAAACTGATTTGCCAAAACAGAACCTTAATATAATCTTGATAAAAGATCTGTGTGACAGACATTTTGTAGGAAAATCATAATTTAAGGAATATGTATTCACATTGCCTCCAACAAGAAAAATAAATATATTGACAATTTGACAGCAATAGTATGAAATCTTACTTGGCACTATTTTTCCTATTTATGAGACCTTAAAATAAGAAACTCTAAAATAAGGGATAAGGCAAGCATATCTATTATTTTGAAATATAAAGGAATGTAACTAAATCATGAGCCACAAGTTGAACATCCATTCTTTATACAGACTAAAGAAAGAGCAAGTATGGGGAAAACAGCTAGTGCTTCTGAGTATTAAGCCTCTTGAAAGCACAGATTATTCTTCCATAGTTCCCTTCTATATGCCCAGGGCCTGCAAGGGTACCTGGTGTACAAAGGCATCCAAAATATTTCTTCACTACTTCAGTGGAATTTAAAGGTCCAGGGATAGTTAACAGGATGGGGCCACTGACTCACCAGTAGACATTGGGTCAAGTCATCTTAACTCTACAAAAGCCAATCCAGCTGTAGAGGCTACTAGGAGATCTGAGCGTCTGCCTGCCTGGCTCAGTTGACATTCAAAGGGGTAAGTGATGAGGACTCTGGTAAATGGTCACCAGTGGAGAAAAGTTGCAGGTTGTTCAAGCCAATGTGCAAAGTGTAGTCAAAGGAAATTTGAAATAAGTAACACTCAGAAGTAGAAGCCTTGTCCTTGTGTCTTGTAATGACAAATGAACTACCTGTGAAGGGATGGAGGCTCAAGGAAGGACTTCAGTCTCCAAGAGAAGAATAATGAACATGAGCATATCAGGATCTCATGTTCCTCACCCAAGGTCCAGGGCAGAAATTCAGTCATAGGAGGTAGGGTTGTGGCAAAGGGATATCAGGGTGTGAAATGACACAGAAGAACCAGAGGCCATGCTTAGTCATCTCTGGTCTTCAAGGTGGAGAACATGTGACTCTTGCACCACAGATCAAGCTTGGTTGGGTGAACTGGGTAGAACTGATTTTCCAGCTGGGAAGCAGATTGGCCCTAATCGTTAACATTGAGTCACTGGAAAATGTGGTCTGCATTGTAAGTGCATACTTGATCAGCTTAGATGCTTCATTTTTCTTTGAATCAACTCTATTTGCATTTATATAATGGAAGAAACTGATTGAAAATTAAAGATTAAATTAGTAACTTCACATAGGGTTAGATATCATATATCAGAGGAAGAACCCAGACTCTAGTCTTCAGATCTGGATATGCATATCTGTAACTCCACCTTCACCTCTGTCCCTTTCCAAATTAGCTTTTATGTTTAGTCTATATTTTAGACTGCTTTAAGAATAGACCTCCTAGTGGGCAGAAGACCTAAATAGACATGTCTCCAAAGAAGACATACAGATGGCCAACACACACATGAAAAAATGCTCAGCATCACTAATTATTAGAGAAACGCAAACCAAAACTATAGGGGCTTCCCTGGTGGCACGGTGGTTGAGAGTCTGCCTGCCGATGCAGGGGACATGGGTTCGTGCCCCAGTCCGGGAAGATCCCACATGCCGCAGAGCGGCTGGGCCCATTAGCCATGGCCGCTGAGCCTGCGCATCCGGAGCCTGTGCTCCGCAACGGGAGAGGCCACAACAGTGAGAGGCCCATGTACCGAAAGAAAAAAAAAAAAGAAAAGAAAAACTATAATGAGCTGTCACCTCACACTGGTCAGAGTGGCCATCATCAGAAAATCTACAAACAGTAAATGCTGGAGAGGGTGTGGAGAAAAGGGAACCCTCTTGCACTGTTGGTGGGAATGTAAATTGATACAGCCTCTATGGAGAACAGTATGGAGGTTCCTTAAAAAACTAAAAATAGAACAACCGTACGATCCAGCAATCTCACTACTGTGCATATACCCTGAGAAAACCATAATTTAAAAAGACACATTCACTCCAGTGTTCACTGCAGCACTATTTACAATAGCCAGGACATGGAAACAACCTAAAAGTCCATCAACAGAGGAATGGATAAAGATGTGGTACATATATACAATGGAATATTACTCAGCCATAAAAAAGGAATGAAATTGGGTCATTTGTAGAGACGTGGATGGACCTAGAGACTGTCATGCAGAGTGAAGTAAGTCAGAAAGATAAAAACAAATATCATATATCAATGCATATATGTGGAATCTGAAAAAATTGGTATAGACAATCTTATTTACAAATCAGAATTAGAGACACAGGCGTAGAGAACAAATGTATGGATACCAAGAGGGAAAGGGTTGGGAGGGTTGGGATAAACTGGGAGATTGGGATTGACATATTTACATTATTGATACTATGTATAAAATAGTTAACTAATGAGAACCAACTGTATAGCACAGGGAGCTCTACTCAGTGCTCTGCAGTGACCTAAGTGGGAAGGAAATCCAAAAAAGAGGGGATATATGTATACATATAGCTGATTCACTTTACTGTGCAGTAGAAACAAACACAGCATTGTAAAGCAACCATACTCCAATAAAAATTTTGTTTAAATGCTAAAAAAATATGGATCCAATTAATATCTTAAAAAAAACAAGAATAGATCTCCTTCCTCTTTTTCCAAGTTACTTCATTAGGATATGTAGTTTACTCCTCACCTCAATCTCATAATAGGCGATTATCCTGTTTTTTTTTTCTATCCTCGTACCTTATACAAAAAGTAACAAAAAGAGTACCACAAAATAAAAAATATCCCATCTTTTTGTGGTCACATATTCTTTTTTTCCTTGTTAATCTCATACATTGAAAAGTTCCTATTTCATGTAGTCGTGGATTTTCTCAGTGTCTGAGAGTTGAAATGTTAGAGGGGGGTCTTTTGGACCAAGATCCATTGTCAATCACCAAGTATCTTTATAAGACTCCAAATGTGAAGGCTATTTTGGACATCAGGGCAGTAAAGGAGACAATATAAACTGTAGTTTGAGAAAATAAGGGCACTAGAAGAAGGAAAATATAAAGAAAATATTTCAAGAAAAATCATTTCCAGGACTCTGTTTTAAAATACCAGCTTTTCTGTGGTGGTGTTCGCTCATACAGAGGAAAAGTGTAAAAAATATTCTGAGCAAAGTGTATGAACCGAACGGCTATGTTTGGAAAATGTGCACAAACTTATCAAACCTTTCTTTTTCTTTTCACCTTTCATTTCATGTGCCTTTTTTTTTATCAACTTCAAAACTTTTTTTAAAATTCCTTAATAGTATACACTCCAGAAAACATATAGTATATATAGTACATATATAATAGTATATACTCCAGAAAGGCAGAGGAACTATTTCACTTATGTGTGGTGTTTGTTTACTTAAAGGCTAAATTACCTAATTAATTTTACTGGGATTTCTTATTTCAGAAGTTCACCCAAAATCGGGTACTGTGGTCTTAAAAATAATTGTATAAAAACAATACATCAGTGAATTCATTTATATTATGTACTATATATAGTAGATATGTATTATATGTACTACATGTATTATAATAAATTTAATGACATCAACACCAATGATTTGTGTAACTATATTAATATCTATTTATTTGGCCCTTCTCATTTATCTAGAACAAGTGTTTTGCATTTTTAATACCATTTTCTGTCTATAAAATGCAAAACAAATCATCTGAATACTTCCGAATATCTTTTTCTCTTTCATATTATGGAAAATTTCTCATTTATTGATCCACCTATTAGAATGAATGGTGTCTGATTTTAAAGGTGGCAAACTATGAAATGCAGCAACTTTCATAATGATCATAAATGAGCCATTTGAGTTCTAAAAAAAGTTGCTGCCAGTGAAATCCTTTATTATATTTTAATTTAAAAATCCCAATAGATAATATGCTGTATTCCATAAATGCTAAAAATAGAATGTGTAAATATATATGCAGGTATAATTTTTTATTTTGCATTCAGAACCCACATAGTTATTCTTCCTCTGAAATTTCTGCTCAGTAAAAGTTCATCTGTAGGAATGTTTATGTTGTTCAACGCAGCAATCAGATTGAAGAAAGACATTTTACAATGCAATCACCTTTGCAATTGCAATTTCTGCAGTGATAGATATCTAAGCAAATTAGGTCACACATTCTTTTTTCTTCCCTTCCTTTATTTAACTACTTGATAGCACTTTTCTACCACAGCCCTTCCTTCCAGAATAATTGAAATAATATGCTGAGAACGTTAGAAATCCCCAGCAAAATTCCAGATTTTGTTTTTAAAGGTCTGAAATGTTATCCTGATAGAAAATGTCATCTGCAGAATCCTGAATTAGAAAAGCCATCCATGGGTTGTGGACTATGGGACCACATTATTTATTTTGACTGTTATGGATGTAATAAATCATTCTAAAATAATGTTGACATTTATGCATTCTGCTAACGTGGCAGTTTAACAGTCTGCTTCGTATACTGCTGCTTGAGTTAAGGATTTGCTATCACAGTTTCCAGCTTAGTTCTCCCAATCTTAACACAGCAGACAGTGGTAATGTCAACTGCAGAAGTGCCAAGAGAGAAAAAGATGAATAATGTATTCATTTTTGTGGGCGATTTTAAACTCCATGCCATTGAGCACATTTCTCTGAATGGCTCTCCTAGCTCACAGCGTTTGCTTCTTTCCTCTTTCTTTGGGCCCCACAAAGCCTTTTTTGCTCTAGGTATGGCTTTCAGTTTGATTTAAACCTGCTCCCTCTGCCTACCACCAGGTATGTAGAATGCATTAGCAAGAAAGATATCATAATTGAAATCAATACGGTGACTTTGAAGAGTGTTTCCATGATGAGTTCTGGTCCTGTGTATTTTATATGCTGCCATAACCATGTTGATGTAATGGATTAGACATTTCCATCAATTCAGTCCACACCACACACACACACACACACACACACACACAAGCACAATGCTTGGTAACATTTCTTTTACACAGAATTTATTGTTTAGCTCTTCGACCCACCAGTTGTTTGATTAGATTGAACCATTCAATACATAAAAAGAAGAGATGCACTTGTTCTTCCAGGTCAAAAATGTGATTCAAGCACCACAGTGAACGTTTTTTGCTTTAATTATAAAGTGCTAATTCATATGTGCAAGTGAGCATACATTTCAATTTATGACGGCTATTTGCATAACATTTTTCCCCCTTGACTTCTAATCATTGTTGATTCTTGAAACTTTCATGGGCATCCTTGACTGCCCATATTTTCCTACAGTAATTCATTAGGTGAGCTTTTTCCAGTACTTTGCCCTTCTACCGTGTCCCAGTCCCTCAAACAGAAACCTTGAAGTCTTGCAGGTGTGGAATGAAGTGGGGTGATGACCTCTCTGTATCTTGTTTTCCTGTATAAAATGTCTGAATGAATTCTAAAGAAGGACCTTAATACTGGATACCAGAGCCAGACAACCCACCGCTGAAATTGTCTTCTGGGTTTTGGGAGTATCTCTATCAGCTAACATCCCAGCCCTGGTAGTGAAAGAGCAGCAATAGTGGCCACACTTAGTGTGTCCCTGACTTTCTTACAACCAAACAACAATGCGGAGAATTCGGCATTTCCTGTAGAAGCAAGAGAATTTCTGCTTTTAAAATTCTCCATGTTATTAAAAGCACAGTAGGGATGCACACTGGATCCCTTTGGTGTTCACATTTAACCTCTGGTTTTTAGAGTCTTGGAATGTGCCCTTGCTGTGTGGTTATAATTACGTTTTACAGACAAGTTAGGGAAATGAACTGATTTGTCTCTATTTTCAGGTTATCTTTTTTAGTGTAGCACCAGATTGCCAAAACAGCATGGAAATATGCACACCATTGGCCCTGCTCTCAGAGAATGTATTTTCACTTATATGTAGACAATTATGACCTATAGCTTTTCTGATTATTTTACATATTCAATAGCTATACTAGTTCCTGCCATCATTTTCTTTGTTCCCCAGAGATTCTGCTCTAGGGCTACATTTCTGTGCACTCCCAGTATGGGCTAATGGGATACAAAATGAAGAAATGGGCCAGACAGACTTGTAGTATCATCTTCATATCACCTTCAGGCAGAGTTGGAAAAGTCCCCAGAGGGACATTTTTGAAACACACTATAACATTTTTTTCTGGAAAAAATGGAATTCAATAGTTGAAATAAAACAAATTTTCTTTGGGAAGGTGGCAGAATCCTTTAGTGTATTTTCAAGTGTAGATGAGACTTTCTACAGATTGATGCAACATTCTTGGATAAAAAAGTGTTTCCAAGTGATTGGGCATGACTCCTGTTAATATCTGCAAGATTTCAACAACTGTCAGCTGTCACAAGAGTAGATATCCAAGCAAAGGGAATGTCACAGTCCATCAGCAATTTTTAATCCATTTTGATTTTATGAGTGCAAATATAAGGGAATCCTTAATCAAGAAGAGTTTATTTTATTTACTACTAAGAATACCAACATTTTTTTTAAACTTCTGTCTTTAGCTCTTGCTCTCTCTAACCTAACATTAAAATTGTATTCTCCTATCTAATATCTCAAAATTCTGTTGAGGTTAGGAAAAACATTTCTTTTTTATTTTTGCTCATTTTAGTTTTCTCTTCTGAATGTAAATGTCAAACATAATCTTTCTATCTCTCATAAGCACATTTTAAGTGTATACCTAATAGTAAAACTCTGTCCTTCCTTTTTAAATATAGACATTGAAGGTTGAATTAGGTAATATTGCATACTTAGAATGTAATTGATAATTACAAAATGCAAGCTAGAAGATATCTATCTTTTCCATTAAACACACTCACCTTACTGTGTTGGTAGTAAGATTTTTAAAAGCCATTTTCCAGAGGTAAATGAATCCAATACTACACAGATAATAAATACAAGCATACAATGCTTAAAATAAATGTTTAACTCTGGAAGATACTTATAGTTGGTAATTCCTAGAGATATTTCTTTTTATTAAGTAACTGATAAGTGGCTGCTTCTAAACTGAGGTAACAATTTTACCTTTATCAACAAACAGGAAAAAAGAGAATGATAAATATTTGTAACAAAAATAGCCTCTGCTGCCTTTATACAGAAAAGAAGAAGAACAACAACAACAAAAAGCAGGACCCAGGAACAAAGAATGGATGTGTTTCTTAATAAGTCACTTTTCTATCACTCGTTGCTATATAGATCCTCAGGAAACCAGGCAGAAGAAAGGCATGCTGATTCATTTCGTTTTTTGTGCTTATCTGTTTATTTTCTTGGAATTGTTTGATCACTCTGGCTTTTCATTTTCCATATATTTATGGCTGTATGGACTATTTCTGAAGATTGGCTCGATATATCAGAATGCCATCTCTCCTGCCTTGTTAAATTTCCTCCAGAAAAACACAAGGAGTCTTAAATATCTTCCCTTCCTCCTTTATTGAAGCTTCTCCAACAAATTGAACTCTCTAGGAACTTTCAAATAATGAGGATGACTAATGTTTATGCAGTTTCACAGGCCTATGTATTTTGGAGTATACAAGATCAGACTCTGTTGAAGTGGGTAAGTAATAACAGAAATGTACCTGCTATGCTTTGCTTAAAAACGTTGTTGCACAGGACAAAGCTTTGCATGCAGCATCAGACTCAGGTTGACCATAAAGAAAAATATTACAGAATGAATTTTAAGTCTCTATATTTGGTTTACATAATTGTGAGCCTATGTGTGTGTACGTGTGTATGTTAAGAGGTAACACTAAGACTTATCTAATTAAGTGTCTTCTGTGATTTGTGGTAAGGAACTCCTCGATAAACAAATTTCTTCACATTCCCATTGAAATTCATTTGGTTGAGTGCTGTCCAATAGACCTTTCTGCAGTGATAGAAATATTCTGTATTTCTGCTGTTCAGTGCAATAGCCACTAGCTACATGTGGCTTTTGCACATGGCATATGGCTAGTGTGACTGAGGATCTGAATTTTTTAAATTTCATTTCATTTTAATTAAGTTATATGTAAATAGCCACTTGTAAAAGTGGCTCTTGCATTGGACAACACAGATCTAGCTGATATATGAATTCAACTTGACGTGATTAAATCATTATTTTGTTCAGAGTATACATGTAGCCAAGTACCTTCAGCGATCCAGAGCTAAAAGAGGATGCACAATTCTTTCCCTAAATCTGGTTCATGCACACATTGTGCATTAACAGGATGAAACTGGTTATATTGATAAAGGGAACATGCAGGAGGCCATATTAGATAGTAGTTCAGAGTATACACTTTAGAATATGACAAACTTGAGTTCAAATCCTGTCTCTCACCCCCATTTGCCGTCTTATCTTAGAGAAAATATTTAAATTTCTTTGAGTCTCCATTTTCTAAGTTATAATTGGGGCTACTAATGATGAAATCATGTCTATACCAAGCTTATCACTCGACACAGAGAAGTAATGGTGGTGATGATGATCCTGTTCATGATGGTGTTATCTTCATACATTCAGACTCATTTAATCCTCATATCACTTCTATTAAAAATATTATCTACACTCCCCAGATGGGAAAACTGAAGCTCAAAGCCATTATATTTAAGGTCACTTAACTAATCCAAAATTTAAATTATAACTCTAATTCTAAAGTCCTGTTCTTTTCTTTCTACCAATTTACCTCTTTTTGTAGTAACCCATTAGACCTCCAGTTAAAAGTCTAAACTATTCATTCTCAACTACAAGTATGTCACCCAGAAGGTGATTGAAGTCACATTTAAGCATGAGAATACTAAGCTGGATCTTAACCTTGACCTTTAAAATAGTATAAGAAAGCAAGAAAGGAAGAAAGGAGTAAAGCAAGAAAGAAGGGGGAGTAATTCTCCCTGAATCTACATTTAAGGAACATACATTTGCTACTTTCTGAAAGAAGGAATTGGGGGGTGGATGGCAGAGAGAAAGAGAGAATATGAAACACACAAATATAAGTGACTTGTCCCTAAGGTTCAAGCCCTGCCTGGCTCTGCTTACCTATTTCGAACACTAAATGCAAGAAAAGGGTTATAGAATATGGGTTCCCACCTTTCAAAAAACATAATTCTGCCCACATCTGTTCATTGCCATCATTATGTCAGGCTTAGACTAGTCAAATCAGCAACTTTTTCTTCCTTGGAGTAGGGGTAGGGAGACAAAAGCCTGACTGCAAGAGGGACCAACAAGTCCCTTCACCTATGTTTAACCATGGCAGAAAGACCTTGGAAATACACCTTCAAAATTATTCCACTACCTGAGTGGTAAACCCTTTAATAGGTGTTCCCTAGAGATGAGAGTGATTTATGTTATAACTCAGTGGCAGGAAATACAGTTGCCCTTAAACTAAAGAAAACAAACAAACAACCCAATAAAACCAAAACAAACAAAAAACAGAGATGGAATTGACATTTTCTTGGTAAATTCAAGTAATCTAGGTCATGATTACTAACTGCTAAGTAACTGAGCCCTGATGGGCTATAGTAATTAATTGCAAGAGCTCATTGAGTAATCTATATTTGTGTAGTCCATGATTGGTAGACTAAATAAATAAATATTATATAACCTGCATATATTTGTTGCAGTTTTTTTTAAGTTTACAGATGTGGTTTAATTAAGAAGATAGAGATTGATTTTAAACAGGAAATTCAGAGTGCTTATTAAATTATGCATTTTCTCCATCACCAAGTGATAAATACAAGCAATGGCATCATGGGAGAATCCTCATCATTCAAAGTCTGGCATGAATAATAGAACTCTAGGCTGGAGCTCAGTTCCTGGCTGTACTATGGCCTTCCTGAGGCTTTCTGGGGATGACGCTCCTTTCTTTGTTATATGATACTTCCTCTTACATTTGGACATCTTGTCTAACTGAATAGGAGTCTCATGAAGAAATTAATTTAAGAAACATAACATTTTTTCTAACACCACAAAATATCCACAGAAACAATCAGTATCCAGAACACAGAGATGAGTACAACATTCGTAGAACTCTACCAATTTTATAGCTTTGATTCTCTTCTGTACTCAAATTTTACACAGGTGTGGAAGCTTGAATTCAGTTTTATTAAGAACACATATACAGTCCTTCCATTTAAAGTAATGTGGCTCTTTTTTTTAGAAGAGTTATACAAAACTTGCAGTTAATTATAATACCACAAAAACATTATTTACTGTATCTCTCTCAGCTTATTAGCTCATATGAATAGCATCTATTATAAAGAAAACCAATATTTTTATTCTTTCAGCTAAAGTTTCCATGAATTAACATTATCCCATTAAACTGATGGAATTCAAGGATAGAAAATAATACAATTCCCAATTACTCTATTGGGTTCTACTTTACAAATCTGTGGTCCAGGGACTACTAAAGTATAGGAAATTGTTCAAATGTTTGTCTTGAGCGTTATTTGTTTATTTAAAATCTACTGATTCAATGCCTTAAGTCATTGAGAAACATGGCTGGAGATGTAGCCACCACCAAGAACCCAAAGCTATTAGAAACTGGGAAAACACTGAAATAACTGGGGCTTGAGTTTAATATAAAAATGTCAATGTGATGTACTTGTGGCATGAAGAACATGGATTGTTTCTGTCATTATAGGATGAAGAAAAGTCATTTAGGATTTCTTTTAGTTTGGTTAGAATAGCTTTAGAGTAAGCTCACTGGAAGTTCTTTTGAATTATTTATGCTTATAGCCCTAAAGCTAAGAAGATAAGTTGGTGGAATTTTTTATTTTTGTGTGAGTAGTGTCACAGCTTGTCTTCCCATGATTATAAGCCTGGGAGGGTGAATCTGTTTTCTTATCAGTTGGAGTAAAATATAAATTACACCAAGAAAGGTGTTCATTTACTGAAAATTTTCCAGTTACTCATTAACCAAGCCATATCATTACATCATTTCACCATACTCCTGAAATGTTCTAGGACAGTTCTGATTTCCTGTAAGTGTATTCTTTCAAAATGGGCAACTTATTAACTATGAACTTATACTCTAATTTCCTCCAAGACAGAGATATCTTTATTTTTTCATCTTAGCTTAATGTAGACCCAGAATTCAAAAGTTTTATTAAACTGAACTATTACTAACAGTGATTTGATTGTTATACTTTAAAATAAATCCACAAGTCAGGACACAAAAATTCTTTGTAAGACCATCAGACAGTAGACACTGACTTTTAGTTCAGAAAATATGGCCACTACAACCAGAAAGTACCAATAGGGTCATGAGACCAATTGCAGTATGAACAGAAATTCCCAAAGGAAACTGAAGCTAGGAGCTACTGGAAAGAGTTCTTAAGATTTATGTGCTCAGGACAGATGACTCCTACCAGCAGAGTGAGACAGAAAGAATAATATATACAATGAGTCTAACAGAATGTTTCTAGCACCAACACATGTATCACATATATCAGGCATTCAGTATATGTTTGATTTATGAAAATCTCTAATGTATTAAAAGTAAAGTCAGTATTCTCATCAAATGTTTAGAAGGTGGGTAAATAAGATCCATGAGAGGAAGCTTTAAAAAAAATCAGTATAAGGCTTCCCTGGTGGCGCAGTGGTTGAGAACCCACCTGCCAATATAGGGGACACGAGTTCGATCCCTGGTCCAGGAAGATCCCCCCTGCCACGGAGTAACTAAGCCCATGCGCCACAACTACCGAGCCTGTGCTCTAGAGCCCATGAGTCATAACTACTGAGCCCACGTGCCACAACTACTGAAGCCCGTGCGCCTAGAGCCTGTGCTCCACAACAAGAGAAGCCGCCCCAACGAGAAGCCCACGCGCTGCAACAAAGAGTAGCCCCTGCTCGCCGCAACTAGAGAAAGCGCGCGCACAGCAATGAAGACCCAACACAGCCAAAAATAAATAAATAAATAAAATAAATTTATTTTTAAAAAAACAGTACAGAGCGTGGGGATTGGCAGCACAATTTCATAATGGCTTTCAAGTTTACATAAGCTTATTACAGAAATTTTTGCACTCTGTGATAAATGGATTAGGAAGAAATATGGCATATGGAACACATCCATTTATCTCTACTCCTTCCTAAAACTTCATTAATTTAGCTATACAGGGACAAACCCAGAAAGGACAAAGAAAATGAAAGAGAAGATAACAGCAGAGAAGTGATGTCAATAAAATGGTGGGAAACGGAAAGTCGATGACCAAGTGCTAAGGACTTAGGAGAGCAGAGGAACAGAAAGCCTAAATACCTACAGAAGGTGACACAGGTGTGAAGTGAGCTGATTCAAGGCTACCCAAACGCTCAGGAGTTATAGATATTGTGTGCCTGTGAATGGAATGAGTCTGAAAACTGGTGTATCATTTGAAATTCTGTACAAAAAGCATTTAGAAGCCCAGATCTCTTCACTCAACTAAAATAGACAGGAGCTTTACTCTCTATAGAAATTAAATTAGGAAAGCTCTCCAAAAAACCAGATACAATAAATGGAAGGCTAGGGACCATTCTGTACACAGGAAATGAGAATTAACCGTGAATCTCCCCCAAATTACACACGATTCTTTTCCCCTAGCTACCCACCACCAGAATTCTGCAATAAAAGGTTCATAATTCCAGTCTCCTCTTTTCTCATTCTTTCTTTGGAGAAATGGGTGCAATGAATAAAGAAGATCCACTGCCTCAAGATATATCATCATAAAATACTTTACATGGACTTAACAAAATGTTATTTCCATCAAAATATTGAGTTGCATTTGATCCCCCCTGAGGAGCTGTTGTAGTAGAGGACTATTATTTTTGGCTCTAAGGTTTATGGTGATTTTTAAGGTCAAACTGAAAATTCTAAACATAAAAGTCTCTTTTAATTGCATTTGGGATATAAATTGGCAAGCATATATTTATAAACTCTAAACATTCTTAGGAACAACTGTAAGATTCTTACATTAGTTTTAACAAAAAGTAAGCCAGCAACAAAATAATGGACACTAGTCCAATATAAAAGGAGTTACATTCTGAGATGGGCTTGAAAACTAGATCCAATTGGTAACATTCACTTAAGCCAAAAAGCAGACCTCACATTTCCAACCTACTTACTTGGGCCCCATGTGAACATAAAGAAAAGCCAAGTTTCATTAAAAACAAAAACAAAAAAACTCTCAAGTTTCTCCTTCAGTTCTTAAAATATTTACACTATTGACAATAGCCAGGTCATGGAAGCAACCTAAATGCCCATCAATAGACGAATGGATAAAATAGATGTGGTACATATATACAATGGAATATTACTCAGCCATAAAAAGGAACGAAACTGGGTCATTTGTAGAGATGTGGGTGGATCTAGAGACTGTCATACAGAGTGAAGTAAGGCAGAAAGAGAAAAACAAATATCGTATATTAATGCATATATGTGGAACCTAGAAAAATGGTACAGATGAACCAGTTTGCAGGGCAGAAATTGAGACACAGATGCAGAAAACAAGCATATGGACACCAAGGCGGGGGAAGGGGCAGGGTGGGGGGGAGGGGGGTGGTGAGATGAATTGGGAGATTGGGATTGACCTAAATACACTAATATTTATAAAATGGAAAACTAATAAGAACCTGCTGTATAAAAAAAATAAAATTCAAATATTAAAAAAAGTCATGAATAATAGCAAGTATGTAAGGCATAGGACTTAAATCAGATTCTGTGATTAAACATTAAATATACAAATTCTCCTGGGAACAGTTTCATTTTAAGTAATGCAATTAACCTAAATAATACTTTGATGAAGAAAATGTCAATCCAGGTTCTGGAACTGAGGGATGGTCATTTAGTGTTACTCCCATATACTGGCCACTTGCAGTATGGCAGCTGTGACATATGACTGTGTAAGGAGAAATATAGCTAACAATTAACGTGAGAGCATGATGGGAATAAGTGACCATGGAACTATAGTGGAAAAGATGATAACAAAAACAAAGGAAAACTATACATGCCAATCCATTTGGAGAAAGAGCATTACTATTCCACAGTTTTTCTGGGCAGGTCTTTTTGTTATAGCACAAATGTAAAAATAATAAGCATTATTTATTTAGATAACTAATAATGAATTCTTTCCACAAAGAATTCCATAGACGATTCAAAATGACTCACAGGAAATAAATACAATAAAATAAGATGACGTGTGTGTGTGTGTGTGTGTGTGTGTATATATATATATATATATATATATATATATACACACACACAAAGATATAAATATAGATACATGTATAGATAGAGATGCAAATGAAGTCTAGGAAAAGTACAACTAAGTGAACAATAGTTGCTACAGTGACATTGTAACCTGGCTTTGAATATTCTGGAAGCCAATATTAAAAGGTGTTCCATGGAACACTAGCCCCTGGTGACATTCAGTGAATAAAAATGTTTGGTGTCAAAGAAGTTTTGAAAGGGTTATATACACTCTGTGACCCTTTTTGGAGACTTGGAGTGCATACCAGAATAGTACAGGCTCTGATGAACCACAGGAAAAACATTTGTGGATTTTTTTAGCCCATTATTTCCCAAATGCATTGGTCACATAATCCCTTTTCCTATGTTTGATTCTTTTTACACCCATTATATCCCCATGAAATAGTGTTGCACTGAATACTCTGGGATTCAGAAGCCTAGTGCTGTTTGCTTTCAGGAAGTTCATAACAAGTGTTCTAATTTATAACATTTTGTGATGCAGATGTATCTATTTGATGTATTCCATTAATGCTAATACTTTGTATGATATGGCATTTTTCCTAATTCTATTTATTATTTTGTTGTTGTCTTATTTTACAGTATATATTTCCTGAGAGTCAATTCACATTCTTTATGGAAACCTTAATTAATAGAGCAATGCTTATCACAGTTCAGTCCTTGACTTTTTGATTTTCCAAATCCTACCATGTATCATTCCAGGTTCCTCACTCTTTACATGACTCACTACCTTCCCCTCCTGTTTCCCCTCTTCAGAACTTAAGCCAGAAGGGATACCCCTCTTTGTAACAGTCCACAAGAGGGGGCACTGCTAGTACTGTCATACTTCAGTGGCTGGAGTCCATCTATACGCTGCCCAAACCAAGTAGGTGCTTCCTTCCTTAACTCAATAAATTTTCTCCAGGGGGTTTATCACAAGAAAATAATATTTACCAGCAATATCAAAGCATTGCTTAAAAGAATGAATATTAGAAAGAAACCAAAATTGCCCCCAAAATGGTTAAATAATGATACCTGAACACAATGAAATACTATGCTGTCATTTAAAACTGTCTTTTATAAGAATGCTTAATGTCACATAATTTTTTCACTGCATGATACTGGGTTGGCCTAAAAGATCGTTCGGGTTTTTCCATAAGATGTTACAGAAAAAAAACCCGAATAACCTTTTTGGCCAACCCAATATTATATAAAATATAGCCTCAATCATTATATATGGAAGGTTATACTTTTTTTTGGAATTTGAAGAGTGGAATTATTTCCTGCTTTTTTGTTTCTCTAATTATCTGTAAATGTATTTAATTATTTATTGAACCACTACTTGGTAGTACTGCAATATATACTAAGGTGATAACAGTGGTTTAAGCAAAGCTCCCAACTTACAGAGTTTACATTCTAATACACAACAAACATGCACTATTTGTGCAATAAAAAATAACTAAGAATTATTTTAAATGAGTTTCCCCACCCTGTTTGTTTACTTGATGTTTAGATAGAGACTGTTTGTCTGAGGAGTGTCTATTCCTGTAGATATTACAAGAATATTATTTTGTGCCATGACTTAAGCTTAGGGTAGAGAGCAATAGCTACCATTTTTGAGCATTTGCTTTGTGCCAGGTACTTTTCCTGTTTCTCCCAACCGAGATTATCCCTATTACATAACTGTGAAAGTAGAGGCTCACAAAAATTACGTTACTTGCCCAAGATTATACACTAATGATTGAAGAAGCCACAAGAACAGAATCCGAGCCAGGGATTTCTGCATTGAAAGTCCCTCTTTTTTGTTTTGCTTCTAAACAATATATATGACTCTAAAGGAAATGATAGTGCCAAGCTTTTCTAGTGGAAAAAGTCAGAAGAAATATTGCAACCACCTCCAGGAGAGAATCACTACTCTAAAAACTAATAAGTGAGCTTTTGCTTCCCAGTCTTTTCAGTGGTTTTCAAAAGTGATTAGCTGATAACCCTTCGCATCAAAATTTCCAGATACATTTGTTAAAATATAGTTTGCTGGTTGTCACCTCAGACCAACTGAATCAAACTTTCAAAAGGGGTGTTATGGATTGAATTGTGTCCCCTCTCCCAAATTCATATGTTGAAATTCTAGTCCTCTGTACCTCAGAATATGTCCATCTCAGAAATGGGATCATTGCAGGTGTAATTAGTCAAGCTAAGATGAAGTCATATTGGAACAGAGTGGGCCATTAATCCAATATGGATGGTGTCCTAATAAAAAGGGGAAATGTGACACACACAGGAAGAACACCATGTGAAAATGGAGGCAGTTGTCCACAAGCCAAGGGACACGCAAAGCAGTAGAAGCTAGGAGGGAGATGGGGAACAGATTCTCTCTCATAGACTTCAGAAGGAGCCAACTCTACCAACACGTTGATTTAGGACTTCCAGACTCCAAAATTGTGAGACAATAAATTTCTGTGATTTAAGCCATTCACTTCAAGGTACTTTGCTACAGCAGCCCTAGCACACCGAAATATGGGGGAACCTGCATTTAAAAGGAAGTATCCCAGATGATTCTGGTGAACGCTCAAGTCTGAGAATCAATGAACTAGCATCAACTCATGAGATAGAGAGGTGGACCATAGGTGTCGCAGTGACTGCCGGGGCTTGTTTTATGGCTTTCTCTAATGTAGTGGGAAAATTTTGAGAGAGGAGAAAGAAGAGAAGCAAGAGAAGACTAGGGGAGAGGGAGAAGAGTAGAGGGTTGTGAGGGGAGGCGGAGCACAACATCAGAGGGCTGGCTCTTGTGGCACAATTTCCTCTTAAGGAAAGAAAGAAAAGACAACTGAGACTTTAGAATCTCAAAGATAGCAGTATGATTTGGAATTAAGGAGATAATAGGGAAATAAAACTCAAAACCTGAATCTTCCAGCCCAGTAGCTAAAGCTGGTAACCAGGGCAGAGTTCTTGCATGGTAATTTATTTATTTAAAAAAATCATCTCTGTAGAATTACCTTATTATTTAAATACATAGGAATCAATCCACTGTCTTTAACCAAAGTCACTTTGAATGACTTTCACTTTATTTTCTGACATTTTGTCATGGAAATTTTTAAATGCTGATATTATTCTGCATGCAGGAATTTGTAGTACAAAATAGATGCTTGGAGGATACTTATTTATTTTTGTATCACTTCTATCCTTTCTATATTAAATAGACCTATTGCAATTAAATTCAACTTCACAGAACAACTAAACTTACATGCAGATTTTTATCGAGAACATCTTGGACAATGTGAGTAATATCTTTGTAGACAGTATATTCTGACTAAATCCTGAATTTTTAGAAGTAATTGCATTTTTGAAGCCATATGTAAATGTTTGATTTTTCCCTAAGAAAACTGTCTCTGCTTTGGTAGTCATTGCTGTAACCTCCATGACCTAGTTCTCTTTTATTCAAGGAGGATGTTGCTCCAGATAAAGCCACTGTGTTTCCTCTCAGAAATATAGAGTCTCATTTCTTCTCCTAAATTTTGAGCCCTTTTTATTTCCTTCAAAAAGCAATAAAATTATAAAACTGAAAGGAAGTTTGAGAAGTCAGTGAGTCCAACTCAAACCTAGACACAAGCATTATCTTTTTGCTTAAAATAACTCTAGAGGAAAGGGTACCTATCTTAGTCACTGTTTTGCAGTTTAGAACCTTTATTGGCAGGAACTACAATAGCTTAAATACTTATTGCATCATGTATCCCATAATAGCTCTGTGTTACTTGTGAAGGTAGAGCATTTTTCTTCTGGAGAGTGTGTTTTGTTGTCATTGTTGTTTGCTCATTTGTTTTCTAATTAGATTTCATTTTACACAGGAGGTCTCTCTTTTTCCCTAAATTCAGTTTACCTGATACTTAAAATTGAATTTCAGCTCACACAAAATAACTGTGAAGGTCTTTACTTGGTTATATTTATGTCTGTACTTTTGGAAGTCATAACTACATAACTATTACTATTATTGGTGTAATGTCAGTTTGAGAAAAATGATACAGATGAACCTATTTGCAGGGCAGGAATAGAAACGCAGAGGTAAAGAATCGACGTGTGGACACAGTGGGGGAAGGGGAGGGTGGATGAACTGGGAGATTAGGTTTGACATAAATACCCTACCATGTGTAAAATAGGTAGCTTGGTGGGAACTTGCTGTATAGCACAGAGAGCTCAGCTCAGAGCTCTGTGATGAGCTAGGTGGGGGGCATGGGAGGAGATCCAACAGGGAGGGGATATATGTATACATACAGCTGATTCACTTCATTGTACAGCAGAAAATAACACAACATTTTAAACAGTTATACTCCAATTTAAAAAAGCTCAAAAATCAATTAGCTGTGGAGACTTTGGCAGTTTATTTTATCTCTTGCCTCAGTTTCCTCATCTGTAAAATGGGGATACTACTGGTATCTTTTTTAGAATTATTATGAGGATTATTGAGGTTAGTATTTGTAAAGAATTTTAAAAAGTGCTTGGCACATAGTGTTTGCTACTATAATTATATTTTAAGTCAAACTTTACAGTCTGTATTCCATCTCTTTTATTATGTATTTCTTCTGATAAAATGGCAAGTGTGGCAGATTGTCTTTTCTAACAATGGCCACAACAGTGTCTCTCATTCCATGTAGTCTTCTTGCAGTTGGACTTTGACAATCCTATTTCGGAAAGATGGAGTCTCTAGCTCCTCCCTGTAAACCTGGAGTGGGCTTTGTCTACCTTGACCAATAAATTAATGTAAAAGAGGTGCTTTACAATTTCCAAAGCAAAGTCATAAAAATCCCATGCACTTCCACTCCACTTTCTTGGGCTGTTGACTCTGGAAAAAGGTAGCTGCCATATAAAGTCTGATTGCACTGAGACTACCATGATGTAATGAAGACCAAACTAGCCTATAGAAACCAGATAGAACAGGATGCCTGGACAATTTCTATTTGCTCTAGCTCTGAGGTTCTTCCAGCTCCAGCCACCACGTTATTGGAATAACATAAGGGACTCTGAACCAGAACTGCTGGTGAGTCATTTCCAAATGCCCCACCCACAGAACAGAGATGATAAAATGATTGTCACTGTCGTAAGCCAATGAGTTTCTAAATGATTTGTTATACAGCAGTAGCTAACTGGAACAAATGGTTTGTATTTTGGTTCTAGTGGTTATATTTATAGCAATAATTTTATATAATATTTTTAATCTTATATTTCCTGAGACAGTATCTATTGGCCCTTTATGAATCTTGATGTGAGTAATATATTTCCACTTTCTCCCTTCCTTCACTGTCCAATTGTAGTATATATTTTTACTTAGTGCTTACCTTTATAACTTTCAAACTCTTTGAATTTTTCTTGTTTGATATTTCCTTAAATATCTCTTAACCCTATTATACCACTTTGTAAGGTGTGCTTATAGAGTGTGAAACTGTCTTTTCTGGCTAAATCATATCTCTTTAGCAACCTATTCACTGTGTACATGCCTCATTAATACACTGCCTCGCTGCTGAAAATAGTTGAAAAATAGAGATCTTTTAAGTAGTTTTCAAAAAAACATTTCTGCTGATTGCAGTCAATATTAATGACACAGTATTGTCTACTTAAAGTGCATTTTGCGTATCTGTCATACAAATAAATTTATCTTTTATCTCTATATATACTTTTTAATATTTAAGAAATCATAGGAGACATTAATTCATTTTTCATACATTTCAAATAATTTAGTTAAGAAAATCGAAGAGCAACACGTGTGAGTTTGCAGCAGAAATTCCTAATTATATTTTGCATTAAAATAGCATGGTAATGGAAGATAGCCTTGATAAATGTAAATCTAGCTGTTATATCTAAAAATGAATGGGACTATTCTGAGAAAAAGCAAGGGGATCGAAACCATGTTTATAATATTATTAGTCGTAGCATAAAAGAATTTCACAAACCATTTGAACTCCCAGCATAAATTTTTGAGAGTATCAGGGTAATATATCTTTCTGTCTTGATTCCTCTAGGAATAAATTAAATTTCTACTAAGCCAGTAATCATCAAATGTGAACATTTCAGCAGTGTATATTATGACATACTAGTTAGATTCTCCTCTGTCTGCCAATTATCTCTTGCCCTTAATGTCTTTAGTATGTGACTCAGTGGGTACTGTTGGAATTATTTTTTCTTATACCACGTGGGAAGGAAGCAGCAGCTTCAAAGACAAAGTTTTATCACAGAAAATTATATTTTCAAAACTATGCAGCCAAAAGCACATATCAAATATTGTTTTTGTATGCATTGTGTCAAAAGAGAACCCAGGTTGGCCATTCTTATAAACTGATTGATCAGAAATAAAACCAGCAGTATGCATAAACATTTAGTGTTTTAAAATTTTTTGACCCACAGATTCTTGCAGTGATAACATTTAAAAGTATGTAGAAACAGATTGACTTTGGATTCTCATCTATATGAAGAAGAGACATGTCACCATGAACCAGGAAAGAGAATTATAGCATACCATAATCAGAGACCAAAAAAAAAAAGGGCACGGTGGGCAGGAGGCTACAAGGAAATAGGCAGGAACCATGGTCACTGATAAGCCAGTGGTCATGTAGCCAAATATCTAGGAAGACAAGGTTCCACTGATTTGGAATTTATTCTGAGGAAGGTTACTTATGCTAAAGACTTACTAATTAAGTAATTATTTCAATATACATTTGCTGGGTTCCTATTTTATATACTTGAGAAATATGGAAAACCACTAAAATATTAGCTCTCTATATATGTGTATGTATTATGTATATATATATATATATACACACATCTGTGTAACATATGTGTATATGAGTATTCATATACACATATATATAATACACATACATACATTTGAGAGATAACTTTTACATTTTAGACTTGAACAATGGGAAAATGGTGGTGCTATTTATTATGATGGGGAAGAATGAGGAAGAGGCAATAGGAGTTTAGGTTTGATCATATTAAATCTCAGATTCCGTTTAGAAATACTTATTTAGATATCAAATAGGTCGTCAGATAAACAAATCTAGTGCTCAGTGGAGAGGCCAAGGATGGATATGAAAAATTGGGAGTTACTAGCATATAGATGATATATAAAGCCCAAGGACTAGAGAAAACAACTGGATAGGAAAGAGAAGGTAACCTAGGACATGCACTTGGGCAATATTTAGTGATCAAGTAGGGGATGAAGACCTAGAAAATTTATTGGAAAGTTGCCAGTGAGTCAGGAAAGTCAGGTCATTATAATTTTATGAGTCAGGAGAAGATACTGTTTCATGAAAGAGGGAGTGGTCAAATCTTTAGATGCTGTTGAGAGGTCAAGGAAGATGAAGATATAGATGTTACCACTGGATTCATCATATAAGTTATTGGTGACATTTATTCATCCCATATAGTTTTCCTGAGCTCATATTATGTTTCTGACATTGAGCATGTACATAATAGATGCTTATTAAATATTTATGGAGGAGAAGGAAAGAAAAAAGGAAGAAGTAGAGGGAGAGAGGCAGGGAAGGAAGGAGAGGTGGGAGGAAGGAGAAAAAGAAGGAAGGAATGACTAGATAAATAAACTGATGATGATCAATTATATTTTACTTGCCTAGACAAAAATTGATATTTGATTTTGTAAGATGTTGGTTGGGGAATGAAATCAGAGGTAACAAGCATAGGATTAGGTCACTTAGCAGTAGATTTAAGGAATTCTAGTTTACCAATAGATCAGTACTTTACCTTTATGAACTATATATAATGGTGTAGGTTTATACAGCTTTCCTATAAATAGTCAGACATTTACAAAAAAATGAATGTCTGCACACTTGATTGTAAAATACCTCCTTCCTTCACCAATATGACCAGGAGTTATTTTATTCCTTTATCTATTTTTACACATAGATGTCTCCTTGGCAGTCAGCCCAGCCTTGCATGCCTCCAGCAAGTTTAGCCCTGGACCTTTCCCATGCTTTCTCTTAACCTCTGTTCAGGGAGCTGTGATTGGGGACTGGCCATTTATTTTAAACAGATTAAGAAATAAAGACTGAGCAGCTGCTTTGATGCTTAAGACAGGCTGCCTTCAAATGTTAATTGGCACCTGGCTGGCAAAGAGCAAGATAATTCAGTTTCTCTACTTACGCAACTGCGGATCATTTGGTCAGTGCAGTGCAAAATAGCAAGAGCAGACATCTGTTTGGTACATTAGTTATTAAGTTCTTATAATTCTTTAATATCATTCTATTTTTATTTAGATATTTCTTCAGCACAAGCATATGTTCTCAGTTAATTTGCCCTTGTTTGGTTTGCCCTTCCCCAACTCCTTCTGATGAATAGCTTCCCTTGTACCTGCAGATCTAATAAATAGAAAAACTGCAAATACCAGCAACTTTGATTTCCTTTGACTCAGTTCTTTTTTTGTTGTTTCTGTTTTTAGCATATTAGGGAGATTATGGAGCCCCATGAGAGTCTGTATAAGCTATGGATTTCCTCCCAAGAAAAATGCAGGTACATCGTGAATTTTACGGTTTGGGGTGTTTATCAACCCCATGTATAGAAAGATCAGCTCAGAAATGCTGAAGGTATGTGCAAGATGACCTGGCATTAGAATCATTGTGGACGTGGGGAAACGACTGAAAACATGGTTTCCTGGCCCATGCTGAATCAGAATTTCTGTGTCTGTTAAAGGTTTGAAAACTTTGTAACAGTACAGTCTGAGACACTGCTTAGGGAGTCCATGGATGGTAGATTAAGAGGGTTTAGTTCACTGCGCCCTCTGTAAGTAGTCCTGTTCTTAGCAATAGAAAATACTGTTCTACTTATTTTCTTTTCCTCGTCTGTTCACTTTCTTTTTCCCTTATGACTACCAACCACCCCTTTTACACACCATGTGCGAGTGCATACACACACACTGTGCGCACCCACACGCACACACACCCCACACAACCAGAGTGGCTTCCTTGATGACAACAGCTTCAAGCTTTCTGTTCTCCATGGAATATCAGGCACTTGTTGAAGCATTAAAAATTATTTAATCATCTTTTAAATCTTGCTTCTTTCACTCCTAATTAATATTAGAAAAATGATTAGTGCTTTGGCTATCTTTCACTTTGGTGTGGCTTGGGAAGATAAATAAGAATAACTTCAGGAAATGTGTTCTGAACCTGCAGGACAGCCTGTACCTAACACAAAAATTGGCCTCAGAATGTGAACTTTCTAAGACAAAGCCTCTAATCTTTGCCACGATTCCCTCTTTAATTGATACAAATCTTCAGACCCATTTTCTTTTTTTTTCTTTTCCTATTCCCCCTTCCCAAAACTAAGGATCGATTGTGTTCCAAAAATCAGTTTGAAGTCCTTTGTTTTGAGCTTGGAACATATTTGGTCATGGTAAGCATACATAAATGATGGTGGCTGCACTCCAGCCTAAAAGGCCTCTTTGACATTATTTCTTGATTCTAGGAATAGAGAATCATATGCTATGGATATGGTGACCATTGCTGCATTTTCCTTGGCTTGGCCCCCTCTTCCAGACATTATCCTTAGAAACCATAAGACTGTCTAAGAAATTCCTGTCATCTTTCTGGGTGCCTCTTATGTCCAAAAGTGGTAGGGAAAAAAATCACTTATCCCAATTTTGGGTTATAGAGGAGAAGATAATAGTAGATTTTCCTTTCCCGGAGCAGAGCTTTTCCCAGACAAAATTACAAGAAAGAAATAGTCTCAGATCTCTTGCCTCTGGCCTCATCACCCCTGCCATTGCCATACTTCTACTTTAGGAGCTGGTGGTAAGACAGCATGGCCATTAATAAATAGAGGCTGTTTATACATCTGATGTTAACAAGTCAGGATATGCTGCACCTGAGAGAAGGAAACAATTTCTCTTTTTAAAAGACATGCCATATGTTATTTGTTATTAGAAGGAATTATCTGAACAATGAAAGAAACAGGTAGTCAAATGTAATGTTCACTCGTACAGAAGGAGAAGCTCTGAGTGATTAAGTAAATGTTAACTATGAGTTAACCTAGGAGCAGCTCACTGGAAAAGCCCTTCAGCCATTCAGTTTCACACAAAGGTTTTGAGCTTTGGACAGCAGAAGAAATGATTTGACCTGAAGACAAGCCAAGTAGAAACATTTAGAGTCCAAAGCAAATAGCAGAGAAAAATTTAAAAGGGTTAATGAACCCATTCTAAGGAGCAACTAATTACAAGCTTGGCTATCTGAGACCAGAAGCTATGTAAGCGTCTGAGATGACCAGTACAAGGGAGAAGATAAAGAAGAAAACCATAGTTTAGGATTATAGGGCAATTACCAAGTACTTAGGGGTCTTCAGGCTTTAGTATTTTTTTTTTCTAGTTCTAGCATGAAATTAAATCACAATTTTAGAC
Source organism: Aethalodelphis obliquidens (assembly GCF_003676395.1). NCBI lineage: Eukaryota > Metazoa > Chordata > Mammalia > Artiodactyla > Delphinidae > Aethalodelphis > Aethalodelphis obliquidens. Next base: position 5,491,009 of record NW_020838008.1, read on the forward strand.
TATGGAAAAGCCTTAGAGATCATGCTGTTATGTGTGTGTTAGGAAGTGATCAATTATGCACCATTGTCTAAATTAGTAAGTATGCATGTATTTGCCTAACACAAAAGATATGGAAATTGATCACCTGATCTTCACCGCCCCCCAGTTTGCTCCTCCCCCACTGTTTCCCTTCTTGGTTAATGGCAATCCTTCCCATTTGTTGTACAAGTCCAAAATTTGGAGTCATCTCTGAATTCTCTCTTTATCTTCTATCCATCCTGATGGATGGATAGAAGATAAATAGACACTGGAACAATCATTCTATTTGTTGTACCTCATAGTATCATAGAGTAAGATAAAGCCTCTATGAGACTTGCCCTACATATCATAGGAACATCTTCTCATTTAAAGGAATATCAGTTTGCACAGGAGTCTCTCTCTCTCTCCAGACTTCTCCAGTCCCTCTATTAGATGATGTCAAGGCAAGCACAGAGACCAGGAGGGATGTGAATGACTGGGTGAAGGGCAGATAAACCAAGGAATTCTTTGACACCTGGCAGTCCTTCTCTGATCCAGCATCTCAGATGAAGTAAAGTCATTTTATCCCTTCCGTCCCTCTAGAAGAAGCACAAAAGAAGCCTGAGCCTGCTCATGCTTATGGGGGCCCCATGGATCCACCCTGAGAATAGAATCTGGTACCCGGAGACTGCTTGGAAGGAAGGAGATGTAGTTGTGGACCCCAGGGACATGGATGGGTAACAGTTGCATTTCCGTCAAAGAGAAATGATACAATAAAATCAAGAAGGTGACCTCAAGCTAGATCCAGAATAGTATGATGGGGCCAGGAATCAGAGGGTGGAAAGAGGTTTTAGCCAGGTAAATGGAGGAGGGATGAAGATAGGTGGGTCCCAAAAGAATCTAATATCTGTGATGTTCTGTTCTCGGATTTTATTAAATCAAATCCACCAAGATAAGATCATTTCATGATCAAAACTTGGGCTTCTTAAGGCAGATACCTTTTTATTCCCTTTATAGCTCAAAATATAATCTTAGAAATGAGTCTTATATAAGTTATTTGTCAGACGATAAGATATAAAAGTCCAGATTTCTCACCAGTCCTTAGAATAACTGATCCAGAACAATGTCAACAAAACTTTAAAAAAGTCTTCTAGGTAATTCTTATGGGCAATAAAGTCATAGGAGTGCCTTTAGCCATCAAAGCTTCAAATGTGACTAAGAAAAAAATCTGTGAGTGGAAAGAAGTGTTAGGGATTGTATTGTGACAGTCCAACTTCCAGAACTGTCTTCTAATGAGTGCTAATAGTGGGGAGTGGGAGTGAAGATTCTCTTGGACAAATACGTTTGGGCAAATATTGGTTAAATCCCATTACTGTAGGGCTTCTCAGAGCCGTCTATGACTTGTTACTGATTGTGGTATATCATGAAGGGAATAAAATAGACATTTTCTACACTTTTTTTTTTTTTTTTTACCATTATACCCTTTAATCAAGGAGAATTATGCAGAATGAGTATTCTGGGAAACACATCTGATTAACACTGGCATAGTGTTATGGTATTTATAAGACAGAATTTAGCACAATTGTAAAGGCAAGGAAGGATGCTTCAGGCATTTTGCATTGTGTATAACATTGAAAAAATTAAAATTACGTGGCAAGACAGTTTTGCTCACCCTTTGTCGTTCGATCACTGGTGGATTTTGTCTGAACATGCTATCACTTCCAAATGTACTTACCTTAAAAAGGCAATCCAGAACAGGGCAATGCTTAGATCGAAGGAATAATTTTCATAAGATGCTGTTTTAGGAAAACTGGTACCTATAATGGGTACTAGTTTAGAGTAGCTGCGCCTTCCTGACAGTTCTCAAAGCAATCATCTACTTCCCCTATCCATAAATCCAGCTCTGATCTAGTCTCTCCACAGTTTTGGGAAGAGTTTATGTTTTTAATTCCTCCTGTCTGTCATCAGCCACCACACCGTTAGTATGCTCTCCAGAGAATGAAGAATTTCTGCATGAATATTTGTCTTGCCTCCTGGGTCAGACGAGGCAGCAGATGTTTTCTCGTGCAATGTGTAAGGGGTATGGTTATTTTAGACTTTTTCCATTTTGCCTACTTAGTGAATGGTTGATGTTAAAGTTTTTTGTTGTTGTTTACTTTCTCCTTTTAGAAGAAATATCCATATACTTTCTGAATTGTGTCCCCAGCCAGTCTCTTTACCTTTTTCTCTGTCTGTCTGCCTCTTAATGTCTGTCTGTCTCTCTGTCTCTCTCTCTCTGTGTCCTTCATTTTGATATACCATACTGTCAAGTTCACTTTCAAATGTGAAATTAAGGAATAGTGCAGCCTTAGGCAAACCAGTATAGTGGTAGAAGTCATAGTGGAAAAATATGGGCTTTTGTGTCACACCAGATGTGCCTCATCATATTACTTTCTGGTTGTGTTACGTCCAGCAAGTTACTTAAGAGCTATGGTTACCCTAAAAAAGGGTGGTATCTAATTTGTGGGAGCATGAAGAGGATTATTATTATTATTATTATTTTTGTGGTACGCGGGCCTCTCACTGTTGTGGCCTCTCCCATTGCGGGGCACAGGCTCCGGACGCGCAGGCTCAGCGGCCATGGCTCACGGGCCCAGCTGCTCCGTGACATGTGGGATCCTCCTGGACGGGACACAAACCCGTGTCCCCCGCATTGGCAGGCGGACTCTCAACCACTGCGCCACCCGGGAAGCCCCATAAAGAGGATTATTGAAACGGCATATATAGAAGTGCTGAAGTGAAAGAACTTGCTTTTCTTTCCCTCCTACCTCCTCTTTTCTCATTAATATTCCTCATAGGAGATCTCTCGTTCCTGAACACCCTCCTGTGTTCCCCAGAAATTTCCCACATAGGTTCCAGAGAGCCACTTCATGGCAGCCCTTGACCATCTTATTCTTTAATCCAGGAATAGGATAGCTAATAAGTTCCTCTAAAGCACCAACTCCAAAAGGTCCATAGGGGCTGCCAGAGAGCTGTATAGAGAACAGTCATAAGGCCCAGTTAGGGCTCTGAGAATAAGAACATCAGGATTGTTGGTGCTGTCTGTCTTTTGCATGAGAAGTTAAGTTGCAGCATATGTATTTGCCAGTCCTATTCCAAACCTGTTTTTCCTCTTTCCTTTCCCAACCAACTTTTACTAGGCTGACCCCATCTTCTTGGGCTCTTGCTGTGGCCTTCCAAAATAGCCCATTTTTACATAAGTTCATTCCCAAGAAGACAACAGTTTTGGCTGATGGTGCCCTGTATAATACTTATAGGGACACTTTACATATTTATAGGCTAGATGTAAATCTAATGATAGGATTTCATGCACTGACCTTGCAACAGTTTTCTCCACTCACATTATGCAACTCTCATCGCCTGTTACCAGGTCTCTGCCGCAGCTTCTCAACTCTGCCATTGCTGCATATAAGCGTAGATACTAAGTAAATGAATGGGTGTGTCCCAATAAAACTTTATTTACAAAAACATGCAGTGAACTAGATTTCACCCATGCATCATGGTTGCTGACCCCTGCATAAAAGCTACATTTCTGTGCACAGTAACTCACCAATGATTCTGGACGCTGGGACACAAGAATTGACCCTGCGGTTGACAATCTCAAGAACTCTGAACAGACCTTACGTTCTGTGACTTTCAATGAACTGTAAGCAGGGCTTGGCCGATATCAGTTTGAAAAGTTTTCACTGAGCATCACAAAACTGCATACGCTGATGGCCCTCAAGTTTGAATGTACATCAGAATCATCTGGAGGGCCAACACACAGATTGCCGCACCACCATCAGCATCTCTAATTCACTAGGTCTGAGCTGCGGCCAGATAATTTACATTTCTAACAACTTTCCAGGGGATATGGATGCAGCTGGCCTGGGAATCATACTTTGAGAACCAGTGGCCTAAGCCGTCCCTTTTGCCTAGAAAATCTAAGGTGCTCAATATTGAAAAAACATTATTCAAACAGCAATGGTATTGGTTCATCCTCCAATTCCTGCTCGTAGAAAGGTTATTGCACAACATTTCTACTTGATCAACTAATATATGCCTCCTGTTGGCAAGCTAGGTGTCTATTGCAGGCAGCCCAGAAAATACAACCTGAGGTCCACAGAAGTGCTGTTTGGTGGTAAGGGCTGCAGCTCAAAGGAGTCCCAGACCAGCAGGCTTCCTGTGCTGGCTGGCTTCCTGCAGGTCCATCCATCTCTGCTGGCCAGTGGTGACAACTTACCTTAGCCTCTAGAGCAGAGGTTTAGGGGAATGAGTCTCTACCAGAATGTCATAAAAATCAAACAGTAGATGTCCTCACCTATTAATACAGTCTCAAAATCTCATGTGATTTTGTTTCCATGAAAGTACATAGACTACATTGGCATATAACTACCGATTTAACCACACTTACTAGATTAGTGACCCATCTCTTATGCAAATAGTGCACATCCTATGTGTGTATATATGTGTGTGATATATGGGACACTCCTAGGGTTCTCTTTCTGGGGAGAAGAAAGAATGAAAGTGATATCTACTTGAATAAGTGGAATTGGTGGCCATCCTTATTTCCTCCAAAAAAGCTTTTACTCACCAGCTATTGCCTGAATTCTATGTTTGGAACCATGTTGTTTTGTCTGGAAAAGTGGACCTTTAAGCTGTTAGCAATCATTTATACCTGGGTGAGGATGAAGAGAAGATGAAACGGGAGAGAGGACACAAAGATAGAGAAGGGAGGTGAAGAGGACAGAATAGGGCAAGAAAGCCCAGGAACTGGACCGTTTCTGCTTTGGGCCTAAGACAAACCCTAGTGATCAGTGCGCTAATGCTAAACAGAGGACAGGATTTGGAAATGCTTTTCACATGCACATAGCTTTATACACATGTATATAATAGATACTTGGAAATTTCTTTTAAAATCCACAAAATAGAAAACTTCACACCAATGTATAGGACAGATGCCCCAGCAAAGTGCTGCAGAGTTCACTGGGGACCTTCCTTATCTCTGAAGATACACCTGGCCACAAAACCACTGAAAGAAAGTTCTCCAGAGGGAGTCAGCACCTGGAATGGAGGCAGCCCAGTGGCCGCTGATAAAACAGACTCTACCCTGCTTTCCCAGTGCTTTTCCTACTTTGAAGTGCTGTCTGTGGTTTATAGAAAAATTATCTTTTTTCGCTTCCCTAATCCACACTGAAGCACCAGGAGAATGCTCCTTGCCCAAGGTCACCTAGTGAGTGACAGATCAATGACACGGACAGAAAATACAGAGAGGAGGGCTAATGTCGTTATAGACTTTTGAGGCTGCGATGACCTAAGTTGTGCCTATAACAATACATTCAAAGAAGAAAATAGCTGATTCACTTCAAAGTTTTATTTTAGGAGTTACTTGATTTTTTTGTTTTTTTCAAATTTAAGGTACCAAAGAATCCTAGCCATGAATGCCTGTCTAATAGGTACTCTTAGAAACCACATTTTTTCTAGTAAGGAAAAAGTAAGAAAGAGAAAAAAAAAAGTGAGTAAGACATTGTAAACTTAGGATTCAGTGTGTTTCTGTAAGTGATTATTTAAGGGAAAATACTATGCATTTGTTATATGATATAAAAGAAAATGAGGTAAAACTGAATGCTTCCACAAACACAGTGGTCCAGCTCTGAGTCTACTGGCAATACTATAAATCCTTTCAAGTATCAGTTTCCAATAAAATATGGGAGGACCTTTAAATAAGTGGTTCTAGCAGATACCAATTACACGTATAAAAAAAAATTTTTAACACTTGCTCCAAGCTGCTATTCAATTCATTTTAGTGGGCTTTATTATATCCTCAGAAACTACATTATTCTTTGAATCTCAATTTATCTCCTTTCGAACCTATTTGGCTGATGTTAAAGGTGAAAAGTGATATTGCCCAATGGCGCATGGATTCAGAAAAACTGAAAATGGAGTATGTATCATTTCCAACTTAAAAAGAAGCTAATAGAAGTTATTTTGCTGCACTAGACTATTCACTTGACTCCTCTTTCCCATTGGAAAGTTTCTTGGATCGAAAACCCTCCAGCTATCAATAATAACGTTTATGATATGCATTTGACTGGAATCAATTATATTGTAATAGCTAAAATTAAAACACAAGAATCCAGCTATGAAAAGAGCACTCTTATAGAAGAAAATCCAGTCTAAAGGGAATATAACTTTTAGTGTCAACTCTGACTTGTGAAAATGGAGAGCAAAATGTTCTCTGAACATTGAGAAGATAATTTCCTCTTATCACCAAAGCTTTGTTCGGGTTCCTTCTCTGGTTATCAAATCTTATTTCCGTAATGAATATTAATGCTTGTAGCACTTTAAAACCAAAACACCTCTGGTATCTAAGTTAACCAAGATCCTTTATCCATATTTAATATTTAGCAAGTTTTTGCAGAAGCATCTATTGTCATTTTGTTATGTATTTTGAATGCATATTTCATTCATATGAAGCATTTCACTCTGCAAATTCAGCGAGACTGTAAGCTGTGGTTTCAAGTTTCCTCTCACCATATGTAAGAGCCCAGGCATTTTCATATAATGTATACACTGTCTTCTCTGAGTTGTAATTTAAGTTTTATCACAACACTGCGGGAGCTGCTAGTGTCTGCAGCTTGATTTCCCCCCACGGTTTATACTCTGAAGTGTCAGGCTGATAGACAGCGCTGTGCCAATCAGTTTCTGCCTGGTAAAGCTCAGGGAGCAATACAGAGATAAAGTGATGGAAGGCTGATAGCTGATGATGATTTACAAGTGGGCTTCATAGCTCCTAGGACTTCAGGATCCTTCCTGAGGGCAGTGAAAGGAAGAAACATCTCCATTTGCATAGTTTCTTGGATGACTTCAAAACACCAGGTGGAGAGTGGGAGGTCTAAAACAGACGCCCCTTGTAAAGAAGAATAAAAAAGCAAAGAGTAAGTGGTTGGCTATCGAATAATGAAGTGTTGGCAGTGTCACCTGTGACGGGTAATAGTGCATGAGTAAGACCTCCAAATCACCCACTATTTAGGCTGGAGTTTCCTTGTCTATAAAGCGGGGATGCTACAAAAACTTCCTTCAGAGATTTTGTAAGAATGAGATGCTGATAATCAGAGAGGTGCATAAAAGTCAGTAGTGGATTGGAGATTTGGACATATATCCATTAACCAAGAATTCCAGAAGCAACTGATTTCAGAAAACTAGAAGTTGTAAATTTTGATTCTCCAGGAGTACTGGGAGTGCCTGGGCTGCAGAGTGAAAAGTCTTTTCAAACCTTGGCCAGTTCCAATTCACAACATTTTTGTATGCCCCATGACAACCAGCTAGTCATACTCAAGGTCTTCTGTCGTGTTTCTATTCATGTGTGTACTCAGCGATCCCGTCCTTTACAGAGGTGGTCTGTAATTGTATCTAAATAAATAGCACAGTAGGAAAATCCTATCAGATGAACACAGAGGGAATTCCTCATGCTGAAATAAGAAATGTACCTTCTATAGCTGCATCGCCGTCTTTCCATAATAACATTTGCATTCACACATCCCCTACATTTTAAGGGATGCCTAAGACTTGGTAAATGCTATCTCAATCAAATCACAATTCAGGAGGCTTGACAGGTGGGTCAGTTTTATGGTGCTAATTTTACAGGAAAGGTAACCAAGATGAAGTCAGAACCATATATTAAGTCATATTTGTGTAGGGAGCTGTAATGAAAGATTGAAAATGTGATTCTTGAGTTCTGAATGACTGAATAATATATATGAAGCACAGGCTGCTGACACGAAGTTCAGGCATGAAGACTGCGGGTGGTTTTGTTTTCTGTAAAAGCACAGAGAGCCGTGAGCAATTGTCTACAACGAGCCATCAATCAAGAGGTATTGATGGTGTTTGGTGTGCTGATCAGATACTAAATGTTCTTGAGCTTTAGTTTCCTCATCTACAGTATAGAAATAATAAAAAATATCTGCCTCAGGGGCTTCCCTGGTGGCGCAGTGGTTGAGAGTCCGCCTGCCGATGCAGGGGACACGGGTTCGTGCCCCGGTCCGGGAAGATCCCACATGCCGAGGAGCG
>NW_020838008.1:5499193-5518042 GCF_003676395.1 Aethalodelphis obliquidens
ACAGTGAAAGGCCCGCATACCAAAAAAAAAAAAAAAAAAAAAAAAAATCTGCCTCATTGGGGTGTTATCAGGATTAAGTGAAATAATGCATGTGAAAGCATTCTGTAAACTATAGTATTATACAAATGTCAGATTTTTATTAATTTCAGACAGTTAAAACTATTGAGCATAATCCACTTGGTGATACGAATCCGAAGACTAAATTGTAGGTTATTTTACCCTCAACAATATAACTATCTAATGAGAAGATATGTATCTTATCTACATGATTAAAATTCAGCACAAAAACTGCTACTAGAATGTACAAAGCATTCTGGTGTTGTAGAAATTAGGGTCACCATTAATTTAGAGCAAGGAGGCCGTTTGTTAGAGAAGTTTCAGGTGAAAGTGGTATATTGGGCCTTCTCTGAAAGAGGTGAAGGGAGTTTTTAAGGAAGAAAATATTCTAGGTAAGAACGGCCCAGGCAGAAGGGGCTATGTGAACATCAGTACAAAAGCATAACAAAGTAGCCTCTTGTGACTGGACTGTCAAAGACATTTGAGAAGATGAGTCCAGAAGACAGGATGGAAGGTTGTGAGTAAAGACTTTTGAATGCAATACTTAAGAATGGGAGTTTCATCTTGAATACTGTGAGATGCTGTGGGTGGAAATAGTTTCAGCAGGTAAGTGACATATATCTTTTTTGTTTGTTTGTTTGTTTTTGGAAGAGAAGTAAGAGTGAAGGTGATGTCATCCCTGCCCTTAAGATGTTTCTCTTAGACTAAGAAGGTCATATCAATGTATACACAGATATATTGGTTCCTTAACCTTCACCATCAGGACCAGAACCTAGGCTGAGACCAGAATAAGAGTTTCATCCAGTCTAGAGTTATTGGAGCTAATGCAGGTCATCTACAGATCAAACATCTAAGGGTACTGGGGAGGTTCTAGAATAAACATCTTAATAATAGTGAACTAGACCTGGGCACTTCCTTATCTTGCAGAACAGGTAAAACTAACTCAGTGTTTGCCCTAACGACTTGCCACGTGTGGTTCAGAAGTGCATTCCCGAATTGGGGTCCCACTGAGTCTGTTTCTGACCAAGGATCATATCTCATAATCACTACATTCTAGAACAGAGTTCCGTATATTTGGTATGTCATTTATATTACATGAATAAGAACAAAATTCTTATAACAATGAGATGCCACTCATTAGGTTACCAGTGTTTCACCGAAGATGTTGTATTGGATTGTCTGAATCACAGAGAGGTTAAAACTACAATTCTGAGAACCTCCCTCTCCCACGGTTCCATGTCAGTGTCTGCCAATGAGAGGAACTTACGAGAGCTTTGGAAGGAAAAAGAGAAATGTGGGCCAGTCTTCTCTGGAGCTGCAGTTAGGCACACGAGCAAGTGTAGAGTTGGAAGTGGCTTCCAGGTGTATCTTGAAGATCATCTGCATTTAGGCTGAGGACTGAGATAGTTGAAGGATGCCTCCAGAGGTTCTCTGGGTGACCCTCTGAGAACCACAGGCTTTGTTGCTGCAAGCTGAAGTTCTGGGTGACTTAGCTTTCCTGGCTGTCCCAATGATTATGGAAGCCTCCCCTTCCCTGTGTTAAAACATGCTATGTATGAAATACACAGAGTAGATTGAATTCTTCTTAATAAACACTGACTGATACAGGTGTGGCCATTCACCTTCACACAATACATACCATGTAAATATAAACACATCCTATCAAAATATGCATATACATACTGGCAGGTTGCTTTCTACCTGCCAGTATATATATGCATATTTTGATAGGATGTGTTTATATTTACATGGTGCATTTTAAAGCAATGGCTACACTGGTTATACATATTAGAAACTATAAAAACGTTAAGAACTAATATATATATTAGTTATATATATATATATTATAAGAATATAATCCATGAACATTGGTTCATTACTATTAACTAAACTCCAGCCTGCTTTCTACCAGTTTTTCATTAATGTTCATTAATGTTCTTTTTCTGTTCCAAGATCAAATCCAGAATTATGTTTTTATCTTTATGGTTTGAAAATAAGAATTTAAATATACATCGGATCATCTTAACGACCACATTATAAGAAAAGCTCAGCGCTTGGTTTTGATGACCATGTTTGAATTTACAATAATGCCAAACAATACTAATTTTATTACCCTGGACTAATGAGTAAAGGACAGAAAGTTACTGAATAGGAAAGTGAAGCATTATCACTGAGTAAATGACAAATTATATCACTGCCTCAACAGTGGCTGCACAAAAATTTAAACAGAGGAAAGCAGTCAGAAAATTTATTCCTTCTTATTAATTGTACAAGTTTTATCAAGCACTTACCATGTGTAAGCATCTTACCTCGAGGACAGAGTGATGAACAAAATAAAGTGTTTCTCTCCCCTCCCTTTTTCCCGCCTTCCCTGCCCCCACCACTCTCTCTTTCTCCCCGAGCTTACATTACATAAGACATAACAGAACATGCACATCAAAAAGCAAAAGAAACTTCCCTAGCCATGACTTTCGTGTTCGAGTTACAAATGGTAGTTTTGCTTTCAAAAAAGCAATATCATTCATTATGCTTAATTTTGTTAATTCTAATTTCATTAGATTTTCAGTCTTATTTGCATTTAATTTTAAAATTTATTTTTCTTTTATAGTTGTATAAGGACTTTAAGCGTTAATAGTTTACACTCTGGGTAAGTAATAGAGTAAATTGACATAATTTAGACTGCAAAATATTTTTTTCCTTAAAAAATTCTGAATTTGGAAAATATTATTTAATACATCACATATATTCCTCATGTGGCATAGTTAAGAATTGAGCATATTCTATGCTCAATAAAACCTTTAAGATTGCTAACAATAACAGGAAATGTATGATGATTCATAGATTTCCATTTGTTTTTCCATTTCAAAAGCTATTTGGAGGGCTTCTGGTTTGTTTAGCTGTTAACATAGAAGTTTGAATGACAAGACAGACGACTGCTTTGTCAGAATTCTCAATTGGCCACACAGATGGACAGACCATTATAGACATTACTTTCATGAACTCACTCTAGTCTAGGGTCTTGTTCTCTATTTTGCAGGCCCAGGAATCTGATCCATAAGTATAGAGAGTAGGGGTGAGGTATGTGTGCTCTCTCTCTCTCTGTCTCTCTCATGGGACAGTCTCTCATTATAATTCCCTATACCTGATTTGTATTCAGAAGTTTGCTTTGGAGCACCTGGAAACAGATCCAAAAGAGTTCTTTATATGATTCAAATGTGCAGTGACATCAGCCTTAGGTAGCCTGACACACTCATTTCAGTAATGAACATGCATCTACTGTCAAAACCAGCAGAACTGAAGCCTTGGTGAGGGTGCTTCTTCTCCTAGAAGCAGTTTGCAAGGTCACTTCTACCCTTTGCCTCTGTGATAATTGTCTTTCTGTCATTGGCCAACCTACCCTTGACTGATTGGCACATTTTGTCATTAAATACATTCGTCAATTCAGTAAGCTTCGTTATAGACTACAAGTCATTCTTTTAAAGCTCTTTCATTGAAGCATTAATTTCATAAACATTTATTGAATATCCTTCAGGGAGCAGAGTCATGGACTAGGAGTGTAACAGATATTGTTCCTACTCTCACAGAGCTTATCATCTATTAGGAGATACACAAAAGTGTTCAGACGATCACCATACAGTGTGATGTGTGTTATGATGGGAGTATAGGATGCAGCGATAGAAGCTAGGAGAAGTACATAAGAATAGACTTGAGTCCGAGTCATCTCCCTATAAGAGGTTATGTCTAAACGGAAATATGAAAGTTGAGTAATAACTAGTTGGAAGAAGTGCATATGCTTATGTGGAGTGTGTGTATGTGTGTGACAGAGAAAGTAACAGAGAGAGAGATTTGGGAGGAAGAAGGAACAACATGTACAAAGAGTCATGAGCAAGTGACAATTTGTAAACTGAAAGTATTTTCACATAGTGCTGTTCTGAAGCATTCTATGTTGATTTCATAGTTTACATCTCCATCTTCAAGAAGGGAACATTTTTTTTACTGCACGTTTACAATTAATGTAAGGAATGAAGGCTTATAATTCTGAGTCGGTTCTCATTTTAGAAATGTCGCGGTTCACACCAAGCAGCTGTCACCCCCACTAAGCTAAATCCTCTGTTGAGCAAGCGGCTTTTGGAATAGATGAATAGAAACATGGTATGTGCATTTTTTTCATTGTTGCGTTCTCCTGTAAAAAGCCAGCATTGGTAAGCCCTTGCTTAATGCATCCACATTGATACCTTGGCAAGTATTTATTTTATTGTCTTCTAAGTGAAAAGATCTCAGTTTTATATAGCATAGATTTCTTTGATTTGGATATAATTTCCTTAACCACGTAGACGATATAGAATTAATACAATCTAATCAACTCTACTTCAATAAAAAATAAATTTTTTTAAATAAACATTTTGTTTACCAATTTAAAAAAAAGAATTAATAAAAATCTTTAAGCAGAGTTTTCAGTAACCAGCCACTTCTAATACCGTGTTCATATGTTAGCTGTTGAAAACGTAGGTGGATAAGGAAGTTAATGTTTTCTGACTTTAAATGAATAATTTATATCCCCCGAAATGCAAAAAACTTACCCAGTGGATAAACAAGATAAAACATATCAGGCACAGTATATATCAGACTGTTAACATATACATACTAGGCTAAATAAATAAATGAAAAATATTTCCTCACTAGTTATACACACAGTAAAACTGAAACATTCTGATAATCATTCTGTGGGCCTATGTGGTAAACACTTGTATTGTATGGCATTTCTAGATCTGGACTGAATCGTCATGGTTTCTCTATAAGAGAATATTCACCAAAATTTCAAATGGATGGGGGGCCTGTCCCCATTGGGACAGCCTTGTCCTTGGAAATGTACCTTCTCTTTATCTGGTGGTAGATGAATTGCTCATCTTATGGTCTCCTAGTTTCCGTGTATAACCCAGAAATGTTGGTTCTATCCCCTTTAAGCCTCAATAAAAATAGTTTTTTCTTTAATTTTTTTCTCCTGTTATATCACACTTTTCAATTTTCCACTCCCCTAGAGTTCAGCTGTCTGCCTCACAGTATCAAGTCCAGCTTATAAGAGAGCAAATGCCAGATATAAATGCATTTTAAGGAGAGTGATCTGCCAGGTCTTTTTGGAACTGAAGGTGAAGGATGTGGGGAAAATTAAACTGGGATTTAGGCAGAGTATTAGTAGATGCTTAATCATTGTTTTCCACTTCTAATTCACTGATAAGCTCCAGTAAACCTAAAACATCTCATTCTTTATAGAAAAAAAAGAAGACACTTGAAATCTTAAACTGTCTTTAAAACTATAATCAAAGAGAGTGTTCTGAAGGGGAAACTGCCTCTGCTGAATTGGAGCCTTCAGACTGCACAATTTTAAAACAGTTGAGCACTCGGTGGCTGAATCTAACAGCCAAAGAGAATAGTTTCAACGGAGTTTGTAATCAAATATGCTAGACTCCAGGAGGGAGGTTGGCCTCCCTCTGTTACCCCAGTCCCTGAATGCTAAAGGGTTAAGACTTGTGCCTGCGTATAAGCAATAGGCCATGGGCAAAAGGGCAGTGTTTCAACCCGTATTCTTTTCCTTAACATTCATTTGTGGAAGACAAAAAAGCGAGAGGTTTCTGTCAAAGACAAAAAAAAGGAGTTGGAACTAGAACAAAAAGCTTCAGGAACTTTCTTTTAAGGAAATCATGCCTAAAGACAATGAACAGAAGCCAGACCATACATTCTCGGCAGTGGGAACTCTTAACACTGCTTTCTCCATTCTTCCCTGAAAGTTTCCCTTCAAATCTCCTTTTTCAAGTGAGTGTTCATATGGGTTTGATTATAGACTTACTATTCAAAGAGTAATGTGTTTTTAATCACAAAATATTCACCATGTAGGTTAACATTACTCAGTGTTGAAATGTTTACAATGAAGAGAATAATGCTTCCACTTCATAGGGTTCTTATATGGACCCAGTGAGATAACACATGGGAAGTGCTAGCATAGCGCTGGTGAATCCTCTGTTGTGTTAGCTATAGCAGCAGCTGCTACTGCAGTGCTAGTAAATGCTGTTTTCATTGTATTTCAGCCACGAGGGCTTCACAGGATCCAGAGGTTCATTTCTTTGGTCACAGTACAGTATTGGAATTGGGAGGGGAAATAATGACAACAGATTGTTGAATAGTGAAAGCCCCAGTGCATATTTGGATAGTACGCAAATCCTATGGTCCTGAATTTTGGGACTTCTGTCCATGCTCTAAGATGCTTTATCTTTTCAGTGTTCCTGGGAGCCTCCAAGCCACTCACCCTCTGTGATGCCTACAACAACTGCTCTCCACAATTTGATGGAGTTTTAGCATTGGTGGAAGACCTTTCAGGTAACAACCTCCACCCTGCTCAAGCATGGCTCTAATTAACACTGGTCTAGTAGCAAGGAGCAGGAATTTTAAAGCTAGATTTAATAAACAATAAAGAGGTTGTTAATGAAAGACATCCTAAAACTCTGCTTCCCTCTGTGAATTTGTTCATTCTCCTCCCTGCAGGCTGGGATTCTTCGTTTCCTCATAGTCTCTGCCCCTAACTCATCTCTCCAGTTTCAGGTGGTACTTGGTTTTGGTTTACTGTGGTGATGATGGCCCTGTTTCTATAAGAAGTTCCAGTGTCTGATCCTATGGGGTAACCTCAGCATCTTAATAACCAACTACCAAATTTTTGGAGGACAAAGCTGCTTGGCCTGGTTTAGGTTGAGTGTCTACCCACTGGTCTATAAGCTGTTGTGGGATGGTACCTGTAATCATCTGTGGTGGGCAGAATAGTGGCCTCCCAAGGAATTCCGTGTCCTAAACCCCAGTATCTTTGAATGTGTTACATAACTAGCAAAAGGGACTTTGCAGATTTCATTAAAACAAAGATCTTGAGATATAAAGATTTTCCTGGATTATCCAGGTCAGGTCAATATAATCACAAGAGTGCTTATAAAGGAAGGACGGAGGCAAGAGCAGAGTCAGAGAAGGAGATGTGATGATGAAAGCATTTTGGAGTAATGTGGGGCTATAAACCAATGAACACAGGAAGCCTCTTGGGGCCAGAAAAATCAAGGAAATGGATTCTTCCCTAAAGAGGGAACAAATTTGTAAAACTGTAAGAGAATAAATTTATGTTATTCTAAGCCACTAAATGTGTGGAAATTAGTTACAGCAGCAATGACCCCTTTTGGATGTAGGGGCAGTTGCTGGAGGAAAGCTACCCTCCTCTGTGGTCCCAAGACCTCAGAGAAATCAAAAGTAGCTTCTCAAAGTTTAGGGACCTCTTGCCTTACATTTTCTAGCTTTTTTCTGCCTCTGAGTAGGCTGAATGAATTACCACTATGTTCCTCTTACATGTCAGTAGAAGCTGTCTTTATTTCCTGAGGGTAATAATAATAACTACTTCATGGGAATTTTTGTGAGTATTAATTTAGATAATACCACATGTATTATTACTTATGTGTGTAAAGTTACTGATAACAATGTCCGGCACAGAATAAATGCCAATTATTATGAACCCTACCGATAAGATGTACAACCTTGATGGTTGTCACTGAGGCAAGTAACTAGATTGAATGAAGTTGAAAGGCTTGTTGCCCAATTTTCATGGCTCAAAAATTTTTCTGTGTTATACGTATTTAGGCATTACAACAACAGGGTAGGATGTATTATCTCCAACTTATAGGTGAGAAAACTGAGTCTCAGAGAATGTAAATAACTTGTCCTAAAGTGGGAGTGAGAGAATGTAAATAATTTATCCAAAAGTGGGAATGTCAAAGCTAGAATTCAAATGTACGTCTTTGGCTTTAACACTAAGTCTGTTTCTAGGTCATTATGCAGACTCTCAGTGCAGCAAACCACTAGTCTCCGGAGCACTGCCCCCATTTCTAATGCATGATATTTTAGAAGGTGGCAATGATATGAAAAACCTTGGCGACACAGTAACATGAAAGCACTGGGTATGTGAACATTGTCAAAGATTCAGTAAGCATGCATATTGCTATGGAGTGAATCGTGTCCCTCTAAAACTCACATGTTGAAGCTCTAACCCCCATTGTGACTATATTTAAAGATAGGACCTGTGAGGAGGTAATAAAGGTTAAATGAGGTCATGAGGTTAGAGCACTAATCCAATAGGGGTGGTGCCCTTATTAAAAAAAAAAAAAAAAAAGGAAGAGACACCAAAGTTCTCTCTCTCTACCATGTGAGGGCACAGTGAGGAAGCAGCTGACTTCAAGCTAGGAAGAGAGTCCTTGCCAGGAACCAAATCATCCGGCACCTTGATCTTGGGCTTCCCAACCTCCAGAACTGTGAGAAAATATGTTTTTGTTGTTAAGGCCCCCAGTAGACACATGTACAATAGTGGCATCTCCTCTCTTCCTCTTGGTACTGTTACTCTGCTTTTTTTTTTTTTCCCAGCTCTGGGTATTTCAGGATGTGTTCCTATAAATATGAAACACCATTCTTCATTTCATGTCTAACATACATGCATTCATTCTACCAACATTTTTGGAGAGTAGAACTTGTGTTGTATGATGGAGATGAAAAATCAGGAAGGATAGACCATAGTATTATGGTGGAGCTTCCAGCGTAAAAATACAGGATGTGTGTGTGTGTGTGTGTGTGTATGCACATGCCTGTGTATGAGTGCATGTGCATGTGTGTGAGATATATGAGTAAGACATGAAGAGAAGAAAGAGAAAAGGGTGATGAAAGTGGCAGAATTAGTACTATAGATTGAACAGAATACAACAATGTCTCTTATGTCAGTCTTAAGGAAAAACGTAATGCTCTTGGGTGAAGTCAAGGGAAAGAAAGGAATGAGGGCTTTAGAGAAGACAGTAAGAGTAAGAAGAAAGGTCCATAAAGATGTCTTCTGCTCTTCCAGACAACTTTTTTTCTTAGACTAACACCTGATACCTTAGCTGGTCCTGCAAAAGAGGCTTTAACATTCTAGTGCTTCCGATGGTTGATACAACAGAACTAGAGTCCCTCCCCAATTTTATCCTTGAAGCCCCATGTATGGACAGTGATAATTTGAGGAGCAGTGTAAATTTGTGTGTACTTCAAGGAGAACAGATAGAAAAGTTCAGCTATGGAATTTTTCTAGGAGTTAATCTTAACTTTGCAAACAACATATTTGACCAGAGAAAGGCAGTAAAGTATTCTTTGTTCCTTCTTTCCTGAACTACAGATTCTTGTTCATGTCCCAGGGAAAGCCATGCACTGACTGTCACGAGACTTCCCAAACCTCTCTGCTTCTTTCCATCCTTAATGCCACTCTGTAGGTTTAGTCCCCCATCACCTAATGCCAACATAACTGATGCCAATATCCACATTCCAATCATTCTCGCCAACACCACAGGTATGATCTTGTGACTTGCTGTGTAAAACCTTTCAGTGACTCTCCCTTGCCCTCTGCATCAAGTCCAGTCCTCAGAGGTCATCAAACACCCTGTAGGCTTCAGCTATACTAAAGTATTTACAGTTGCCAGCAGTGGCACACCCTTCCTTATCAGTTATTTTGCACATGCTGTTCTCTCTGCCTAGAAAGGGCTTCTTCTCCTTTCTTTGCCTGGATAGCCCTACATTCAAGTCTTCCGGTATCAACCCTCCTGGACAGACTTCCTTGAGTCCACATCGGAGAAGGGAACCCCTGTGTGTTACCAGAGCACCCATAACTCTCAGCACGTTGGATTGGGATTGTCTGTTTAGTTATTTCATATTACTAGAAAGTAGGTGCTAATGGGAGGGACTGTGTATTGTTCATTATTCACTACAGTCTTCATTATGTTCACTCCAACCAACTTCCTTTCTGTGCCTCAAACATATGTCAAACCTTCTGCTGGCTCACTTGGGTTCAACCAGAAATATCTATTAAATACCAGGTGTATGTCTGGAACTGTTTCAGGTGTTAGAGCCTTAGCGAAGACTCAACAGAAAGTCATTCTTGCCCTTGTGGATCTTCCGTTGTTGTGGGGCTGAAGCAGAAAATAAACAGAAGCAATAATGAAAATGTAGAAGATATAGATAAGATAGGGAGTGCTGGTGGCTGGAGAAGGGTACAGTCTTAACTAAGGTGAAGGCCTCACTGAAAAGGTGACATTTGAGCAGAACATATAAGAGAACTGGACTTGCAGATATTGGGGGAAAATGAAAGCAATCCAGATGGGAAGAGTTCCAGCTGCACAGTCCATGCTATTATCTCTCTCATCTAGTAAACAAAATAATCCAACTCATTTTTTAACCCACTGTCCCCTCCAGCTACCATTCTATTTTTCATTGCTGGCTTTCATTCTGTATATCGTCTATGTCCTGGACTATGTCTTATACATATTTATTTGTTTGCCTCTTGCCTGTTCCCCTAGTAAATTACAAGCTCCATAAGTATAGGGATTTTGTCCATTTTATTCACTGCTATATCACCAGAACCTAGAATAGTGCTTAGGTAATAAAACGCACCTGACAAATAATTTTTAGTGGACAAATTAGTGAATAATGTTTTGAAAGAATAAATGAGTTAGAATTCCTATACTTATTGACACGTTATCATTAAGTATATTTTCTTCTAATTTCTTTTCCATGAAGTCTTAACTTCTGAAAGGCTTTTTTTGGCTTCTGGACTACTATATTTAAAATACAGTGAAAATGATTGTTTTTTACAGAAAAAAAATGGCTCTTAACTTCTCTCACCGACTATACTTATGTTAAAGAATATTTCAATGTTAGCAAGAAAAAAAAAAAAGATCAGTCATTCACCATTTATGGATAATGGCCTGAGTTTGATCAGGTGATGTTTTTGTACGAGTGCTGCTGCCTCAAGTATGTGGGAAAGAGAGCTGGATTGTCAAAATATACAACAGTAGCAAGTGCATCTGGCTTTAAGCTCAGCTTGAGGCAGGGCACAAATGATGCCATTAAGACACCTTCCTCAAACCTAGAGCATGCCAGTTTCCCCTCCAGAGGGCAAAAAGGAAAGCTCTTTCCCAGAAGAACTTATGTCAAACATAAGTCTGATGGAATCAAATCATTGTGGCCAGTGAATTGCTATGCTCAGGGGCTGATGTGGGATAAGCATGGCCCCCAGGGAAAGATAAGGAATAGTCCCCCACAAAGGCTACAGGGGTGCTGTGGAGAAGCTTCCCAATATGTAGAGAAGGAGATGACTACTATGCCCCATCTGATTGTTTCCAATCTTGGCCTTCTATTAGAACCACCTGGGATGCTTCTTCATCCATAAGATGCCAATTTGAGTAATTTCTGCTTCAGTCACAGTGGAGTGAGCTAGAACCAGACTTATTCTCTCACCATAATCAAATAAAAAAATGGACAAATACATAAAACAATTGTTTTAAAAAATTAGACGGCATCAGAGAAAGACTGTGCTCCTTAGAGAGGGGAAACAAGTGAGATGAGTCCTATGATTATCCAGAATTTATGCCCAGGGGAACTTTACAGATCATGGTGCAGAAATGACAAGTCCTAGCAGAGCATGAGGGTCTTAAGGTCTTAAAAAGTTGAGAAGACATGGATCAGAGGCTGAGGAAGCTGAGGTTTCTGGAATTTACAGCACAAAGAACTGGAGATAAAGGAGCTATTAAGAAAAAGCTCCAGGAATTTGCATATACATTTCCCTGAATCTCCTCCTGAAGGATAAACCATGTACACATAGGTTGAGATTCCACAGGCTAGAGAAAAGCCAACCAGGAAGCTCTATTACTGACAGGTCCCAGATTCACAAAGAATTGGGAGAAGTTTCAGTTCTGGCTGGGTGGAGATGAGAGTACTCGCTGACCATCCGTGACATTTAGCAGAGACCGCAAAAGAACAAGGGTCTCTACTACTCACACCTGAGCAGGTAATTCAACTAGTGTGGAATACTACTAGTAGGAGAAGCAGTAGTTGTTCTTAATTTAGACAGGATTTGATAGAATCCAAAAGCCCATTTTTCCCCCCAGGATACAAGGACATGAAGCCAGAATTTAAGAGAGAAAAAAATAAAAGAGAATAGTATTGATAACAGCGTTGATCAGAGAAAACCCCATTACATATTTTTCTGGTGTCAAATTCTGCAGTCCTGGCAGGTAACACTTCTTCTGCTCTCCACATTTTTCAAAAATATTCTACATTGAATTTATATTCTCCCTTTCCTGCACCCTGCCTCATCTCTATAAATTATAATTTTATTCTTCCTTTACTGTCTGTCATAAATGCCATAAAGTCATCCTGAGCATCCTTCTAACACCAAACAAACGGGATCATCCCTCCTCCGAACCATTTTATTTGAATGTCCCATGGCTTCCAAACTTTCATGAGTACAAATGAGAGTATTTTAGTATCATGAAGTAGTAATTTTTCACAGTAATCATATTTCTTAATCACTGTGAGACAGTTACTTCCCCAAGCACACGTGAACCGTATCTCATTTAACCGTGACAACAAACACGTGGGATGGGAACTCTTATTACCCCCCCCACCCCTTTCTCTACTCAGGAAATTGCGGCTTAGAGCGCTGGTAAGTAACAAAACCGCGAGTTGAACACAAGCAGTTTGGCTCCAGAAAACAAGTTCTTCAGCTCCACAACAGTAAGTACTTTGTCTATTTTTCTTGATTAGAAGCTCCTTGTACATGAAGGCTGTGTCTTTTTCATCTTTGTATGCCCTGCACTTAATAATAGTGTTTTGTTGGTAGCTGGTTATTGGAAGAAATTTGTTGAATGAATAAATGAATTCATGCATGAAAATTATAAGTATCTTTTGAAAGGTGATGGTGTTATAATTCATACTAGGTATAAATGATGCCTGCAGGGTAGGAGGTATCTTATTGATGTGTTGTTTGGTGCTTTTCTGTTTAGTAAATATCAGTTGTGTTAAATTGCTTTTGATTTTTTTAAGGTTATCTATTCTCTTTTCTGTGCTAAGATTTCTAAACCAAATATACTTTTTTGACACATGAAATAGATTATGTTTTCAGAGCTGGCCAATTTAGGGATCAATATTCTCATCATTAAACATGAAATTGTTTTATAGAGTCAGATTTGGTAAATTGAGAGAGGAAAATAGAGTCATTGAAAAAGCAGCCTCCCTCAGCTCCTCTAGAGGGAAAAATGCCAGTTCAAGGGGAATAAGGAAAAAGAAGGAAGACAATTACAGGCAAAACCACAAGCTTAAGAGGCTCAATGATTTTT
This sequence comes from Aethalodelphis obliquidens, assembly GCF_003676395.1. Classification (NCBI taxonomy): domain Eukaryota; kingdom Metazoa; phylum Chordata; class Mammalia; order Artiodactyla; family Delphinidae; genus Aethalodelphis; species Aethalodelphis obliquidens. The sequence goes on from NW_020838008.1 coordinate 5,512,459, forward strand.
TTATTTCAGAACTCATTTTCGTGCATTTATTTTCCCTTATTTTAAAGCTGAAAATGAATAGGGAATGGCATGGTAATAAAGAATTTGAAATTGCGAGTTTTTTCAGTTAAATTACTATATGGCTTGAACAGAGAAAACCAGGCATCTTTTATGTAAAACCTCGGAGTGAGTAGTGGAAGGAGAGTGATGAATTATCCCACATCCTTTTTGTACCTCGCTCCCCTCCACAGTTAGACTTCTTAACCCCAAACTTTACGCCCTGAATCTCCCCAGCGTGTCAGAGGGTCTGTGCGGTGAAGTGCAGCAAAGTAACAAAATTTAGTGTACAATTAACAAAGGTTTAGCATGAAAAGGACCAATAAAACACTATTGATCCACGTCTGGTTTGAACAAATGTTGTACAATGAACCGTAAGAAATATTGTTCTTTAGAGAAACTGTAAATTTTATGACTTTATACTTGTCCTTATTTTAGAAGTTTGGGTTTGCACTTAAAGTGTCTTTGTCAAAATTAGAAACGAAGTGAAAAATTAAGAGGCCTTTATGTCTAGTTTCACGTTTTAGGGATTCACTGGGAGGAAGAAGGGCCCAACCTAGAAGCTGCCGGGAGATGACATTGGTGCTTCACTGCATCAAAGAGCCCGAGTGGCTGGAGGCAAAGCTTGCCCAAGGGCCAGTGTGAGTCATACTCAATTGAAAGTCAAAATTGTTAAGGAAGGAGAAATATTCAGCAATAATTCAATGTGATGAATGGGAGCCCTCTGTCAGTATACTAGGAGAGAGACAGGGAGCCAAGGGGACGGGAGACGTGAAACCAGTCAGGAAAGTGCAAGGGGATTGAAGGAGTAGTTCAAGGCTTGGGGCTGGAACCCTTAGCCGAGATGCCAAGAGCTTACCCTGATGCAGTAGTGCCAGCCACATGTATGGGAGTGGACCAGCCAGCTCAAAGGCGTAAACTAGTCCCAGTACTTTGCAAACGTTGCCCCCTCTGATGGTTTTTTGGATTTCCCAATGTTCAATTCCTTTTTACTCTTGAGACATTTATCTCTGATGCTCCAGTGTAATTCAGTATTATTCATCTTTTACCGTAGAATGGCTCTAGGAACAGATAACCTGGCTCCAGATCTTAGCTTCGACACTTTTTTAGCTGTGTATCTGTAAGCAAATGATTTAATCTCTCTGTGCTTCTATATTTTCATCTCTAAAATGGAGTTGTTAAAAGTTTCCAGATTTCATAATATTTTGAGAAAATTTAATAAGTAAATAAATGTAAAATTCTTAGAATAGTAACATTTAAAATCAATATATTCATTATCATCTTATATTTTACCGTAATATCTAGTATAGTGCCTGACACATTTTCAGTGATCTGTGAATATCTAGTGAATTGGTGAATGAAAGGTCATGAATCCTAAATTTGTAAAGTACGTGCAAAGGTCAAAATAGTCACCTCTGGTAGGGATAAAAATGAACAATATATATAGGCACCATCCACTTCTTAAAAGTTGTCAGAAGTGTTAATTCCAATCTATGATAGGGCTAGTGGAATATTTTTTTTACTGCATTTACACAAAGAAAAATTTCTAAAGTTTAAAGAAAGTGTTTTTCCTGATGATTTTGACTTTAGGTAAAAGTATAGGCAGAATCATTCCCTGAACAAGTGTGTGCTGACCTACTTAATCACATCTTGATGCAATGTTACAAGCCAGGGCCAAAAGAAATCTTAATTTGGGGCAGCTGTGGAACCATTCTTGGTTACCCCAGGAAGTCAAATCAGTAGAACAATTCTTAACAGAGTTTCAGCGAAGTCCAGTGACTTGTAAGTAGGCAGGTTGGCGCCTGTTGAGGCAGGAAACTGTGCCATAGGTATGTGGTGGGTGTGGCGGTGATTACTGAACGGGGCGGACCCTAGAGTCCACAGAGAAGGAAAAGTAACTCAGCCTCCTGATCTTGATGCTGCTAGTGGGTCTTCGAACGTGTATTCTTATTTTTATTTATTTTTGTCTTTGCTTAAGAATGAGCCGAAAAGTTATTGAAAGAAACAGCACATGGTACCATCACACGTTACCCTTAGGCCTCTGATTCAGTTTTTCCTTATCTTTCCATCTGAATTCTACAGGTTATTTTGAGTGCGGTTTAGAATTCCTTCGGAAAGTTTTAAACGGTTGGATTGTTTCACATGTTGTTACAATGTATCAAAACAAGGCAGGGAGACTTTGCATTTGTATCACATTAATTTCAGGTGACCACAAAGTATCTACAAATGATCCATTCTCTTAGTGTGACGGTTCTTCCCAGGAGCTCGCAGTCAGTCTCCCTTACCTTTGACCGTTCTCTCTTACTCAACCCCACTTAACCACAGTTTCTATTGATGCCTCCTTTTCAGTGTCCTCCTGTCTGGAATATTTATAATAGACTAATTCAGTGACTGTTCTGCCTCTGGTTTCTGGCTCCTTTGTTTGACCTTTCACATTCCTTTGAGAGTTACTTACTAAAACACAAATATGAATGTAACTCTCTCCAGCTTTAAAATTTCTAACTTATCTCTGTTGCTGAGGGAGTAAAATCTGAACACCCCAACCTGTTCCTCAGAGGACCCGAGCAGTTGGCTTTCCACGAGCAGCACCGTACCTCCACCTCATTCTCACCAGTGTTTAACAGTGCACTCAAAAAGTATTCTCGGGGCTTCCCTGGTGGCGCAGTGGTTGAGAGTCTGCCTGCCGATGCAGGGGACACGGGTTCGTGCTCCGGTCCGGGAAGATCCCACATGCCGCGGAGCGGCTGGGCCCGTGAGCCATGGCCGCTGAGCCTGCGCGTCCGGAGCCTTTGCTCCGCAACGGGAGACGCCACAACAGCGAGAGGCCCACGTACCGAAAAAAAAAAAAAAGTATTCTCCCACATGCCCATGCCAGTCTTCTCTATGCTCCACTGTATTACGGTTGTGCTAACACGCATGAACAATCCTATCTAAATTAAGACTCGTGTAAGTGATAGCTTCTACGGCCACATGGTGGGACCCTAGAACCCCATTAAGACTGCCACCGCTGAGCCTTCTCCAGAATAGAGAGTAGTACATAAGGAGATAAAATAATGCAGAGAAAGGGCAAAATGTCTTCCTAAAACACAAATTTTAACCCACAGTAAATAAATAATTACATTTCATATTTGTGAAAAGTGTGGTAGAATTGCTCTTGCCGTTTGAGCTCCTTAGCGTTTCTTCCTTGAATGGGGAAAGGCTTAGTCCTTTATAGAAGCTATGTGTTTCCAACATTACACCGTATTTCTGCCTCCTTAGCTCCAGGTGGTTGATCTGGTGTGTATCTGACCTAAGCCAGGTGAGTCAGAGCCTTTTCTTGTGATTTTTCAACAATATTGGGACATGAAAGACTGCCTCCTTCATGTGTAGAAGGGAAGCCGGGGGCACTTAACGTGATGCAAGTATCTTGCTCTTCCTGTATTTTAATGAAGATCCCCTTTTTGCCTAAATTAGTTTGATCTTGTTTTCCGTCATATGTTCCCGAAAAAGTGCAGGAAAAATATGGCTATATTAAGGAATTTGATCCAAACTGTTTTTGAAATTGTGGGATATAAAACTCCAAAGACATTTTGAATTTATAGGAGACCACTCAATTCTTGCTGGATTTCTCAGAATATGGCTTCCACTTTACTATTAGGGATAGTTGCTGTTGTTGGAGCATATTTTTCTCCTACTGCTATTGAAGTATACTTGACAAATAAAAATTGTGTGTATTTAATGTATATAAGTGATGTTTTGATATACATATACATTGTGAAGTTATTACCACATGCCCATCACTTCACACAGTAAGTTTGGTGTGTGTGTGTTGCTAAGATCAACTCTTGTTAGCAAATTTCCATTATATAATATAGTATATTATTAACTAAAGTAGCCATGCTGTATATTAGATCTCCAGAATTTACTGATCCTGTATAACAGAACCTTTGTACCCTTCAACCAATATCTCCCCGTTTCCACCTGCCCTTAGCCCATGGTAATCACCATTCTACTCTTTGCTTTTATGAGTTAGACTATTTTAGATTCCACATAGAAGTGAGATCATGCCATATGTGTCTCGCTCTGTCTGGCTTATTTTACTTAGCATTGTGTCCTCCAGTTTCATCCATGTTGTCAGAAATGGCAAGATTTCCTTCTTTTTGTTAAGGCTGAACAATATTCCGCTGTGTGTGTACATACATAGATACCTATAGATAAGTATACACACACACACACACACACACACACACACACACACACACATTTACATAACACATTTTCTTTATCCGCGAATCCTTCTCACTCGATTTGCAATATAAATAGAGACGGGAAACTGTAATAATTGGTTTCCTTTCTAGCTTTAGGAGGGTCACTCGATTTGTCTTTTTTTTTCAACAAATGAGACTAATACTATCTTTTAGTTTATACTGGTACCAAGTAATTTTTAATGAGTTTGTGTTTAAAATATGTACTTCTTTCACTTGTTTTCAAATGAAAAATCATTATACTTATATCTTTTGTACATTAATTGGAAAAATAATTGTGGATAACAATATTAAAGTTCATTGCCAACATTTTTTTCCTCTTAATTATATTCTTAACATCACGCATCCTGATCTTGGTCCCCTACTTGCTATGAGCTCTTCTTTTTTTTCCCCCCAAGCGGTCCTGGTGTTCTAAGGCACATTTGACTTTACTTGCGTGATGGTATTGCCCGTTAGTTTTTACAAATAAGAACAAAGTTGTGTCTATACAACTTAGAGCCTGTTAGAAGTTACTTCACTTTGTAAAGTATTACGTATGTATATTATTAATCTTGCCCTCTCTGTCCTTCGACCTTTGTCTGGAACATCAGTGCAGTGTTCCAGCTATTGATGCAATGGATGAGATTTTGTGGGCCCCAGGGCTGATGGGGGAAGTCCCCACCTGAAAACACTGGCAAGGTAGGAACTGGAAGATTGAATAACATCAAACACTGTGCAGGGACATGGATGTTCAAAATAGTAGTAAGATAATCAAGAAGATAGTAGAATCCCGGTGGATTAAAGAGTCTGATCAATGGGAATGTGCAGCCACAAGCCAGCAATCCGTATGGTGCCTGACAGTTCATTCATTCATTCAGTAACTACTATTTGATATTATCAAGTACTGTTCCAGGCACTCAACACAGAATAATGAACAGAAGAGGAACAACTTACCTCTCTTTAGAAGCTATCATTAAATACTCAGTGAATAAATGAATGGCTGTGGAAGGATGAAAGAATTAACAATGCACATTTGCAGAGTGTCAGATTGCAGAGATGAGCATGAGCAGAAGAGGAGGTAAAAGGGTGAAACAGAAAAGACAGAGATTCTGACATTTATCTTTAACAGGACAATCTGGAAATGTGAGTTTGATGAGTGGAGCCTGATATAAAGTCACAGAAAGGTAGTAGATAATTCGCATGATATGTTGTCCATATCACTAGGTGTAGGTCAGGGAGTAAATAATTTGGCAGCCAGAATTTGGTGTTTCAGTTTTTCTTCATCTTTTTCACTTTTTTTTTTTTTTTTTTTTTTTTTTTTTTTT